>NC_091635.1:12219669-12535402 GCF_027580195.1 Bos mutus
TGAAATCCTTGGTCCCCAGTAACGCACCTTGTAGTCTTAGAGGAAAGGGACTTTGTTAGTTTCCCATCCATTGCATGTTTATTGTATATTAGAAGCTTAGTACACAGTAGATGGGCTTCCCTGGTGGCTCAGCTGGTTAAGAATCTACTTGCAGTGTGGGAGACCTGGGTTCGATCCCTGGGTTGGGAAGATCCCCTGGAGAAGGGCTTCCCTCATAGCTTAGTCAGTATAGAATCTGCCTGCAATGCAGGAGATCTGGGTTCTATTCCTGGGTTGGGAAGATCCCCTGGAGAAGGAAATGGCAATCCAGTCCAGTATTCTTGCCTGGAAAATCCCATGGACAGAGGAGCCTGGCAGGCTACAGTCCATGGGGTTGCAAGAGTCAGACATGACTTAGCGACTAAACCACTACCACCACGTAGTAGATAGTTTGGTTGTCTTTACTAAATAGTAAAGAATGAAGACTATGTTAAATGTCACTCAGGATAAGTTTTGTCATTGTTCAGTTGCTCAGTCGTGTCCAACTCTTTGCGACCCCGTGGACTGCAGCATGCCAGTCTTCTCTGTCCAGGATACATGTAGTGGCTCATGAATAGGCATTTATATTATTTACATTATGGGTAGATTTTTAAAAATGTTTGTTTCAACTTTAATTGGAGAAGGAAATGGCAACCCATTCCAGTATCCTTGCCTGGAAAATCCTGTGGACAGAGGAGCTGCCCATGGGGTTGCAGAGTCGGACTTGACTGCGCGACTTCACTTTTTCAATTTTAATGTCTTACTTGTTAGTAAGCATTGAACTTATTTCTGGTCGCTTAGGTCACATGTTAGCTTTCTTGCTTGAACCCCGAACTGGGCTCTTTGATTGAAAGATAATGCCTGAGTGAGATTTTGTTCTTATTCTTGTTGGCTTCTATTTTGGTCCTTACTCTACACTGCTGTCACAGGGATTGTTCTGAAACACGAATCTTAGCCTGTCAGAGCTCTGCTTGAAATGTGTGATTGGCTGTCTGTATCTAAGAGGGTGAAAGCTGACTTCTTTCTTTATCATTGATTAACTATTTTCTTTTTGGTTGTGCTGGATCTTTGTTGCTGCACACAGGCTTCTGTATTTGGTGAGCGGGGCCTACTCTCTAGTCGCAGCGCACAGGCTTCTTCGTGCCGTGGCTTCTCATGCTGCAGAGCACGGGCTCTGGGGCGCGTGGGCTTCAGTAGTCGCATGCAGCGCCTGGACTCTCGGAGCACAGGTTCAGTAGTTGCGGTGCATGGGCTTTGTTGCCCCACAGCATGTGGGATCTTCCAGGACCAGGGACTGAACCCTGCATCAGCAGGTGGATTCTTAACCTCTGGACCATCAGGAAAGTCCAAAAGCTGAATTCTTTGGCAGCACGGCACTGCAAACTTCCTGATGTGCCTCCTGCCTTTCCCGAGTCACCTCCTTTATGTTAAATTCCTCTTTCAGTGGGAATCAAGGGATGGAAGGGAGACCTGTGCTGTAGTCACCATCTCAAACTGGAAACCAGTAGCTGTTGTGGGAGTGCTTGAATGAGGAGTCTGTTCTCATTTTCAAGTGACTTGAATCAGTAATGGTTATATTTGGACAAGATAAGATGCATCCTTTTCTACAAAAAAGATCAGTGGAAAGGTACAAAGATTTTCATTTTTCCCCCCCTTTATGAACCAGGTTAAAGAAATCCAGGAAGAATTGGATAAATTGAGTCCACATAAGATTAAACACACTAAGAAGGTATGATGCAATTTAATTATGCTTAATTCTTATTATTTATAAACTACATTTCCAGTGCTTTGATGGTATTACATGTGGGTTCTCTGCACTGATATTTATCATCAACACTTGTAGAAACTTGTTAGGGAGTGAGCGTCTTAAATATCCTGACTTCGAGGATCACCTTCCAAGAAACAGGTTCTGAAAATAGATTGTTGCTGCAGCTGGTATAAGAAATTGAGCATGAGAGGGAAAACACTTTGTCATTAGGAAAACTTTAAACTTTACAGTTCCCTTTACTATGAAAACGTTTTCACAATGGAAGTCGTTCTTACACAGAAGATTGACTGTAAATGTTTGTTAAGGGTTGGGTGAACATTTAGATGTTCTGAGTATTGAAGTAACTCTTGCATCTCGTTTACTGCCAGTCATGGGCAGTGTCCAGGCTGGCTGCTGCCCATCGAGGAGCAATTCGGGCCTTACAGACGTTTGTCACTCAGTTCACTGCCGGAGGGGAGTACCCTGTTCCTACTTGGTGCAAGGAGCTGGGCAGTCTTATCCGCCAGCTCTCTCTCTGTTCTGCCAAGCTGGAGGCTGAGTCTTCTGTCCCTGATGTGGTGATAGATATCCTGCAACAGATCGAGGTATGAAATTGACCATGATTTGTATTTAAAGTGTATTATTTCTAAGCGGGGAGGTTGTGTTCACCACTGCCCGATTTCATTGAGGTTCACAGAGAACACAAGACTCGTCTGATACCTAGTAAATTCAAACTTTGCAGAGAGCAGAAGGAGCACTTCATTTTCATTGTTTTTATAGTCTAGTCAATATTGTGTCTTCTTTGAGAAATGGTGTCTTAAGTCTAGGACATAAAACAACTCATAACCAGGCCATTAATTAAGCAGAATATTCCATTCCATGACCATGCCATTTAATAAAGAATGTATTAGCATATGAAAGGAAAACAGTAAAACACTGTTTAGTAGTTAGGTTAGCATATCAGTGTACAATCTAGATAGATTTTTGAAAAGAAGCACAAAAATGTATGGAAGCAAGCCTAAAGTCTTGTACTACGGCTAGAGACTTCTGGAGATCCCAACTGGTGTGTACTAAGTTGTTTTTATTGGTGATGTTCTTAGTTTTTGGTGATGAAGACGACAAAAACAGTCTGTCCTTAAATCTTGATAGTTCTCTGAAGTTTAGAGAATGCTGCCATTCATCCTTACTATATTGGTGTGATTTGCAGTTGGTTTTATTACTATTTTACATATTAAAAAAAGCAAAGCTCAGAGACATGACACAGACACTTCTCTTGAAGGCTGGGAATCAAACACCTGTCTTCGAACTCCCGTACCATTGTTATTTCCACTGTAACACACGTTTTCATCCACAGATTAAAAAAAAAAAGCCTTTATGTTGGTGTGAGATATATAATAGTAAACTGTTAGCTATAGGGAAGCACGCTGTAGTGGGAAGAATTCTAGAGCAAGTGACAGACCATTTCTACCATTAGCTAGCCCTTGGTGATCCTTAAGACCCTTTCTACCTTTATCCAGCAAATATATTTGTGATTTATGTTGCTTACATTTATGTATATGGAATCACTATCAGGAATGCAATTTTATTTGAAGAACATAGCTTGATCATTCTAGAAAGGATCTCAAGAGATAGAAACTTTCTATCCCAAAGTTTGGGCAAGAGTACCTTAACATAATGTTTCTTAAACATACCCTTTATCTCCCCTACATTTGAAAATATTCAGTAGCACAAGAAATTTATTCTTGTTGATGTGTACTACACTATCCCACAGTTTATGTTCTTATCCTTACTGTCATCTGAACTAAATGTCCCTGACTGTGTTCAGTTTTCGTTAACATGTACTGACCATGGGAGACTGGGCCCTTGCTGCCTGGTGATGAGTGAGTGGGTGCTTGTTAGAGCACATGCCTCTCTCAGGAAAGGGGGCTGGCAGGGACAGATCTCCCCCATTGTGGTGGATGAGTGATCAGAGCCATTAACATGCTAAGTTTCCTTTAGTTTATGAAAATGTGCGTTATAGTTTGTGTGCCCACTTAAAAGATTATTTAAGTTTATGAGGTTTTCATTGGAAACTAATGAAATAAATTATATTGGATTATATTCTGAAGACTGTGGTTAGTTTTTAAACGGGGATCCTTAGTTTTAGAATTTGGATACCTTTAATAGTAATGATATTCTTTACTTGTTGATCATTGGTTTTCATGAGCTAAACATGTAAAAGAACATGCAGAATTCCTTTTATTAACTGGATGTCCTATATAACCAAGTTTTAAAAGTAAGTGATGGTTCACTAACAATTGGAGATGGCCATTTAATAACATATTTTTCCAGGGTCCCCATTTTCCATTTTGTGATCAACAGTCAGACTTTTGTGAGACAAACTAAGAGAATGATTGACTGTTTCATGGCAGGCTTTGGAATCTCTCCTGGAAAAGAAACTGTCTCCAAAAAAAGCAAAGAAATGTTTCGGTGAAATTCGGAGCAGATTTCCCATTGGTAGCCAAAGGGCTTTAGAGAGATGGCGAAACACATCCCCAAAGAGTGAGAGGAAGCCCTTTGTAGCAAAGGAGATATTTCCACAGGAAACAAGACAACCTTCAGTGGCAAAGAAGCTCCTTGCTGGTATGTGTCCTAAAGTGTTTACTGCAAGATACTTTATTCCTTGACATTGTCTGGGCTTTAACAGTTGCCACATTGATTTATGCCACAGGATTTATGTCTGGTCAACAATAAGTGCACTTGAACTAGGATAAGTGAACAGCAGCCAAGATGCTACTTTAGGCTGGAGGCTGGAGTATTTCCATAGAGGAGGGAGAGTGAAGAAAGTAAAATTTCCTTTTCCTGCATTTGGGCTAACCAAAGTAAATTCCTACAGAGCTGGCAGTTAGAACCCTACTTTCTCTTCTAAGTTTGTTTATTTACATTTTAATGATAGCTGTGTATACATATACACACAAACACATACTTGGTTGATATGAATGGATTTTTTTTTTTTAACATAGGTAATAAATAAATTCTTGTTATTCCAGTAAGTAGAATTACAAGCTTATGTGGTTTGCCCATTTAAAACAGACACTGCCAACTTGCCCTTGAAAATGGGTGTACAGTTATGTTTTCAACTAGCACTGACCATCAGTATATATTTCCCCATATCCTTACCAAGTACTTTATACAATGAAATATAAAAAATTTCCAGTCTCTTGGTGGAAAATGTTACTGAATATCTTATTGTTTTATATTATATTCCCTGGTTCCTGGTGAGGAAGATTTTTCTTTCACATGTTCCTTGGCCTTGTTTATTTCTTCCTCTTCTGTGATTTGTCTGTTCATATCCTTTGCCATCTCCCTGCTAGGTCCTGTCTTTGCTTCAGAAGTTCTTTATGTATTTTGGATCTTCATCCTTTTCTGGTTTACATATATCATAAATATTTTCTCTTAAGATGCTTGACTTTTGCAGGGTCCCCCTTTCCCAGTATAAAGGGAATGCATTTTGACACATGATGCTGACTCTTGAGTTTTGGCAAATGTGCATATGAAGTTAAGGAAATTTTCTTCTGTTCCTGTTTTGCTGAGAGATTTTCTTGTCCTCTTTTTTTTTCTTCATAGTTAAACTTCATACTGATAGTACTTTAAAGTAGTTTTAAAATTTTAATATTGAAATTTTTAATGTGCCATTATATCAGTGTATGGACAAATCCAATAAGCTGGTTTCCCTTATTTTAGTTGAAGTAGAATATATGATGGCTCATCGGGTAAAGAGCCTGCCTGCAGTGCAGGAGACACAGGAGATGTGGGTTTGATCTTTGGTTTGGGAAGATCCCCTAGAGGAGGAAATGGCAACCCACCCCAGTATTCTTGCCTGAAAAATCCCAAAGGTTTGCCAAGAGTCAGACACAGCAGAGCAACTAAGCAACAACAGTTTTCCTTTTATAAGTTGAAGTGGAATGTACAGTCATTGGATTTTGTCCAGTTTGGAGTGGTTATAAGGAGAACTACTGTGATTGTTTTTATATACGTCTCTTGGTACATGTGTGTATGTATTTCTTATGGGTTTATTCCCAGGAGTATTATTGTTAGGTCATCAGGGTATGTATTTGTTCAACTGTAATAAGGATTTTTTTCAAAGTAGTTTTATCTTTTATATTCCAACCAGTCGCCTATGAGAATAGTTGCTATACATCCTTGTCAGCACTTGTTATTAGTTTTAAAATTTTTAGCCACCTGCTTGGTGTGTAAGGCTGTCATTGTGGTTTTAGTTTATATTTTCTGGATGATTTATGGTGAGTACTTTTTCGTATATTTATTGGCCATTTACATGTCTTTTGTGAAGTGCCAGTTCAAGTCTCTTTCCCAGTCCTCCCTCTGCCTCCCTCTCTTTCTTATTTTCTGTTCCTTTTTTCCTTTCACTTTTCTCAATTGATTTGTCGAGTTCTTTGTAGGAGTATGCTGCATATGGGCCCTTTCCCAATTACCTGTGTTATAGATATTCTCTTAGAAATAAGATGTGGCTTGCTTTTAAATGTTGCTGTAGTGTCTTTTGATGGACAGAATTCTTAATTTCACTTAATTCCAACGTGGCAATCTTTTCCTATATAGGGTTTTTGTTTTTTAAGATTGTTTTTGGATCTTGTTTAAGAGGCTTTTCCTGGAAAAGGAAATAGCAGCGCACTCCAGTATTCTTGCCTAGGAAATCCCATGGACAGAGGAGCCTGGCAGGCTACAGTCCATGGGGTCACAAAGAGTCAGACATGATTTAGCGAGGAAACAACAATAATGCCCTGGTTGGGGGAAAAAATAAAGAATTACTTACTAGGGAAAAAAAAAGCTTTTCCCTTTGCTATAGTTAAGGAAACATTTTCCTATATTATTTTCTAGAAAAGGTTCATTTTCTTCCGGGTGGATATCTACTTGAGGTAGCACTCTTCGTTGAAAACATTATCCTTTTTCCCGCAGTGGCGATGTGACTTTTGTCATAAGTGAAGTGTCCACATGTGTAGGGTCACTTCCTGGGTCCTCTCTTCTCTTCCACTGATCTAATTGTGGGTTCTTAGGCTAGTGTATACTATCTTAATTATTCTAAGTCAGTAGGTTCTTAGGCTAGTGTATACTATCTTAATTATTCTAAGTCAGTAGGTTCTTAGGCTAGTGTATACTATCTTAATTATTCTAAGTCAGTAGGTTCTTAGGCTAGTGTATACTATCTTAATTATTCTAAGGCAGTAGGTTCTTAGGCTAGTGTATACTATCTTAATTATTCTAAGTCAGTAGGTTCTTAGGCTAGTGTATACTATCTTAATTATTCTAAGTCAGTAGGTTCTTAGGCTAGTGTATACTATCTTAATTATTCTAAGTCAGTAGGTTCTTAGGCTAGTGTATACTATCTTAATTATTCTAAGGCAGCTTTTGTCACCAGTGACCCTCAGTATTTCCATAGAAATCTTAGGATCAGAATTTGTTGCTTCCCTGCCCTCTCTCTCTCAACACTCCCAAACAAACAACCTATTGAAATTTTGATGGGGAATTGATATCTTTACAAAATTACATTTCCCAATCCACAGGCAGGGTATATGTCCCTCTATTCATTTAAGTTGTTTTTAAATACTCTTAGTAACTTACAATGTGTGTGTGTGTGTTCATCTTTAGTTAGAATTATTGCTATTTCCAGCACTCTAGTAAAGGATGTCTTTTTAAAAATTTAATTTCTAGCATATATTATGGGTATACACATAGTTGATTTTGTGTGTTGATCTTGTATCTAGCAACCTTGCTAATTTATTTCTGTAATTTATCTGCATATTATTTGTGTTTTGCAATGTATATAGTCATGTCATCTATAAATATAACCATTGGTTTATGTCCTCCTTTCCAATCTTTATTTCTTTTATTATTTTTTTTCTATGGTTTTCTGGTTCTATTAACTTGATTTAGACGACTGATATAAAGGTATGTTAAAGTCTTTGAAGACTTTTAAAATTTCTCATTGTATTTGTATTCATTTTTGTTTAGTACATTTTGAAGTCGTGCTATTAGATGCATAAGCATTCCTTACTGATAAATCTTTTTTGGTGGATTTTATATATTATTATTAAATATTTGTCTTGCTAATGTCATTCACTTTGGGTTCTGTTTTGTTTGATACAAATATTGTTTCATCTACCCAACTTATTTGGCATTTACCTAGAATAACATTTCACATCCCTTTATGTACAGTCCGTCTTTGCTCTTTTAAGAATGTTTGTTGTAAATTCTTCATTGTCAGTGTTTTTCACCCTGTTGTAGAGTTCTATATTTAACCTACTGACATTTACTGAGATTAATGGCACATTTGGACTTCTTTCTCCCTTTTTATTTTGATCTGCCACTTCTTTTTCTTTGTTGTAATTTACTATGTTAATCGAGTTCTTGTTTCATTTTGTTTCCTCTACTGATCTGAAGTTATAAATCAGTTCACTTTCTCAATTTGTCACTAATTCTGTGGCACCTGCATAGTATAATGTCCTGCCTGTATCGTGAATGTAACAAAACCTAACCTCCTCAGTCGCTGTTAGATATTCACTTGCTGTAACGGGGCATTCTGTTCCCTTCATTGGTAGGCGGGTAGAACCAATGCTGCCACCTTCCTTCTACCCAGGGGCCGCCTTCCACTCAGTGTGGGTGTGATGCTTATTGGATTCTGTATCCTCTGTGGGAGCCCAGGGCCCGGCAGTAATTAGGCGCTTAAACAACCAGCTCTGAAGAGGGTGTGGTAGAACAAGAAAAGGCCTTTGAGCAACAGATCATGGTAACTTCAGTTCTGGGTATTAGGGGCTCGTTTACGACGCTCTGGAGGAAATGTAGAGAACTTTCCAGGCCTGCCCACAGAGACGTGTTTCCCAAATGAGTTGAAAGATGAGAGGGACCCGTAACTGTGAGTGCACCAACAGGCGGGGACCAGCTTCAGAGAGAAAAGTTGGGAAACCTGTTCATTTAAAACTCACCACAGGTACCAGTGAGGGAAAGCAGGAAGACAGACCACTGTGGGGAAGACGGGGACCAAAAAGCCCTCCCTCTGGTCCCAGCTCGGCCCGTTTGTGATCCTGGGTGGGTAATTTCGTCTCTCTGAACCTTCATTTTTGTATCTGTGAATGCGGATAATACAGGTGCCGGGGTCCAGCCCTGGTGGATCCAGGGAATTCGAAGCGGGGACGGCGTCGGCGAGGATCAGGAAACAATTGCTTAATTAAACGTTAATTAAGGATATAAAGAGTAATAGAATGAGGATAGCTCAGTGAGGAAATTCAGTGTAGAAAAGAGGCTGAATAATTCAGCCAGAAGGTAGGAGAAAGAACGACATGGTGAGACCAAGTTTCGGTGAACAAGGCCCGCACTTTATTTTCCAAAGTAGTTTTTATACCTTAAGTTATGCATAGAGGATAATGGGGGAAGGGGCAGAGTCATGCAGTAAGCCAGGCTTTCTTCCTGCAAACTTATCATATGCAAAAGTTTAGGTGATTTGCATCATCTTCTGGCCTGGAGGCCTTTTTCTCTAAAGGTGATTATTCTCAAGTCAGGCGCCAGCCTCCAAAAAGCATTAGATAAAGTTGCATTCCTACAGAGCAAAGGTGTGGTGGGCTATAACAAGAAAAAGAATTAACTCAAGGGTCCCAGGTTACAAACATTAAAGCTACTATTTACACCAATTATATTAATCAATACACTGCCAGGGACACAGCAGGTAAGGGATATGGAGACTTAGCAGCAAACATTGGCCCAACAAGTGAAAATCCCTTCACCAATACAATTTCTAATCAATCTTTTGACTGCTCAAAGGAATCTGTATTTAGACAGTTTAGAACATCTCATGCCTCTCACAGTTTGGAGGCTCTGAGCAATCACATGTGGCCGGAAAAACCTATTCAGGCAGGCTAGAGGACTTCCAAGGGAGTTTGTAGGTTGAAACACTGTCACACCCAGGAATTATTAACTGGAGCTATAAGCTAATTCTTTTTTCAGAGAGGTAGTGGGGGACAGCCCCCCGTAAAGTCAGAAGTGTAGGTGAAAGCACAAAGCAGAAAGTAGGCAGACTCTGGTTTTGGGGGTAGATTGCTCGAGAATTTCCAGGGAGACTCCTGAGGCTTGATCCCGCCTTTGCGTATGCCAAGCCTCCTTCCTCATGACCTTTGCCAGAGGCGGAGCTCGCTCCCCGCATACAGGCATACTTCACATTATTGTGCTGCACTTTATTGCGCTTTGCAGATACCGTGGTTTTTACAAGTTGAAGGTTTGCGGCAACCCTGTGTTGTCAGGTGATGGTTAGCATTTTTGAGTGATAAAGTATTTTTTAATTAAGGTGTGTACATTTTTTCAAGACACAGCACTATTGCACACGTACTAGACTACATATTATATAAGCATACATTTGTATGCACTGGGAAACCAAAACACTTGAGTGACTCACTTTATCATGATATTGCTTTATTGTGGTGGTCTGGAATCGAACCTGCAACCTCTCTCAGGTATGCTGGTGGTCCTTATCCTGTGTGACTGACTGAGCTGTTTAAAGTAGCAAATTAGGTATTTCATCCAGAAGTACGTAAGCTTCAGTTGTCTGGAACAGCGCTGCAGTTTCTGACGGCAGGATGAATGGGCCTCACCCTGGACTGGGGGTCAGAAGATGTGACGCTGTTGCTTGCTGTCCTTGACCTTGAGTAAAACACTTGACTGTCATTTCCTCATCTGAAAAGTTAATCATTGCCCCGCCTGCTCTGTGTCACGGTGAGCCTCAAATGTGAATGTGAAGGATGTTAGAAACTGAAGAGATGTACAGATGTAAGAGATGATGATAAAATCATTGTTGTTATCATCATTACAAATTGAGGTGTGATTATGCTTAGCCACTTGGCAAATTTGGTACAGTTGCTTATGGCGAAGGTTGTGGTCCTCTTATTTTTATTTATGTGTAGTATTATTTTTTTTCTTTATGAACCGGATTTCAGAAGGTTGTGGTGTCTTTTCTGTTTTAGATGTCGCTCTACCTAATTCCTCCATTCTGACCTCCCGCCCCTAAAAGTCACAGGGAGCCAGTTAGGTGGGAAATCACGTCTTTGCCATTTTCATTTGAATTAAATGTGTGAGCCTGATTTGGTCTTGTGATTTCTGTAACTGATGCATTTCTTTAGCAGCTGCTGGAATGTTCTTGAAGTGGTGGATTGCATTAGCACAACTCGTCAGACGTAAGGACAGTCCCTCCCCACCACCAGCAATGTCCTCAAACTCAGCTGCCCCTGGAGCTTGTACTACATTTGCAGTTGGTTTATACAGATCATTACTGGAAAGGCATCGGGACCTAGAGGTCAGAGTCACCTTGGTATATGTAAACCTGAGGGTTAATAATTAAATTTTAGACTAGGATTTGTTCTAAGCATTCTTTCCTTTCAGTTTATGTATCCTTACTGTGTAACCTCCATGGCCTTGAAAAGTACCAGATTAAAAAAGTGATGCAAGAGGAACCTGGCCTTTACCTACTGCTGTTAAAAGCAGTCTAAATGTAGTAAAACTGATGGACCTTTGGGGTGTGTCTGATTTTTGCTATTATAAACGCTTTGAAGTGATTGTCTATCTCATGTCTTCCTGTGTACGCATGAGGCTCCCTCAAGGCTGAGGGTGTTCCTAGGAGTGAAGCTTCTGGGCGACAGTGTGGGCGAATCTTCTGGTAGCTGCGCCAGTTCACTCCTGCACTAATAGCTATGAGAGTACTTGTTTTTCTGCATCTTTGTTTATACTTGGTATTGTCACATTAAAAATTTTCCTCCCAATCTGATGAATTTGAAATGGTACCTCATTGCTTTAATTTGATTTTTCTGATTGCTGGTGCTCATCTTTTCATGTTTTTATTGACAGTTTAGATTTTCTCTCTGCCATTTTCTGTCCTTTGCCTGTTTCCCTATTGCATTGTTTGTTTTCTTATAGATTCACAGTTGTTCTTTATCTATTCTGGATATTAAGCCTATATTAATTATATACCTTACAGAAATCTACTTTCAGACTCTGGCTTCTCTGTGACTTTTTTGGTGTCTTTGTCAAAAGCAAGGTGCAGTTTAGTGTAATTAAGTTTACATATGTTAACATTATATTTGGCTTTAAGAAAGCATTTTCTGCCCTGATGTCATACTCATATTCTTATATTTTCTTGTAAAAGCTTTAAAAGTTTTGCTTTCGCATTTAGGTCTTCTTTACATTTAGAATGTAAGCGTTCCGTGTGAGGGTGAGGATTCTCACACGGAACACTTAGATCTTTCCTTAGTTACCTATGGGTACTAGTAATCTCAGTATCATTTATTGAGCGCTGCAGCTCACACTCATTGATCTGTCATACTGCCTTTGTCACACCCGTCCCGCTTCGTTGGTTTCTGCCTGTTCTTGCATCACTCCCACACTGCCTTAATTATTACAGCTTTATCACGAACACTGTCTCTGGGAAAATAAGACTCCCACCCCTGCCCTACTCCTCACTTTGTTGTTCTTCAGAATTAGTTGGGCTGTCTTGGGATTTTACACTTTATAAGAATTTTAGCATTAAAATTTTACATCCACAAAAAAGAAATCTGTTGAGATTTTAATTGAACTTGCATTTGAAATTGAGGATCACTATGGGGAGAATTGACGCTTTACAGTATTTTTTTCATTCATGAAAAGAATTGATCCAGACTTTCTTTCTTGTCCTTCAAAAATACCTTTGAACTTTTTTGTTTGGTAAAAAGTCTTATACATCTTTCCTAAGATTTCTTCCTTAGTGCCTTATAGTTTAGTTGCTATTGTTAATGGGGTACTTTTTCTCTTATATTTTCTCTAATTAGTTATTTTGGTATCTGCAAATGATACTGAATTTTGTTTATTTTTCTTCTTCTATCCAGAAACATTGCTGAACTCTATTCTTAGTTGTAATTGCCTATCTGTAGATTCTCTTTGGATTGTTTCTATATACAAAATATCTCATCTTCAAATACAGTTTTACTTTCTTTCCCATTGCAGCTTATATGTCATGTATGGATTTCAGACTTTATTCTGTATCAAATTTGGAGTCATCGAAGGTTTTGAGAAGTGATACTTAAATATTTACATTAAAAACATAATTATGGTAGTCAGGAGAAGGTGTGATTGAAGAGAAAGAAGGGGTCTGTTAGAAGATGTTGCTGTTGCAGTCACAAGATATTTATTGCAAGCCTGACCTTAGGGAGTGGCAGGAGGGAAGAAAAGGGCAAGAGGTATTTTACTGATAGAATTAGGATTTGAGGGACCAGGTGAGTAAGTAAATGTGGGAGGTGAGATTTAGGAGTCACCCATGATACTTAGGTTTCTGCCATAGAACTGCAGTAGGAGTCATAGGATCAGAAGCAACTCTTGGCAGCAAGACACTTCAGCTTTTAACAGGGTGTTGTGAGCTTATCTGCCTCTGGATAATCATTCTTACTTGATTTGAATAGCATTTCCTTCCGCTTGTCCTTCTGAAATCTCCATGTAGATAAGTATCAACCCGATACAGAGCTTCCAGTGACCCAGAGGCTGGAAAATGAGCTTGATGGATTAGAGGCGGATATCCTTCAGGAAAACGCTCCATCTATCCTCGACCAAAATGCAGGCTTCAAAGAAGAGGCATTAGCCCTGGCAAAAATAAAAGCAGGGAGAAAGAAGCTTGTGACTGAGAACGTGCCACCGTCTAGGAAGAAAGATACTCTGGCACCAGCAAGACCACAGCAAGTATGAAATCACTCCTCTCTTTTGGCCCATTTGTATTAATCTGACATTGTCCAAGGTCACACCGGCTGGTAAGTGGTGGAGTCAGGATTTGAGTTCTTGGGCATTTGAATGCCAGAGCCCTTAAGCCCAGCTGTCTAAGCTGACATAGCTTATAAACAAAAAACAAGTTTTAGTATTGTTACTAAGGACAGGGCATTCTTTCTTGTCCAGGTTTAGTAAGAGCCTTTCTGATTTGATACCATGGTCTTCATTGGGCAGGCTATTTTAAAATACAATTTTTTTCTGCTTCTGATTTGGAAGTATGAAATTTGAAGGTTTAAGATGAAGATTTTCTGCTAAATATTGATACATAATATATCACTTGATATTGAAAGGCATCTTAGGGTGAGTACTTTCTAACATGGCTTTGGGAGTCAGCTGGCTTCAAAGTACATTATATTCTTAAGCGCCTATCTAAAATTTAACTTTAGGCCCTACCAGTGGAGAACTGGCTAGAAGACCACCTCCTAGTCTGAATATGCTTAACGTGGTTACTCCAATTTGATGGCTTCTCCATAGGCTTCTGTAACATAATCACCTGTTACTCATAAATTATGGATTAAGATCAAGTCTTTATTGCTTTTCAAACAGACTCTCAAGGGAGATCATTGGGCAGTCAGGGTTGAGCTTATACAAATTCAGCCTGGAATATTTCTCCGAAACAGCCTTGTTCTCTATAGCATTTTATGGTAGTTGTTCTGTTTAGGTGGCATATACCTTCCTGCCTTCATCATGCTGCTGCTGCTAAGTCGCTTCAGTCGTGTCCGACTCTGTGCGACCCCATAGACGGAAGCCCACCAGGCTCCCACATCCCTGGGATTCTCCAGGCAAGAATACTGGAGTGGGTTGCCATTTCCTTCTCCAGTGCATGAAAGTGAAAAGTCAAAGTGAAGTCGCTCAGTCATGTCCAACTCTTAGCGACCTCATGGACTGCAGCCTGCCAGGCTCCTCCGTCCATGGGATTTTCCAGGCAAGAGTACTGGAGTGGGGTGCCATTGCCTTCTCCTGACTTCATCATACTCCTTCTCTATTAGCTCTTTTAATCTTCTAGAAATTTGGGAAGACATTATCTCCCATTTTACAGATAGGAAACCTCAAGACTGAGAGATGTGTTTTATCCAAGAATGTTTTACAATTTATCTCTTTTGCTTAGTTAGGAAGAAATATATATTTCTTTATATATATATATTTCTTTATATATATGCATTTATTAAATATATAAATATTTAATTTATATTTAATATATTTATATTTAAATATATTTAACATTAATATATTTATATTAAATATACAAATATATATTTATATATAGTATGTATATGTATATTTATATAAAATTCATATATTTATATATTTATAATATATAATATATATTATACATATATATATTATATATATTTTTATATATTTATAAATATATTGTTTATATTGTATATTTATATATATAATATATATTTATATATTATATATTTTATATATTTTATATTTATATTTATAAATTTTATATATTTACATTTATAAATATATAAATATATAAAATATATATTTATAAAATATATGTCTTTATATATTAAATATAAATATTTAATTTATATTTAATATATTTATATTAAATATACAAATATATTTATATATTATAAATATATTTATATTTATATATTATGTATATTTACATATTTTATATATTATATATTTATATAAAATTCATATATTTATATATTATATTGTAAATATATAAGACGTTATATATATTTTATATATTTATAAATATATTATATATTTATATATTATATATTACAATATATTATAAATTTATATATATTTTATATAGTATATATTATATTTTTTATATATTTTATATATTTATAAATATAAAAATATAAAAAAATATAAAATATGTTTCTTTATATATATTAAAATATAAATATTTAATTTATATTTAAATATATATTATATTTATATTTAATTATATTAAATATATAAATATATATTTCTTTATATGTATATATATAAAGATGGCCAAGCCAGGGATTCAGTTTTACACGTGTGCCCCTCTCCCCACAACCAGGGTTGTTTTAGTGTAATCTGTGCTGTCCCCAAATTTCTACAACAGTGCTTTCCACTTAAGTTTTTGCTGAATGAATGCATGAACAGCATAGGGACATTTGAACCTTCAGTAAGCCTGAGGTTAAAACCAGTTTCTTTGCTATCCATTTGGCTTTATAATTCATATTTATCTCTTGCAGGGACTCCACAAAGCTGAAAAAAGTAGACTAATCCCCTCTTACAGCAAAAGCAGGTTGCAAAGGACAACAGTCTCCTCCAGATTAAAAATGAACCAACAGCCTGTGAAAGACAGTAGGGCTCCTTGGATACCTCCAAACCCCACATCCCCACCAGCATCTCCTAAATGGTATGTAAAAATTCAAGCATTCAGGTATGTGATCTTACTTTTCCTCCACAGATCAAAGGTGACCTATTGCTTAGAGCAAGTGAAGCAGTGGCCTTAGTCCCCTTTACGGAAAAAAGCTTATTTGGATGGATAATACATGAAATGTTTTTGACTGGAAGCCCATTGGGTCCTTTTTCCTACCTGACTGTGGGTAGAGTAACTCCCACAGGTTACTCCAGTACCCTGTGGACTTCGAGGGCTGCTCTTCACTTGCCTCTACACCCAGTGGATCCTGGTTACTTGAGGCTGGGAACTGTGCCTTATATCTGAATGTACAGTGCCTGATGTAGTCAATCTTAGTAGGCATTTAGTAAATCTTTGCTGAATGAATGCTTAAAAATAATTCCTAGTCCAAGTCAAGACAACATGAATTAAAAAACCGTACAAACCTCATAGATGCTGTCCTGACGCAGAGGACAGTTAGGATAGAGCTGACATTACTGCCTTGTCACCCTTACTCAGGAGAAGGCAGTGGCAACCCACTCTAGTACTCTCGTCTGAAAAATCCCATGGACAGAGGAGCCTGGTAGGCTGCAGTCCATGGGGCCATGAAGCTACTTAGCAGCAGCAGCAGCACTTACTCACAGCACATAGAGAATGAGGGCCCAATCTTCTGCAGAGCTGGGAAGAAGGCATTGTCCTTCTGGGGCACAGAGTCCAGTGAGGCAGAAATTACAGTCTTCAGGGAAGTGGTTAAAAATGGGAGCTCGTGTACCATGGACAGTGGTTCTCAGAAGCACAGTGGAAAGGACCTGGAGCTAGGACAGTCACAGGAAGGCAGGCAGAAGCAGTCACATGAGGAGGAGAGCGAGCGAGAAGGTAGGTGACATGAAGGGTCCCACTTCTAAGAGGCCCGCAGGAGATGTGGTGAGAAGCTTGGTGGGATGGGGTCCCCTGAGGGCTGAGTGATTCTCAGTGGACGGTTATGCTTATTCATCAGCTTTCACTTTAAAGGTGAAGAAACTGTCCAGAGAATCTAATGCCTTGCTTATGTAGCAGGACTAAAATCAGGTCTTCTGATTTCATAATACATGTGCTGCTTTGCTTTATTTCTGTGCTCTTAATTCTCTGTTTTTATGTATGTACTAGTGTAGAGATGTAAATTCAGTTGGTAAGCTCATGAAAACAGAAGTTGGTTGGAGTTTATATTGCAAACCAAATATACAATGCACTGTCTTCTAGAGTGTACATGTGGTAGATAGGGGAGGTAAGGGGGAAGGCTTTGGGGTTCAAAGTGCTGTATTAGACCTGATAAAAGGTACAGAGTTTCTGTGTAATGTGAAATATAATTTGTGACCCAAATCTGTATATTAGAACAGGGTTTTGTTGAATTTCACCCATTATTCTGTAATTGACAATTGTTTTTTCATTTAAAATAGTGATTGCTTCTGTGAAGCAAAAAGGACCTTCTCTTTGACACTGAACCTGAATCCTGGATGCTGTCACTCTGCTTCACATTCAGCTTCCAATGTAGAGCCCCCCCGTAGATCACCAGTACTGTGACACTCTTGTCTTTTCTCAGCTGGCACCTTTTATGAGTGATCAGGTGTGGAGGGAATGGTTACAAAGGTGTAAGTTTTCCTTGTTTTGCAGTGCCGCCTGGCTCAAGGCGAAATCTAGCCCCAAAGATACCACCAAAGAACAGTCTCTCCAGCAGGAAGATACGCAAGAGGACAGTCGGTTGAGAGGTGCTGTTGAACACGAAGCAGTGAGGTTTGTGCTGGCGTTTGTCAGATCTTTGAAATGGGCCCCCTTTCAAATGGAATTCTGAAGTGAGCTCTCCTCTTGCCCATGTATAATGTTGGCTGTTTAAAATGGAAATTACTAAACTTTCCTGTCAAATTATACAGCTTAGACAGTGAGCCCCTCTTTTATTCCTTGCCTAATTCATTCAAAAATTATGTGCGTTTCAGTTGTCTACCAATTGCTTGTTTTGGTACAGTTGTGAGCTCTTTGGAGACCTTTGCAGGGGTCAAGGGGGTGGGCAAAAAGGACAGACTCGCAGCCCCTGCTTATTTATAGTCAACAGGAGGACATGTTACTGACTGTAAGACAGAAAGGTGTATGTCCCCTGAAACCTGAAGTGTTAAATGCTGAGAGAGTTCAGAAGGCGGACAGGACACCTCTGCAGAGATCTGGGCTTCCTGGAGGGAGATGGAAAAGCAATTAGGACTTGAAGAATAGGCTTTAAATAGGGGGTGATGAGGTGAGGCCATTCCATGACAGGAGAACAGTGAAAACAGGTTGCCTGCATTCATTTGGCTGGAATTGTTCTTGCAATTATGGGGAAGCCAGGGTGAAAGTGGACCATTAGATAATTTGATACTGTTCACTGTCCTGGGCTGAAAGCATCAAGCCCTAACACATACAATAAGGTTGTTAGGAGCTCGCTTTTCCTTACTGTGTTTATTTGACTTCACTCTGCCTTGAGGGCTCTCCTGGGAGCCCATTTCTTTGTCTGAGCTGGAAGATAGAGCAGCAGCATTGTTTTACAGCTGAGCAAGAAGTTCTAATTGCAGCGAAGGCTAGTTTTCTCGAGAATATTTGTGGCCAGGTTTTTGTGGCACTGCATGCTAACCAGGAATGCTCTTGTGGGTAAATGTCTTTTTACATGGAACATTACACCGAGAGCTTCACTGGCCCAGAGACTGAGTTACCTCCTGAGTCTTTGATGGAGCCGAGATGGGTGCTCTGCGGGGTCCTGACTCCTGGTCTGTTTATGCGGTAATGACACCTGCAGGTTGAGGCAGAATTGGCCTGACTTTTGTATTCTCTGCTAGACTCGCTTGGCTAGATGCTGAAACTTCCAAAAGATTGAAGGAATTAGAAGAATTAAAAGCCGAACAAATGGACAAAATGCAAAAACAGAGGTAATTGTCTGTTTTCTGAGGTAGAGAAAAACACAGCAGGCCTATTTTATATCATCTAGCTATTTTTACAACTTGTTGGGATTGTTTTTTGGTGTTGTCACACTTTTCATGTCTATTGTCTGTCAGACTGCTTAAAGTTCTTTGAAGTCACCTGAGAAGCCAACAGCGGAGCTCAGACGGGAGCCCCTGGGAGTCCTGGCTAGTTTGAGGAGAGTTGGGATGTCTCTGTGATAGTATCCTTTAGGCTCCATTGGCTTGATGCTGAAACTTCCAGAAGAACAAAGGAACTGAATGAGCTGAAAATGGAAGAAAGGGATAGTTGTCAGAAACTGAGATATGTGTTTGCTTCTGAAGGATGGTGCGTGCTTGCCTATTCTTAAATTGGTCCAGACAGTTTCACCACCATCCTGGACTGTGTGGGCCTGACCTCACCAAATGAATGAATGAATGAATGTCTGCATGCCTGCGTGTATTTGCACAGTATTTTTTCTAGAAAGTATTTCTTTTGTGTGCAGTTTGAATGATATCTACAGTTTAGGGGGAGTTTTATCTGAAAGACCAGTGTTATGTCTGTTTGTGTTTCTGTTGGAGATGCTTGTCTCTTGGCCAGGTGGGGCATATATATGCAGTCTGCTAGGATACTTCTGCTTCACATGTTAGCTTGAGTACAGCCTAAGGTTTTCGAGTGAGGTTGCTTTTCCCATTTGCCCCCAAGAGTGTCACCACCTAAATCCAGGCACGAAGAAGTTCATGAGCAGGCTTAGTTGTTACCGCTGCAGTTGGCTCATCTGTCTCGCTCTCATAGAGTCACCCTGAAGTCACGTGAACAGAATCCTCATTGATACAGCTGTGCATTCTATCACCAGTCATGAGAGAGCGTCCACTCCCAGGTTAGAAGGGCTGTGGCCCTTTCGTTAGAGGGTGAGTGTTGTGAACTACCACCACCCCCAAACCAAGAGATAGGTCAGCACCCCTACTCTCAAACTCCCCGCTGTGGGTCCCTCCTCAGTTGCATCTCCTTCTTTCTCCCCAGAGCTCACCACTGTCCTGATTCCTGTC
The DNA here is from genome assembly GCF_027580195.1 of Bos mutus. NCBI lineage: Eukaryota > Metazoa > Chordata > Mammalia > Artiodactyla > Bovidae > Bos > Bos mutus. Next base: position 12,239,591 of record NC_091635.1, read on the forward strand.
TTCATCTTTTCATTTCTTGTATTCATAAATCTGTTACCCTTGTGTGTGTCCCTAATGGCATACTGTTTCATCTGGACAGCTGAGAAGCAGGCCCAAACCTGGAAAGGCAGTGTGCTGCTGGGATTAGATGAGGACTCCCGGGGAAAGCAGGCTGTGCAGGGTCCTTCCTAAACTTCTGGGAGTTTTTAGGTGCCCATCCGGAAAGCTTATAGATCATGAATGAGTCCTGGCAGATGTAGGGCTTACCACGTCTGGGGCCTCCGGAGGTGCAGCAGGTGCAGTGGACCTCCGGAAGAGGCCTGGGCAGGGGACAGCAGGCTGCCCGGTGTGGTCTTCCATTTTGCTACCAAGTAGTATTCCATCGTGTGACTGTTCACACACACACCTCCACAGTCTGTTTATACATCCTCTTGTGAATTAACCTCTGGGTTGTTTTCCATTGTTAGTTAGTATAGGAGTTCCCTTCTAGTTTTTCTGCATCCCAGCTGACATGTGGTAATGTCCGATTTTTAAAATTTCAGTTATTTTGGTGAGAGCGTGGTGGTATCTCGCTGGGATTTTACTTTGCATTTCCTTGAAGTCTAATGATGATGAACACTTGGTAGTGCTTACTGTGATGTGTTTATTCAAGTTTTGTATCCATTTTTTATTGTTTTTATAATTACTGATTTTTAAGAGTTTCAAAAAATATGGTCTGGATTTGAGGCCTCTTTCAGAATATGTGCAGCAAATATTTTCTCCCAGTCCTGTGGCTTGCCTATGTATTTTCTTAATGGGATCTTTTGAATATGAGAAGTTTCAAATTTTGATTAAGATCAGCTTAGCAGTTTTTTCATTTTACAGTTAAATCTTTTTTATGAACTAAGTAATCATGACCAGTGCTGAAGTTTCAAGGATATTCTATATTTTCTTCTAAAATGCTTTTAGTTTCAGTTTTATTTTTTATATCTGTGATCCCATTTTTGATTAATTTCTGTGTGTGAGATGAAATGCTTATCAGGGTTGATTGTTTTCCTTGTGGATATCTGACTAGTCTAAGCACCATCCAATGAAAGGATTATTTACCTTGAGCTCTACACTAGGGTCATCTGGGTGAACTGTTGGTTAAGGACCGTCATGCAGGTGTTTAGGTCTTTCCTTTGGGGTACACCACGTTCTCCAGAGATGAGTCTTTTGATCTGCTGCCTAGAGAGTGAGGACCTGTGTGTCCTTGGAGCTGAGATGGTCAGGACGCTGTGAGTCTTACCCCTAGGCATTCAGCTTGCATCCATGCATCCCTCTTTTTAGTAGGGCACCTACAGTCTCAATGCAGTTGCATCTCAGGAGGCCCCTCCCGAGAATGAGCAACCAACCCATCTTCCCTCAGAGTTGCGGAGAGGCCATGGTCCAGTGCGTGAAGGAGGGAAGGGACCTAGGACCCTAACTTCTCAAACATCATCTGACTCTTGTCTTTTATAGTTAAGCCACCTCCTCCCAGGTTACCCCTAGGCCTCGAGGTACCTGGTGCTCCCAGTCTTGAGCCTCTTAAGTCAGCAGTGCAAATTGTGTGAGTCCTCAGCTTTCCCCATTACAACCCTAGAATTCAGCCTTCTCAGGTTGGAAGTTACTTACCACTTTTGTCCTTGAGTTACTAGCACCATTTCCCGTGCCTTGTCATTGTGAGTTTATGTCTGATTCTGTTATTGTGGGGTTTGGGAGGGAACAAAATTAGTTTCATTTGTTGAGTCTTGTGCCCTCTATAGTTGTTTCGAGGCAGCCATTATTCTTTCAAAATGGACTCAGAGCCTAATATACTTCTTCAGATGTTATCTCAGCCTTTGTCCTCAAAGTTGGGGTCAGGACCAGCAGTATCACATCACCTGAGAGCCTGTTGGAAACACAGACTCTCAGGCCTCCCTCAGGCCAGCCGCATCAGAGTCTACGTTTAACAAGATCCCCTGGGATCTTGTATGAAAATTAGAACGGCACTGTGGTTTTATAGTCATTCAATTTCCCTTCGCCTGGGGTGGTAAATAAATATGCACAATAGGATATTTTCTTGCTTTTGATTTTAATTTTCAATTTTATTTCTAAATAGTGTTTCTACCACCCAGTTAGCAGACAAGGTAGAGAAGGCAGTTCTGGAGCGTTTGAAGCCTCTCCTGGCCAAGGCCCAGGTAATCTAGTTCGTCCCATATGCTTGCCTTTTGGAAGCTCTCAAATAAAAAGTGTTGCCCCAGAGGTCACACTGACCCTTTGCGGGGCTGTGTGTCTGTCCGGCAGTCAGCAGCTGCACTGCTGCTTGTGTGTCGTGGTGTGGGCACAGTGCTGCCAGGGCCCCTTTCGGGCACCCACACTACTGATGTGTCTTCCTTTGTGGATGAGGGTTCAAGATGGGGAGGAGAGAGAAAGTACCACTTTTGCGAAAGGTGAGATTTTCATTTAGGGAATGAGTTTCGATTGCAATTTATGTTCCTAATCAAATAAAGCTATTGTTGGCATTAGTGTTCAGTTCACTGCTTCCACTCTTAATTTTGTGCTTTTTCACCTCAGTGATCTGGAATGATTTGCTGTATTTTTTCCAGAGGAGAGAAATGTGAGGACAGCTTCTGTGCACAAATTAGTGCTTTTTTCGAGATGAAATTGTATAGAGCATCACCAGTAGGTTTTGCCATCTTCCTCTGAGTAGTGAGCTGAATGCTATGGCCAGACCCTGTAAATCCATCCTGTAAATAGGAATGCTCTTGTTCGTGTGATTAGATGAAGCCATGGAAGAGCACTAGAATCTTAAATGGAGTGAACAACATTCTGGGTCTCTGAGTAGGGCACTGAACTTCTCTATCTCTTGGTCTGAGACATGTTAAATCATTTTTAGAGTCAATGAAAATCTCAGAAGTATAGAACTGGGAGGGTTCATAGAGGCCAAACCATTCAACCTCCTTATTTTGTCAATGAGGAAACTGGAACAGAGAAGTTGAGTAATTTGCACAAAAACACACAGCTACTCTGATAACAGTTTCAAAATTGAGGGAAGAAAAGGGGCAGAAAGCCAAGACCAGCACATGGCATTTATTTTCATGAAGACAGAGTGCTTAAATTTCCACAGAAAGCCTAATATAGCTAAAACTGATGAACAGTTCCACACAGAAGTTATTCTGGGAGCAGAATTCATTTGTACTAATATGGGTTGTAAATTTTCATAATTCATGAGTGTGCTTGTCTGTTTTAATAGAGAGTCAATTCTTCTCTGGAAGTAGATACTCATTTGAAGGATCAGCCATCAGAAATTGCAACAACAGCCCAGCCTGCAGAGGAGGTGCGTGTGGTGGGGCTGGCATTCTGGACTGACACTGGGATTATTACATGATGATATCCTCGGGTATAAGGAAAAATGACACATAGATGACCCTACAGACACTAGACTGCCCCACTCCCGAGGGTGGAGGTTTTTCACATCTGGCATGTTAATGCTACAGTGTATCTTTAGCATTATGACTTCCATGAGCCTTGTGAACAGCTCACAGAAAGCTCTTGAGCCACAGGTTTTTGTCAGCGGCTCTTTGCTTTCCTTCCAATGACAGAGCGTGGGTAGACTGCATGAGCCTGAATGTTGATGGCCCTCGGCAGAACAATGACTGCCCTCATTTCCTCTCGTTCAGCCTACTTTTGCTCATTACTGGCCTAATTTCCTTTGTACTGAGGGCCTAACGTGTATTGTTAGGCAAGCATGTTTTGAGTGCCTAGTAATGACCAGTATCTGGCCTGGCAGAGACCAAAGGTGGCCCAGGAACAAATGACAGCATTTGAGAGAAATGAAAGCATGGCGTGTGGTTGTCCGCCCCTGTGCTCTTCCTCTGGACGTGTGTTCCCCATTTGTGGGAATGTTGTCCTCCCTGCCCTTCCACCTCGGCGTAGGGACAGGAAGGTGCAGGCTGCCTCGGGCGGCTGTTCGTGGAGGGCGGAGAGAAGTTACTGCTTTCTGTGTTCAGAGCAAGTGAAGGGCCGAGCAAGGGCCGAGCTCAGAGTGAGAAGGAAATTGGATGCAGCTCCAGCAGCCCAACGACCTGAGCAACAGGAAGATGGTCGGTCCCAAGGATATATCCCAGTTCTAATTATTAAGCAATAGTTCAGCTTTGGCATATTTCTGTAATTTTTGCAGTTGTAATTTTATTGTACCAGTATTTTAGGACAGAATCTCATGGGAGGTAAGGCATCTGAGACTGGAAGCTGAAACCCTGCATATGGCTCTGTAGACAAAGTGCGTGATGGCTGTGTCTTTTGTACTGCAGAGCCACCAGTGATGCCTTTTTCCCTAGAAAAGTAATGAGACTCACCTCTCATCTAGGGAGGCAACTCATGTGGTATTTTCATAGGAAAGAGAAATGAAGTGGTCATAAATGCTGTCAGTGAAGTAGGCATGTTTGAGTATTACTAGAAATGATCAGCTTTGTACATGAGAACCATGCATGATATAGGCATTAAATGGGCCTTAATACAATTTCTTAAAAAGGAAAAGTAACTCTGTCCAGTATTTACCATTCTCAGCTGCTGTTAAACTTTAGCATCACCATACAAGAGTTTCCCTGGCAGCACCATTGAGGGTCAGTGTTTATAAATAACTGAATAGAAGCAAACTTGTTGAAGTTGGCATGATGAAGTTAAAAAAGAGATATTTTGCTGTGTTAACTTATAAAAGAGCTGTGGGACCTTGATCCCAGATACCCAGAATTCTCATCTCTCAAAGGGAGGAGACGTTTGCTGCACTTTGCAAATCAGCTCTAGCTCTCAGTAGATTTGCTTGCAGACAGGATGATCCCTGGTGTCAGGAAATAGATTTTGGGAGGGTGCCATCATGGCATATTTGTCTCCTGCTGCTACTATTGTCATTAACTGAACTTGCGCATGAAATACATTTTTCCGAAGTGTGTAAGGTTTTCTCTTAATTAAAAGCTGTACCTGGCTAAAAAGGCAAACAATTCAGGAAAAGTATCATGTAAAATCTCCCCACCAGTGGGTACCGTATGCTCATCTGTATCCAGCTTCTTTATATTTTGGTGATCTTTTTCATATCAGCTCATTGGGTCCTTCCTTATCTCACAGGATTCTTGATATTTGATTCTTAAGAATGAAAATAACAGATACATACATCTTAATTAACTAGACCTGCATTATTGGTTTAGTTAACTCTAGATTTCTTGGTAATTTTATTGTACTGGCTATTCAGCTGATTTTTATTTCTTTAACTTTGGTCAGGGTTGAACATTTCTTTGTTGGTCATTAATGTATTTTCTTCTGTAAACCGTTAAAAGGTTTTAAAAATTACTATGGCGGTAACCGTTCTTCGTGCCAATCACTGTTTTTTAAGTGTTCCAGTGTACAAGTGCGCATATAATCCTTATAACTCTGAAATGTAGGGTTATTGTTTCTATATTACAAACCAGAGGATTGAGGCCCAGAGAGGTTAAGTATACTCGCCCCCACTTTGAGGCCTATCAGTGGCAGAACCAGGATTGGGTCCCAGAAATGTCTCCTTCCAGAGCCTGATACGATCATTTCCCCAGCAGACGTTCTTTGTTAAAAAGCTTCTTTCAGAGCAGATTATAGACACATATTAGAATCAACAGAAATACAACACATATAAAAATGTTTTGCAAGCCGTAAAGTGCTTTTTCAATGTAAAGGATACAAAGTCAAGAAAGGCTGGTGAAACTCTTCCAGGTTAGGGGTGCTGTGCTGTGCTTAGTCGCTCAGTCATGTTTGACTCTTTGCAACCCCATGGGCTGTAGTCCACCAGGCTTCTCTGTCCATGGGGATTCTCCAGGCAAGAATACTGGAGTGGGTTGCCAGGCCTTCCTCCAGGGGATCTTCCCAACCCAGAGATTGAACCCAGGCCTCCCGCATTACAGGCGGATTCTTTACTGTCTGAGCAACCAGGGAAGCCCCCAGGTTAGTGGTAGAAAGTCTCAAACAGACAAGAACCATCAACTGTGATGTTGTGAACAGACGTTTTTACAAAGCACTGAACTGAAAAAGAATAGTGTAGGTGTGTCCTCTGGAGAATATGACATGTGCTGTACGCTTAGTTGCTCAGTTATGTCCAACTCTTTGCCACCCCATGGACTATAGCTCGCCAGGCTCCTGTGTCCATGGGGATTCTCCAGGCAAAAATACTGTAGTGGGTTGCTATGCCCTCTAGGAGATCTTCCCAACCCAGGAATTGAACCGGGGTCTCCTGCATTGCAGGTGGATTCTTTACCAACCGAGCTACCAGGGAAGCCCCATGACATGTGCAGAGTTGGACATTCTTCTGAGTCTAGCACAAGGCAGATACTTGCTTTACCAGCTGGCAAAACAGGTAGTAACAATAATTTTCATGGAGATTAATGGTGTTACTCAGTTGATGCAACTACTGAAATGACTGTGGTAGAAACTGTCCTGACTGTCCTGATGTCTTGCTATCAATGTTTACTGACTTAGAAGAGGCTAGGTTTAGTGTAGAAATGCCTGTTGTATCATCGCACAGTTGGTGTGTATGAGTCTCATGCTGTCTTCATATTGCCTTTCCACCCCCTTTGCTTGTTTCGCAGGCTACAGCTGTTGATGGCGAATCCAGTAACATTCATCAGCTGGATGGTTTTTTGGAAAATACCACTCATGAGCACTGGCCCATGACTCACTCTAAGATCTGGGAGTCTGATGCCTTAGCCACCTTAGGGGACGGCAAGGACAGCCCGTACCTGGAGACGATGATGCTCCGAATGGAGGAAATGGAAGTAGGTTGCAGGTGGCAGCTCCAGTTGGCTGCTGGTGGCTGGCTTCTGTTGAGCACAGCTCCTCCTCATGGTTTTGTAGCTTAAAACATCAGAGTTACCTGGTCCTCAGTTTAAATCCCAGCTCGACTGTCAGCCAAGTGTGCAGCCTTCATAAAGTCACTTACCCTTTCTGATAAGTGGGGTGGTTTTGCTTTTTTTAATTTATTTTTTAATTGGAGGATAATTGGTTTACAGTGTTGTGTTGGTTTCTGCCATACAGCAACGTGAATCATAAGTATACATATGTCCTCTCCCTCCTGAACCTCCCTGCCACCCCCACCCCACCCCGCCCCTCTCATCATCACGGAGCACTGGGTTGAGCTCCCTGTGTTGTGTAGCAGCTTCCCACTGGCTGTCTGTTTTATACTTGGTAGCGTATATATGTTAGTACTGCTCTCAAGTTGTCCCACCCTCTCCTTCCCCCGCTGTGTCCATTCCTGTCAGCACCATTTTTCTAGATTCCCTATAAATATATAAATGTGTGTTAATATATGATATTTGTTTTTCTCTTTCTGACTTACTTCACTCTGTATAACAGGCTTTAGGTTCATCCCCGTCACTAGAACTGACTTAAATGCATTCCTTTTTATGGCTGAGTGATATTCCATTGTGTGTGTGTATATGTATATATATAAACACCACAATTTCTTTATCCATTCATCTGTTGATGGACATCTAGGTTGCTTCCATGTCCTGGCTATTGCACATAGTGCTGCAATGAACACTGGAGTACATGTGTCTTTTTTAATTAAGTGAGGGTGTTTTTAAGGACAAAATGAGGTATGAGGTGTCTGTATACTACCTGACACATAACTCATCATTGATATGTGATACCAAAAACGCTGGACCGGGGCCCAGTCCTACAAATGGAACCAGCAACGTCTTCGTCCCTCAGCACAAACGCTGCCCAGTTGCCGCTTCTGCTCTCCTCCCATTGGATCCTGGCAAACCACAGATAGCTTTACCCTTCTTAATTCCTGTGACACTGCTTTAGAATGCTCGTGGAGAATTCTAGGCCTCAGACATTATGCAAACCAAGCCCTGCATGGTTCTGAGGAGGAAATTTAGATACAGTAAGGGAGTGAGTGACGTGGCCAAGGCTACCCAAAAATTTCCACCAGAGCGGAGCTGAGAATCCGGGTCCCTGACTCCTAGCTCAGAATTTTCATTTTAACTCCACCTGGATGAAATCTCATTTTGGCTTTGCTGCTAAACCAAAAACATAGGCAAGACAACATTTAGTTGGTTTTTGACAATTTAAAAATGTGTAGTTTATCCTAGTCTTGTAACTGATTTCCCCTTCTTGGGGGTAACTGTCTAGACCTGAAGTATCCCAAATGGTAGTCTGTAGCCACACACATGGCTGTTTACATACACGGCTATTTACACACATGGCCATTTAATGTAAACCAGTTAAAATTAAATACATCACTACATTACCAGTGGTCAATAGTTAGTGGCTAGTACATTGGACAGGGCAAAAATAGAACATTTCCATCATCAATTCAGATTCTAGTGGGCAGTTCTGGTCCAGATTAGATTAATTAGTATAGATTAATTGCCTCATTTTATTTTACACTTCCCCTCATGAGCTAACCACTTCCTGGCCTGGGAGGTGCCTGTTTGCTGGCGAAGTGTCTGTATCAAATGTCTGCTGGACTGTTACAACCTTCCTAGTCTCTGGTTTGTAACGAACTAATTTTTTTCCGCATAAATTAATCTTTTTTTTTTTTTTAAAGAAATACCAGGAGACAGTTCGCCAAAGATATAATAAAATTGTATATACCGATCCTCATTTTTGGATGCAGGAAGAAAAAAACGGTGAGTGTTCCCCCACTTTTCCCTCTACATTGTACTGTGAAAAATTTCACACATACAGAAAAGTTGAAAAAAATTGTACAGTGGATACTCATATGTACATCTTCTAGATTCTACAATTAAAATCTTGCTACATTTGCTTTATCATATATCTCCTTAGCCTCTCAGGCTTCCCAGGTGGCTCAGTGGTAAAGAATCCACGTGCCAATGCAGGAGACACAAGAGACGCAGGTTTGAACCCTGGGTTGGGAAGATCCCCTGGAGGAGGGCATGGAACCCATTCAGTATTCTTCCCTGGGAAATCCCATGGACAGAGGAGCCAGGTGGGCTACAGTCCATGGGGTTGCAAAGAGTCGGAGATGGCTGAGCACACATGAGCACCCATCAATTCGTGTTATTTTTGGGTGCATTTTAGAGTAAGTTGCAGATATCAGTATATCTTACCCGAAACATTTCAACCTGTGTATCAGCAACTGGAGCTTCATATTTACTTAGGGTTCTTTTTCCTTTTGAGATAAAATTTACATCTAATGAAATATGCAGATCTTAACTGTGTTATTTGATGAGCTTTGACAAATGGGTGCATCTTTGTTACCCGTACTCCTTCCATCGCCCTGTGCTCCTTCCCAGTCAGTGTCCCCCTACCCAGCCAACCACTGTGCTTTTTAACTTTAGATTAATTTTGCCTATTCTGGAATTTCATATAAGTGGAATCATACACATATTTAACCTTTTGTCTTTGATTTAGCATGATGTCTTATAATTTATCTATTGCTCATTTCCTGTTGCTAGGGTAACAAGCTTAAGTTAGTAACAAGTTATAGCACAAATGTAGTGGTTTTAAAATAAATTTATTCTCAAACGAATTCCTGGAGGTCTGAAGTCTGAATGTCTCAAAGGGCTAAAAGCAGGATTGGCAGGGCTGGTGCCTTCTTCCAGCCTCTGAGGCTGCCTGCGTTCCTGGCTTGTGGCTGTACTGCTCCAGACTGCTTCTGCCTTCACATTGCCTTCTCCTCCCGAGTCACATCTTTCTCTGCTTGCCTCTTACGGTGACTTGTTGGTTACCTTTAGGGCCCATCCCAGTGATCCAGGTTACTTTCCCCATCTCAGGATCCTTAAAGTCTCTCCTGCTATGTTAGAGACATTCCCAGGTTTCCGGCGTCAGAATCTGGACATCCTGGGGAGCCACTGTTCAGCCTGCCCACTTTGTGTCAGCGTCCGTTCCTTTTTATTGCTGAGCGGTATTCCTTTGTGCACAGGGACCACATCTAGTTTAGCCATTTGCCTGGAGATCTGCATTTGATTGTTTCTAATTTGGGTCTATTAGAAATCTGCTGAGTGTATTCATGTGTAATCTTTTTATGGACATAGGTTTTCATTTCTCTTGGATAAAAACCTGAGTAGATTTGCCAGATTATGGGCTAGGCACATGTCTAACTTTATAAAAAACTGTCAAACATTTCCCCAAAGTGACTGTACCATTTTACACTCCCTGCATTGAGTTCCTATTGCTAGAGATCCTTGCCAACATTTGAATTGTCAAAGTCTTTTTCATTATAACCATTCTGGTGGACCTGTAGCAATATGTCTTTGTGGCTTTAATTTCATTTCTTTGGTAAATAATGAAGTTTAGAACATTTTCAGGTAATTATTAGTCATTTGCATATCTTTCTTTATGAAGTGTCCAAGTCTTTTTTTTACATTAAAAAAAATTGGATTGACTTTTTATGTTTGAGTTATAGGAATTCTTCATGCATTTGGGTGTGAATTCTTTGCCATATATATACTATTTTCAAAACAGCTCTATTGAGATATAATTCACATACCATAAAATTCATCCTTTTAAAGTCGAGTCGTTTTTAGTATATTTACAGAATGTTGCAAATGTCATTGCTGTCTAATTCCAGAACATTTTCATCACCCTGACAAGAATCCCAGCTACCATTAGCAATCACTTCTCATTCTCCCCCATCTCTTCCCAGCAGCCACTGATCTACTCGGGTGAATGTTTGCAAATGTTTTCCCCATCTGTAGCTCACGTATGTATTTTCTAAAATGTGTTTTGTTACGAGGAAACATTTTAAATTTTGATAAAGTCTAAGCTATCCAATGTTTCTTGTATAGATTTTTCTTTCTTTGATCTCATAAACCTTTGCCTATTCCCAAGTTGAGAAGAGAAGCTCTTGTTTTCTTCTAGAAGCTTTATGGTTTTGGCTTGTATGTATAGGCCTGTGATCCATCTTGAATAAAACTTGCCTCTGGTTTGAGGTAGAGGTTGAGGTTCATTTTTCCTTCTGCTAATGGATATTCATTTGTTCTTACACTATTTGTTGAAAAGACTTTCAGTTTTCTCTTCCACTTTTAAAAATTCATACATATGCCTTTTGGCTGCAGTTGCTAGGCCAGTGTCGCAATTTGGGCTGGGGTGTGTTGCTCAAGTTCTCTTTGTGGCTCATGCTTATCAGTTAGTACTTTACTCAACGAAAGAAGGAAAATAAAATGTGGTTAAACATTACCTCTAAAGGATTTTTGGTACTGTGAGTATTAAGAGAAGGAAAGGAAGTTGTGGGTATAGAAGATTCATAATAGCAGCATATGTACATACACTTCTTTAAAAGAGTATGAGTTTTGGGTATTGTCTTAGGTAAAATGTTCTCTGTGTCACATTTTGACTGAAAAATGAGCCATGTAAACACAATAGAGATTCATTCCTTTCAGTTTGGGTAATTGTTTTTAAAGTGTACCACTTTATAGTTTTATTTATTTATGGCTGTGCTGGCTCTTCGGTGCTGCGTGGGTGGCAAGCAGGGGCCACTCTCTGGTTGTGGGCAAACTTCTCTCATGTGGTGACTTCTCTAGACGCGAAGCACGGGGCCCTCAGGCATGCCGGCTTTGGTAGTTGCAGCGTGTGGACTCAGTGGTTGAGGTTCTCAGACTCTAGAGCGCAGGCCCAGTAGTTGTGGCGTACCGGCTTAGTTGCTCCACGGCATGTGGAATCTTCCCGGATCAGGGATCAAACCTGTGTCTCCTACGCTGGCAGGTGTATTCTTTACCACTGAGCCACCAGGGAAGTCCCAGTGCTGGTAATTTTTCAAGCTCCATTCTTTGTTCGTCTCATTCTCTCTCTCTCTCCCCTAGCCCTACTCTAGCTTCTGTGTTTGTCCTCACATGACAGGTGAACCATTCTTCCAGGCCCGCTTTATGTTCGCTTCTTCCTGTGAACTCCCATAGACTTCTGCTGTGTCCTACCCTGTTAGAGATGTTTGTGGAGGGTCTTTGCTGCTGCTGCTGCTAAGTCGCATCAGTCGTGTCTGACATTGTGCGACCCCATAGACGGCAGCCCACCAGGCTCCCCCGTCCCTGGGACCCTCCAGGCAAGAACACTGGAGTGGGTTGCCATTTCCTTCTCCAGTGCACAAAAGTGAAAAGTGAAAGTGAAGTCGCTCAGTCGTGTCTGACTCTTCGCAACCCATGGACTGCAGCCCACCGGGCTCCTCCCTCCATGAGATTTCCCAGGCAAGAGTACTGGAGTGGGTTGCTCTTGCCTTCTCCGGGAGGGTCTTTATGTCTCCCAAATAAGCCAGAGAGGTTTATCCTATTAAGTAGTATCCCAGCTGCACCTAGCAGGGGCATGACCCAGGGAGGAGCCTTCTCATCATTGCCTGGTGAATTAGTGGGCATCTTTCGGTTTGGAAGCAGAGGAAAGGGGAGTGCTGAAGGGCAACTGTTTCACTGTTGGTTTGGCCATTGGCCACAGTCAGGTTGCATCGTGCAGAAGATAGCCTTACCAAGGACTCAGTGTTCTCTTTTTCAAGGACAATTTAAATTATTAGTCACTATCTCTGACTCTGCTGGAGTCTAGGTATGCATTTCAAAGGAGCTTTGTAGAACACCAAGAACTGAAACAAATTTGTGGATACTTTAAATCCAGAATCATGAAATCCTCATAAGAACCCTCTGTCTTTAATTATTCTGATTGTATGTTTAATTGCATCACAAAAACCAGATTTAAAGTGATTTGTGAATTGTGCAGTGTCGAATCTGTATCTCTTATTCTGTCTCTTCTGAAGTCAATTAAAAATCGATTGTACTTTCAGTAATATTTTTATAAAAACTGACTTATGCAGTATTTCTTTTATTAATATTTTTAAAAATTTTTTGAAAATTAAAAAAATTAAAATAAAAATAAAATAAAAATTTAAAAAAATTAAAAAAATTTGGCCCCTATTGCATGGCATGTGAGATCTTGGTTTCCCTTCATCCCAGGGATCGAACCCACACCCCCTGCATTGGAAGTGTGGAGTCTTAACCTCTGGATTCTTAACCTCTAGATCACCAGGGAAAGACCTATACTGTATTCCTGTGTGTTAAAAATCATAAACAAAGAAATACATGAGTCAGAGAAAGGTGTTTGACTTATACATGCTCTTTACCTAAGAGAAGGGCAATTTTCTTTTTACATCTGAAATGTGTTTAAAAATATAAATAATCCGAAACTCCAAAGAGCTGTCAAGCCTGCCCCAATGTATAGTTAATAAGTTAATGTTTTGACTGTCATCATGCAGATTTTCCCAGCGAAGCTGAGACAAATTGTCAGCTAATCAAGTGTTCAGGTGTGAGTATTTTTTTTTCCCCTTCTCCAGTAATCAGATAATTTAAAGGTTAAAAACAAACCCAACTGCTCAAGACTCCTTGAATGGGGAGTGGATCCTAATGGAACCTGGCTTTGCACAGGCCTCTTCAAGGAGTCTACCTCAGAGCTGACAGAAGCTTTGAAACAAGTTCCTTATTTTTTAAAACTAACTTCTCATTGGTTTGTTTCTTGCTGACTTTTGAATTCACCTTTTCAGGTAGAACAAAGGCATTGTGTGCCTTTTGCACTGCCAGCTCAACCCTTCCGCTTAAGAGACATGCCTGTGCATTTCCTCACAGGTTACTGGCCAGTAGGACAGCTCTGATGTCTACTCCAGCATTTCTTTACATATAGTCATTTTATACCTCTCCTTTTCTAGACCACAAATTTCCAGCGGTGAGTGAAAGGCCTCTTTCTCCTCATCCAATCAGGATCACAAAGACAGCAGCTCGAAAAGACCCAGATGTGAACATCGTGTTAGAAGGGCCCTGCAATGGCGCGTAAGTGGTCACGAGCCTGTCTGATTTCATTTGTAGTTGGTTACCTTTGACCTTGTTAGATTTTGCTTTCCTTTGATAACCACAAGACAGAGAGAGATTCTTCTCTTGACCAAGATCTTGCCAAACTCCAAGATGGCCCAGCAAAGCAGTGTGTTTATAAGATGGGCATTGAGTGTGTTGCATCTTAAGGAGCCTTTCGTAACAGCTGAATTTTACGATTGAAAGCATCACAGTGGCACAGGTGACTTTTGCAGGTCATTACGGCAAGATTTGCTTTAAGAATTCTTTTGTCCAGATGTTGCTCCCATGAGGATGGTTGGTTCATGTAAAGGAGAAACAGTGAGTGGTGATGTTGGGTTTGGTGCAGCGTGAGGAAGGGAAATGAAGGTCAGCCTTTGGTTGTCTAACCATCAGGATGCATTAACAGTTTACTTTCACTTGCAGATGATTTTGAATGCTCTCATCATTTTTATTTGCTCTCAGTTCCCTGGATGAAAGTGTGGCTACAGAGGAGAGATCGGAGAAAAGAGAAGCTCCCCTTCCCTCCCTTTTAGAAGATGCTCAACAGACCGAAGGCCGAGCTGCCCTCTTCGTCCCGCCGGCCATGCGTCGTAGCATCGGTGACTACTGCCGCCGTTTCGAGCACTACTTGCGGGTGATTGCACACGAGGCCGTGGGCTCCTTCAACCCGTGGCTCATAGCTGAAAGGTCAGTAGGAGGGCGTGCGCTCTGTTAGGGAACAGGCTGCCATGTGTTAACTTGACTGCAGAAAGGCCTGGCCAAGGTCTCAGGCCGAGCTTTTGGGCCCTGGAGTTCCAGTGGCTGCTCCGGGGCTGAGGAACAAGCTTTCTCTGCCAAGTGCCTTTCTTCAGGGAGAGGAGATGGGAAAACAGCATGGCTGATGCCATCCCAAGGAGCATGCCGCAGCCTTCTGCCAGAAGTAGAAACTTCGTTCAGGGCAGGCTTCCTGTTGGTGTTAGTGAGGTCAGCGTCATCAGAGAACGTGAATTATGACTGGGCAGGAAGCAGTTACGATCTTGAAATCTTCATGGTCAGGTCAGACTTGCACCAGGACAGCAGGTCTATAGACTTCACTACACTTGACCTTCTTTTGGCTGTCGCCTCCCCTGAGAAAGGGGAGTTCTGTGGGACTCAACCAGAAACCAGTCCCACTGCTGCTAGGCATTTGAAGAATGGGCAGCCTTCTTTCATGTAAATATTCAATTGAGAGATGTGTGCAGATTCATTCTTTAGAAATAGTGCTCAAATTTAAAGTCCTTACGAGTATCATTTTATTATTATACGAGCAGATAATTTTCATCACTGAACCTAGAGTATACTGTTATGACATCTTTCTTGAACAGGTTTCACGCATGTTCCAGGAGTTAATAATTGCCTCTTTTTAAGTTGCTTATTTTTTTTAATATATTATTCAAGTTCTTCACACTCTAGCCAACACCTCTCAACATAATTTTCCTCATGATTCGATGTGTTGGTTAATCTCACCTCTACCCCCACTCTTTCTCCTGAGACTCTCTTTCCTTCTGCCCCAGCCTGGCCCAAGCACTCTCTAGATCTGCGGTGTGGCTCTTGTCCTGCCACGTGTCTTCATCACCACCCTGGCATGAGGTTCTCCCTCCCGTGTTAGGGTCTTTGTGTTCTCTTCCCACGTGTCTTCCTCCTTCCTGGTTTACTCCCTTACTTTGATGGAGCCTATCCTGCTTTGTGTATCACAGGACAGTTCCTGAGATTTATATGTTTGAAAGTGTCTTATCTTCATACTTGACTGATGATTTGGTTGAGTTTTAAATTCCTGATTAATTTTTCCCAAAGAATATGCCTCCCTTCCTTTGTGGGGGTGAAGGAGGGATTGTCACGTAGCTGCCACAAGCAGGGGTGGAGACCCATCAATCTACCAGCTCATCCTGCAGTCTCAATCTGCATTCTCATCCCCTACCCAATAATACTTCTTTCCACTTTCATGGTTCCTGGTTCTCTTACTTCCAGAGACTTTGTAATGTTCCGTGAGACAGATCAGCTTGCTTTTCCTTGTTGTCTTTCTCTATGCACCCTAAGGTTTCTGCTTCCTCTGCATTTCCTCTGAACTGCTGAGTCGTTTTGATTACCTGTCTCATCTACTTTTGTCTTTTTCTTCATGTAGTTTCATGTGTTCATTTATCTCCTGAGATTTGGGTGGGATCAGAGATAATCACATGTCCACTCCCTTAAGTCAAACCTGAAGTCCTAAGACTTCTCATAATGTACGTACCCTTTGAAGCATATGAAGACCCTTTGTTCTGGTTGAGATGCCACGTGTATTTCCTGGGGAGGAGAGTACAGTGAACTTGACTTGCTTCCGTGCATTAACCTGCAGCCCTGTAGCATGCCCACTGGTTTGCACAGAGCCTGTCTGGATTGATTAGGCTAACTGGCATCTTGGGGAATTTAAAATAAGTTAAAGAAGATAGACTGTTCCCTGTATGACATTCTTACCACTTGATTAGTGATACATTCTGTTACAGTTGTTTTGTAGATGTAGGAGGAAGCTCTCTCCCCCTGTGAGGACAAATACCCTAAGACGTAGAAGTTAGAGCTGTTAAAATATGCCTGAATTTCACAGATGTTCTCCTCTCTTGTCCCTGACCCTCAAGTGACGGCACATCTAAATATTCTAGCTCTGCTTTTGATCTCTCTTGTTTCTTGTTTGGGTGTTCCAAAAATGAGAAGTGTATTGATCTAATCTGGAAGAAATATCCAAGGACAGTTGGCTTCATCTGATGCCTCTTGGGTGAGGGAGAAATCAGCTGAGTTTTTCCTCTTTATTTTATTGTCTCCATTCCTCCCTTCACCTGGAGAAAAGGACTATTCCAGTGATCAGAAGGGGCAGATAATATAAACTGGATGTAAATAAAAGCATGATTCTGAAAGGAAAGGTTTAAGGTGATGATGCTTTTAATGAAAGCAAACTCTTAAGGATTCCTGGTTGGAAAAACAAATCAGGAGACTTCTGGTTGAAAACAACAGACTGCACATATGATTTATCTCTACTCCTTGTAGCCCTGTCCCACTGTATGTCACTGAAAAACTGAATAAAAGGCATGAAACCAGAAATGACAGCAGGTAAGAACCAGCAGGAAAATTTTGGAAGCCATGAAGCAGTTAGACAAATGGGCAGTGACTTACCAGACCAGAGAGAGCCAAGAACCGATGAGGGTAGAGCCAGGAATCAAGCTAATTTGTGCAGAAGAATCTTGGTAAGACTCAGGAAGGAGAAGCACTGGGGATGCATGCGTGCAAGGGAGTCAGAGCATAGGAGGCTTAACTGATTCTCATTCTTGAATAGAGCAGATCACTAAAAGATCCCAACATTTGCTGAAAACCATGAAAGCTACGGAGGCTAGAGTAACAGAAAACATTGGAATATCAGGATTTACAGAATGTGAGAAGAGGGGAAAAGGAGGAATGGAAAACGAACAAGGAAATACTGTAAGAATCTCCAGAAGGTCATTAGTCTCTAGATTGAAAGGATTCACTAGTTGTTCACTGCGAGTGTGTGGGTGAATAAATGCATGAATAAATGAAACTGAACACCTCATGACATGTTGTTGTGCACAGGAAATGCGAGCATCCTCGTGTAAGGAGAAGGTGACGCACGGCTCCAGAGTTAGAACTGGGCACGCTCAAATAATCAGAACTGAGAAGGGTGTGTTGTCAGTAGCAGCCCTGCTACAGGATATAAGAGCATGCTTCCAAAGTTTACCCTGGAATTCTGTGCCCAGCTAACTTATCAAATAAAAGGGTAGAATAAAGGCAGTTTAAGGTATGCAAAGTGTCGAAAAATGCAGTTTCTCAGTAAGCTTCTAGAGGGTGTTCACCATCAGCATGAGAAAGAGGAAGAGGAAGGCATGAAGAAAGAGGATTTGGGAAATTGGGAACTCTAACATGGAACTTCCAGGAAAACAGCAAAAGCTATTTTCAAGAGAATTTTTTTTTTTTTTTTTAATTTAAATTTTGGCTGTACCACGCAGCATGTGGGATCTTTAGTTCCCCACGCAAGGATCAAACCTGAGCCCCCTACAGAGGAGGTGCAGAGTCTTAACCAAGACCATCAAGGAAGTCCCTCCAAGAGAATTTTTCGGTGAGCATAGAAAACTAGTCTAGAATAGGAGGACAGAGGGCTCTAGGAGGAATAATTTCCAGACAGGGAAGGCAGGGTAAGAAAGGTTAAAAAAGAAGAAAACAGATACATGACCTAATGTGCTTTGGAGCTTGTATTGGGAGCACACATTGAATGTATTTGTGTTTCTCTCATAGTTTGGGCATGAATTAGTGATAGGAATATAGAAAGCAAAGCAAGGCAAGCATAAAAACAAAACAAAAAAAAGCACAAATAATCACTTCTGCTTCTAGTAAAGATGTACTTGGTAATTTGGACCGCCTCTCCCACTGAGGATCACTGTTAATAGAAAAGCTAGATCCAAAATAAAACATACATGCTTGAAGGCACCAGGAAGTTAACTAGGTAATAAGGAATAACTGGGCCAGGATCCTGGAGAAGACAGAGACCCAAGGAAGTTAGCCCTCGTCTGACCCTGGATTGTCGGTTCTGGGGGAAGGTGAATGGCACTTCCAGTGGTCTTTTCAGATCAAAGGATAGCGGTGGGAATTAAGGGCTTGCCGAGGGCTGACCTGACGCACTTTGCTCACTTCTCATGGGGACCCTGCAGGGTGGCACTCTGGAATAAGGGTGACCTGGATGCCGGCAGGCCCTCCCAGGACTCCACTTGGCTCCACTTCGTCTCACTTCTGAGACTGAGCTGAAGTCATTCTAGATTGTTGCCTCACAGCCACTGAGCAGAAGCAAACGTAACTTTTCTCGGAAGATTTATAACACCATCTTAGGATTTAAATTATTCCTGCAGTTTTCAAACTTAGTATCTGGTAAATGGTAAAAAAAGCCTGGCCGTGGAGAGACATGACAATAACAAGAACAGACCCACGGCAGCTCCACACATTAGAGCCATCAGACTCAGATATTAAAATACCTGTGCATACTGTGTACATAGAGGTAGAATTTTGGCAGAGAACTGGGAGTAAAACTAAATCCATGTGGACATTCAAGAACTGAAAAGTACAGTTTCTGAAATGAAAGTGAAAAGTGAAAGTGAAGTGGCTCAGTCGTGTCTGACCGACCCCGTGGACTGTAGCCTACCATGCTGCTCCGTCCATGGGATAAGCGACCCATCAAATGGGCTTAAGAACAAATTAGACACATCAAAAGAAAAATTTAGAGCCTTTTGGCTCTCTGAGTAGCACCTATGGTGGTTAGCATGAGTAAGCATCTTACGAAAGGAGGTGAAAAGGGAGCCAAGAAGAAAGTGGTTGACCTATTTTCTAAGAAACATTGGTATAATGTGAAAGGACCAACTATGTTCAGTATAAGAAATATTGGGAAAATACTAGTCACGAGAACTCAACCCAAATCACATATGGTGGCCTCAAGGGTCGTGTTTTTGAAGTGAGCCTTGCTGATCTGTGACTGGTGCAGTTGCATTTAGAAAATTCAAGCTAATTACTGTGGATGCTCAGGGCAAAAGCTGCCTGATTAATTTCCATGATATGATCTGACAAAAGGTGCTCCGTGGCCAAAAAATGGCAGACGGTGATTGAAGCTCGCGTTGATGTCAAGACTACCAACAGTTATGTGCTTCATCTGTTCTGTGTGGGTTTTACTGAAAAAAGGCAACAAAGAGATTTGGAAGACCTCTTATGCCCAGCACCATCAGGTTCACCAAATCCACAAGATGGTAGAAACCATGACCCAAGAGCTGCAGACAGGCTACATGAAAGAGGCAGTCAGTAAGTTGATTCCAGACAGCATGGGAAAAGGTAGAAAAGCTTGCCAATCTATTTATCTGCTCCATGACATTATTGTTAGAAAAGTAAAAATGCTTGAAGAAGCCTAAGTTTGAGTGGGGAAAACTCATGGAGCTGCATGTGAAGGTAGTCATTCTGCAAAAGCTAGAGACAGGTGCTAAAGTTGGATGAACTGATGGATACGAGCCACCAGTCCATGAATCTGCTTAAAATTCAGACTTTAATGGTGACAAATAAAGTATCTTGTTTGGGGGTGGGGGGAGAAAAAAGTTAGAGACTTGGACATAGAATAGAAGAAAATATCTGGAGTGAAGCACGTGCTGTGCTCAGTCGCCTCAGTTGTGTCCGACTCTTTGCAACCCTATGGACTGTAGCCCGCCAGGCTCCTCTGTCCATGGGATTCTCCAGGCAAGAAAACGAGTGGGTGCCATCTCCTTCTCCAGGGCATCTTCCCTACCGAGGGATCCAACCTGGTACTCTTATGCCTCCTGCATTTGCAGGTGGGTTCTTTACCACTAGTGCCACCTGGGAAGCCATGAGTGATGCATGGAGACACACAAAAAGGTGAAAATGAAGAGAGAGGATGATCGGCATGGAGGATAAAGGTCAAGGTCTAATACACATGTGGCTGGGGTCACAGGAGAGGAAGGAGAGGGAATGGGTCAGAATGACATCCAGAGAGATCATGGCCGATAACTTCCCCAAAGTAACACTAGACGTCAAGCCACAGATTCAAGAAACTCTCAAAGTCCCAAGCAAGAAAAACAAAAGAAATCCGTATGTAGCATATATCACAGTATTGTTGGAAAATGAAAGACCAAGAGAAAAAAAATCTTAAAAATCAGCCAGAAGAAGGACAAACAGTGGAGGCTGGATGCCCTGGTGTAAAGTTCCAAAAGAGAAAGCTGCCAGTCTGGATGTAAGCCCAGTGAAATGTACCTCAAGAAGGAAGGCAGGAAAGGTTCTAAACAAAGCCGCAAAAATTTATTACCAGTAGACCGTCACTATAGGAAATAGCGAAAGGGTATTTTTCAGGCAGAGCAAAAACAGTCACAGATGAAAAGTCAGAAATACAAGAAGCATGAATTAAGAAAAAGTCAATATGTAGGCAAGTGAATATTGACTGTATAAAACAATAAACTGATGTCTTATGGGGGTGTATGAATATATACTGAAGTACATGATAACAGTAGCATAGAAATTGGGAAGAGGATAAATACGCTTAGTGTCCTAAGGTTCTTATTATCTGGGAAACTGGTAAGAATATCAATTAATGTTAGACTTTAAGTCAAGGATGCTTATTGTAATCTAGAGTGGCCACTAAAAGAACAGTAAAATAGTGTATAATACCCAAATTAAAAGTGAAAAAGTAATTTAAACAATCACAGAATCCTAAAAAAGTTAAGAGAGAACAAATAGACATAAAGAAAATACTTAGTATTTTAGTAGTAGAAATTCGGCTGTATCAGAATTAGGTTAATCAAAGAGCACTTTACACACCCATTAAAAGACTAAAGATGGTCAGATTAGCTGTCCCCCCTCAAAAAAAACAAAACCAGAAAACAGCTGGGACAGGAATGGGGTAGAAGGGAGAGGAAAAGGGGAGGGACACTTAGCTTCATTTCCTCTTTTGTATACTTCGGAACTGTTAATGTTTCCTATACAACCCTCCAAATTCAACAAGGTTTGGAGGATGTTGAGCGACCCTAAATTGGAATACAGGAAGAAACTGACTGTATATCCAAGAAGTAGCCACACTAAAGGGATACATACAGATAAGAACTTGTCTAAGTCACTTTTGAATGTAGTATTTTGACTCTGTACCCTCTGGCTAAAGACAAAGACTGTAAACACATGTTAGATTCTAATAAGTAAGTTTCTTTTACCCAGCAGCATGGGTTAACAATTCTAAAATTACTTTCTCTGTATTTTAGTACTGATTGAATAAGTATATTGTGAATAATGAGAGTCAGGTTTCAGGGGAAAGGCTAGAATGAATCCTCTGTTTTGAAGTGAGATTGGAGGTATTACGACTTACGGTTTTTGATAGATACAGAGAGAGACACGGGTGGTGCATCTGTGCACCTGTCTGTCTGAGCCTGTCTGCTGAGAGGACCTGGAAGCCGTGACACACTTAGCAACTGGCACACTTGGTACCCAGACTGTGGTTTCTGAAATACGCTTCTCCATGACAAGGCACCAGGGCTCCGTGGAGAATTGGCCAGTTCCAAGAACGGGGCTGGGAAAATGTAAGAACCTGAAACTTCATTTTGTGCCGGAACTGAAGTGTTCAAAGAATGATGGGGGCATCTCAAGAGGACGTGGGAGCTGACTTGAAGGGGCTCCTGCCGACCATTTGGGGGACACTAAATATCATAATAAGTAATAAAGAAACAGATTACAAACTGTTGAATAAAATAAGAATCCATAAGATCAAGCTGATACGAATGAATGAATGGATACATAAATTCATAAATAAGTAATAGAGAAGGGAAGGCTCTTGCATATAGTAGCATGCCAACTATTGAACAGAGAAGGAATGATAAAATTAGAAAATCAGTGTTGGCAACCTTGTAATAATTGAATCAGCAAGTTTGATGAGAAGCAGAATATTTACATAGTCTCAAAGTATCTCCCTGCAACGTATGTATTAATTACAAAGGGGAGGTAGTAACTGCAGGGTAGAAACTTGGCAGACATCAGCATGACCAAGTGACAAAAATTAACCTCATTGTAACAAGACAGATAATGCACGAAGGGACACAACATCCCTTCTGGGCATTTGTTCCAGAAACATAGAACCTGAACCTGACCATGAGGAAGCGTCAGACAAATCCGCACTGAGACATTCTTAAAAACAAAGCTTCTACTCTTCAAAAAATATTAAGATCATAAAAGACAAAGGCTGAAGAACAATTCTAGATGAAACTAAAGACGTGTGACTGACCATCGACTACAACTCGCGATCCTCCATTGAATTCTGGACAATCTACAGAATCTTTTCTTTCAAAGGACATCTTTTGGACAGTTGGCAAAACATTGAGAAGGTCTGTAGGTGAGATCGGATAATAGCATTGTGCTTGTGCTTAGTCACTCAGTCGTGTCCAACTCTATGACCCCATCAGCAGTAGCCCACCAGGCTCTTCTGTCTGTGGGATTCTCCAGGCAGGAATACTGGAGTGGGTTGCCATTTCCTTCTCCAAGATAATAGTATTATGTGAGTGTTAATGTTAAGATTTTTATAATTGTTTCAGGCTTATTTAAGAGAATGTTTTCCGAAAATGTATCCAGAAGTACCATGCACGTGTGTGTGTGTGTGTGTGTGTGTGTGTGTGTAGAGAAACTTGCAATTTCCTGGCCCCTGTCCCATAGAGAAGGCCCCCATCCTTTCTTCTGTCAGGCAGTTGGTAAGCCGTGGGAAGTGGGCTGGGCCAGTTAGTTAGTGTCCGGCCGTCTCTGGCTTCAGCTGTCTCGAGGGTGAGGTCCATCCAGTAGGTGTTACAGGCCCCTACCTCAAGCCTGACTTTGGAGTCTAAGCACCACCTTCTTACTGTCTAAGGAAGCAAGGGCTCTCACCTTGTTTTTCTTCTTCCAAAATACTTTAGCTCTTCTTGGCCTTTTGAATTTCCATTTAAATCTTAGAAGTGGCTTGGTAAGTCCCTCAGCTGAGTGACAATGCTCCCATACTTGGCTGTATGTACCTTTAGCTGTGTTGTTTGTCTTCCAGCTTTTCAGAAGAGCTGGTCGACGAAGCCCTGGGGGCTGTGGCCGCTGAACTGCAGGACATGTGTGAAGATTACGCAGAAGCCGTGTTCACCTCAGAATTCTTGGAACCTGCTACGTGATGGCTCTCCAAGGCGGGGCCCCTCATGTCACACTGACCAAGGGGCGGCACCCCTGCTTGGTTTTAGCCACAGGAAGGCTTTGTCCTCAGCTGTCCCTCCAGGACCAGAAGAGCTGCCCACCGGGAGGAAGGACGTGCCTCACTCTGATCCTCATTGTCAGAGCGAATGGTTCTGGTAGCTTATGACGGGATGTGTCCTGTTTATGAGTGCCCAGGAAACATGAATCAACGACAGTATAATATTTCCTGAATGTGTAGTTTTCCCATTGAAATACCATGGTCATTCTACTGGCT
Source organism: Bos mutus (assembly GCF_027580195.1). Classification (NCBI taxonomy): domain Eukaryota; kingdom Metazoa; phylum Chordata; class Mammalia; order Artiodactyla; family Bovidae; genus Bos; species Bos mutus. The sequence goes on from NC_091635.1 coordinate 12,263,348, forward strand.
CAGTTTGATGATGAGCAGGTTCTGAAAGGTAATAGATTAAGTCTGCTTCACACAGGGATTCAAGTTGCTGCTGACCTGCCCTGATGCCAGCACAAGAGCAGTTACTTTTTCTGGTCCCATCACCTGGCTCATGTTCCCTGCTCTGACAGTTCCTACCAGGACACCTGTCCTGCTGGGTTACAGACTTTTGTCGAGCACAGGACTTGGTTATGCTGCCCAGCCCTGCTCTGTTATTAAAACAGGAACCCAGCAGTTACCGCGTGTAACAGTAAACACATGCTCCTCTCATTCTCAGTTGCTAGGTGCTTCCTCACATTTTTAGTTCCTCAAGTCTTCTGTTGCTGTGAGTTGACGTATTCTGATACACAAAACTCTGAATTCAGAGGAAGTTTATGGACCTCAGGAGAGGCTGGCCTTCTCTGGGGTTTGGGCGGAGGTACGAGCTCACTCTCCTCTCTGCTGAGGTCACGAGTGTCTCGTGTCTCCTCACTGGAAGGGAGCCTGAGTGGGAGGACAGAGTAGATCCGGATGGCGTGAAGACGACAGGGTCTCCCCCAAGACAGGAAGAAACTTAGGAACCATGACAGCTTAGTCCTCGAGCATCTTATGAGTCCTGTTTTTTCAGGAGGAGAGCCTCTTGTGCTTTCAGAAACTGAGTTCAGAAAAAGAAAAGGAACGTGTCTAAAATAAGGCCACTGCCTGGAAAAAGTTCCCCTCACTTTTTTTGCCTGAGGCCTTGGTGAAAGAAATGTAGAGAGCGAGTGACGTGAGACACACCCCACGGGATAATGTGAATCTTTTTATAGCGCATGCAGTGTTGTCATCTGGGGTTTGCCTCTGAAGTACAAGTATTTCAGGTGGTAATTTAAGCTGCTTGATCACACGTACTTGTGCAAAATTGATTTTCGTTTAATGTTAATGTTTTCCTGCTTAATTTTATATAACCTCAGAATTTAAAAGGCCTCAAGGGAAATTATAGGTCTTTAATTTGAGGAATTACATAATGTACACTTGAATTGATAGAAGTGTCTGTTACTGATAATTTGTGTGGCAGTTTTTTTGTTGATTTTTAAATAAAGTTGATATTTTAAAGTAGCTACATGTTGGTTTAAAATAATTTACATATCCTTTTTCCCCCTCAGGCAAAGTGAAGTGGGATTTACGGGAACCACTGAGAATACTTTTATATTTAATATGAGTATAGTGGATTATTTGCCACCTCTCATTCACCCCCAGAAAGAAATACATGATAACGAAAGCTAACATTTATTGAGCACATACTATGTACCAGCCATAAGTCTAAATGCTTTCCCTGTATTAATATATTTAATCCTCATATCCTTGTGAGGTGGATACCATTATTATTCCCATTTTTAGATGAATCAAATGAGGCCCAGGATGGGGAGATAATCTGATCAAACAAGCTATGTTCAGCAACGCCATGGGCATGGGTTCGTTTACTTACTCTTGTAAAGATAGTTGTTGAAGTTTTGAGAGTTCACTTGAATGCATCCTCCTACATCTCCCTGTCTGCGCTCAGCGTGTGACGCCACCCCTCCAGACGCTGTGGTCTGGAGCAGTCCTTTGCTAAGTCCTGTCTGCTATAGGGTTGAGTCCAGACTCCTTTGCTTTGTTTGCAGATCTTTCCAGCATCTCTCCTACTCCCTGTCTCTGCTGCCTGGGGGTGAGGCTTACACCTGCTTCTGGGTCTGCTCACTACTCCACCACCCTGGCCCACAGCGAACCTCCTGAGCCAAAGCTTATTCTTTGAAGATGCAAAAATAACCACAAGAAATTAAAACTTTCATCTGAAAATGGAAGTTGAATCCTTCAAATATAAATTTTCCTGTGTACAGCCTTGCAATTATCCCAGACCTCTAGCATTTGTTCATGAGCAAAGGCTGGTCCTGTCTAGGTCATTCTCTAGTCCCCTCCAATTTTCTCCTGACCTGTCCAGGTGTTCTTTTCAGAAACAGAGAAGTGCATGAGTGTAGTATTCCTGGGTTACATAGGCTGTCCCAATGGACAGACATGCTGAAATTCCTGTGTTCCTCACCCTGATCTGTCCAGCTTCACAGCCCTGGCCACTGGGGGTCTCACCTGTTAACGTGTTTGCCTGTTGTCTGTTCAGCTCCTTGAGGGCAAGGCCTCTGCCTAGCCATGTAGTTGTCACCAAGTTGTGTCTGACTCTTGCCAGGCTCCTCTGTCCATTTCCTCTGAATTTCCCAGGCAAGAAGGCTGGAGTGGGTTGCCATTTCCTTCTCCAGGAGATCTTCTCAACCCAGGGATCAAACCCACATCAGCTGCATTGGCAGGTGGATTCTTTACCTCAGAACCTCCAGGGAAGCCTGGGAGCAGGTAGGTAGTGCTCTGTAAATTGTTTTGAGTTAAGGAAGGCATGCTTTTTCCTCAGGTTTTGGTTTGGGATGGGGGCTCTATCACATATCTCTGCTGTGTCCAGGAAAATCTTTGTTAACTCTTGGTGACCTGCTGTAGGATGCTGCCTGTGAGGAACTGTAGATCCTGAGTCTGAGGCATTTCGAGAGTTTCCTATAATCTTCCCAGGAAATCCCAGTTTGGGCTGCAGCCTGACCCCAAGCGATCTCTATCAACTGGTCCATCAGGGCAGGTCTCACCCCGACCCGGTGCGTAGCTCTGCTAATGGCCCTAGGCTGGCTGGCTCTGTGGCCAGGCCCCACCTTGCGCTGTGGCTCCAGCTCTCAGTCCCTCTCGCCAGCCTGCCGGGGGCCCTGTTCTGTAACACTGGGCCTGCTCTGGCCTCGCCGGTCTTCCTAGGACCTCAAGTGTGGCCTCAGACCCTCAGCCTGGAGCAGGGAGCCCCCAAATTGCCCCCACCTTCTCTGATAAACCCCCTATATCTGCTGCTCTTCCTGGGGTCCTCTTTAGCTGTTTCTGGGCCCATCTGCTTAGTAACCCTGATCGATTATTCTTGAACCAAATCTGCTGCTTCTCACCAACTTTTCTGACTGACTTACCATCTACCCAACTGAACTTTTTCCTGTGGCTGAGTCCATGCATTCCTGCCACGAACCTGCTGGCACCCCCACCACCAATGCCCTAGTGGGTGTGGCCAGAGGTCAGGCCCCTCCACGTCCCACTGCCATGAAATGTGTCCCACACCTGCACCCGCTACCCTTCCCTGAGCCCTGGTTCTCCCGGGAGCTGCCGGAGGGGCTGCTGCCCTCTCATTCCACTCTGGATCCAGAAGTCACCCTCCCCCAGAGCCCCTTCTGTCACAGCCTTTGCCTCCCCAGGCACTTTTGCTTCCATTGCAACCCTCCCCCAGGCCCTTCCATGCCTGCTCTGGGGGTGTCTTCTCACCTTGCTCATTCCCTGCTCTCCCCTATTCCCAGCCTTCCTCACTGCCCCCTCCTAGGACCTCACCCTTCTGCTCTGCTTGGCTCCCTGGAATCTTCCACCTACACACCATTCCTCTGTCTTCGCTTGGGTGTGGGTGAGGTCAGCCCAAGGCCTCCCACTAGTCATGTGCCTGTGCCGAGAAACCCGTTCTACACTTCTGCCACTCATTGGGTGGGGCCCTGAAGACCTCGACTCTGTCTCTGTCCCCGCCTGGCAACCTGTTTGGGAACAGGAGAATTGCAGCAGTGCCCTTCTGTAACACACTGTGACCAGATCCTGGACACCTGGGCTCTGCCATCTATCCTGCGGTCCCCAGGGTTCCCTGAGTCTGGGCTGGGTTCTAGAGGCCCCCAGCAGACGATTCCTCAAGATGGCATGGGAAGCTGGGAGCCCAGAGAGCTGGGGAGATGAGGCTGGCCACCGGATCCCGTGCCTTTACGGCCCCTAAAGACCAATCTCCAGGGCCAGGATCAGGAGGAAACGGTGATTCTCCTTAACCACGATTGTCCAACACAGCCGGGAGGTCAAGTGAATACCTGGGGTTTGACCCCATCCCACATCTCCTCAGCACTTTGCAAGTCACAAAATGCCTTTTGGTACATCCGTTCTCTCTTTCAGTCACTGCAGCCATCCCGCTTTGTGTAACAGACTACTGAAGAGTGTGAGCCGTGAGTTAAAATCTCCCAGGACCCCCATGCCCCTTAGTTTCCTAATCTGCAAAATGGGGCTAACAGTAGCCCCCACCCAGGGATACTACTCATGTTAAGGGAAATAATCCATGTAGACTATCGAAAAGAGCACCCGGAAGATAGTAAATGCTAGGTTTATCACAAAGGGGGAACTTTTGGCTGTTCTCATAGCCTTTTTTCTGAAGTACTTTCTTTGCCTCCTTGCTCCTGTTGTTCTTCCTACTCACAGCCCTGTGTCTCTTCTTGCCTTGAAGCTGAACACTCGGCGACACTTCGCCATACCTATGGCTGCCCTGAACCACATCTGGTTTCCTCTCCAGCTGGTCCCCTGGTCCCCTCAGAGAGCTGTCCCCTTTGGCCATGGGACTAACTGTATTACCGTGGACAGTGATCCTGTACGCTTGCTCTAGGGATCCCAAAACCTTCTGAAAGAGACCACACCCTTATGGAGCAGACGGATAAAGTATGAATAGCCTTGTTTTATCCTCTTTTTTCTTTTTTTTTGGCTGCACCAGGCAGCGTGCAGGATCTTTATTCCCCGACCAGGGATTGAACTCACAACCGCCTGCACTGGGAGCGTGGAATCTTAACCACTGGACTGCCAGGGAAGTCTCAACAGCCTTGTTTTACAGATGAAAAAACTGAGGTCTACAGAAATGAAGATGTCTTCCGGGCACACAGTGATGGACCAGAACTCAATCTGCCTCCTTCAACTTCAAATCTAGTAACCTTTCCATCCTGTGACACCATTTGGTCTTTCTCTCCAGCAGATGTTTCTCAGACAGTCTAGAAAATCTTGGTAGATATAATTTTAAGTGAAATCTCCATTTAAAAACACTTGTTACGGTCCTGCTCTCTGCCAGGCACTCGGTTTGCTCTGGGCGTACAAAGATGATTAAGATGTATTTCCCACCCTCCTGACACAGCCCAGCACAGCAGCACCACTGCTCAGAGTCGAGCTGTTGCCTCAGTTTTTGTCTCTGTGTCTCCATTCCCTGCCCTCCTGCTGGGCCCTGAACCACCCGCCCAGAACCCCACCCACAGAGCCTCGATGATAATCCACTGAGTGCTGACCAGGTACTAGGGGCTTTATTTACACGATCTCGTTTGATTCTCATGGCTTCCCTGATGGCTCAGGTGGTCAAGCATCTGCCCACACTGCAAGAGACCCGGGTTTGATCCCTGGGTCAGGAAGATCCCCTGGAGAAGGGAATGGCAATCTACTCCATTATTCTTGCCTGGAGAATTCCATGGACAGAGGAGTCAGGCAGGCTACAAAAAGTAGCTACAGGAGTCAGGGGTCACAAAGAGTCGGATAGGACTGAGCGACTGACACTAAACTGAAATAGAGATTATTAACCCCTTTTACAGAGGAAACTGAAGCCAAGTGAGATGGAGATATGCCCAGCTAGAAAGTGGTTCCAGGTCTGATGACAAATTTGGGCTGTTCCCCATACCGCAATGGCTCTCCCTGGGCCCTGGCATCCACACTCTCACTGCCAAGGACCTTGGTTCAAATGCTGGTCAGGGAACAAAGATCCCACAAGCTAAATGGTGTGGCAAAAAAGAAAAAAAAAAAAACAATGTAATATGTCTTCTTAAGACTAGATCACAAAATTCATTTTTGTTTGCACTAATATTCATTCAAAGTTCACTACATGTACAGAAATTCAGATAGTTAAGGCACAGAGCCTCCTAAGGCAGAATGAAAACCAAGGTGAAACAGAAAAGTAACAGAGTATGTGCTGAAAGGAGGGATTCATTTTTACTAATTGACAGTTGCGATCCTGGCTGTCTTCATGGAGGAGGTGGTATTTGCATTCGCCCTTGAAAGATAACTGAAACTCTAGTAATTATAGAAGTGAGGGAAGGATCCTCCAGGCAGAGGGAACAGCAGGGCAAGGACTGAACTCTCAAAGGGGGAGGGCATGGGTGAATATAATGCGATTAGGGTAAGGTGCTAGAGGGGTTTAGCCAGAGCTGAGATGCCTGCACCGGGAGCCTGTGTGACCCGAGACTGAGTGCATGTGAGGCAGTAGGGAGTGACCTCGGCAGCTCATGACTCCTCTCAACAAGGAATTTTTGTCCGGCTTCGAGAAGATGCCTTGAACTGAAACAAGCAGTTTCCCTTCCCTTCCCTTCCCTTGAAAGCAGCGTTTGCCCCAGATTGCCCCTGCTCAAGCCGCCTAAATCTGTACTCTGTTTCTAAATGGGGGAGTCTACTGGGAGCCCCAGGCCCCTGCCAAGCACTCCATCTGTATTTAATCAATCCCTCCTCTGAAATCCAATCCGTCATAAATTCCAGCCTTGCAATAAATGTGCCGAGAGGTCTGCAGGGACGGGCTTCTATAGTGAATGAGAAACAGAATAGTTGCCCAAACTATTGAAATGAGAACAATGGGGATCCGTTGGACGTGCTGCAAGAGGGGCAGATCCTGAAGCCTAAGCAGTGGCCCAAGGAGCCCCAGGGAGCCCCACCCGCCCAGGGCCCCTGCTGTGCCCTCAGCACGTCCTCCGCCTGGCCTCCTCGCCCTTATTAGCTCCTGGTAATGGATTTTATATCTGCTCAGTGTGACGGAGGCGTCTTGGCAATCCCAAGACCTGCAGAGTCTCCTCTAGGCCCTCCAATGAGAAGCCGGCAGCCTCGTCAGGCACGGAGGTGGCTCTCCAGCCAACATTTACTTTTGTGTCAAAAAGAAATCCCAGGCATGTTTGGAACAGATGTGGGGCCCGCTGAGCCGTGGGGGCTTTTCGAGGACAATCGGGGCTGGGCCCTGGGATATAGCTTTCCCGTTGGTGCTGATTCTGTGGTCCTTGCCTGGGGAAGGCGGGGCAGCTGGGTGGCCCACTCCTCACTCCATGCTGGGCCCTGAGACGCACGCATGGTCGGGCACTGCCGCAGCCCTGTGACCTGTCTGTGGCGGGCATGGCAGAAGGCCACCTTGCTGCGGGAGGGCACAGGGACGCCGGCTCAGCTCTGCCAAAGCTTTTAATTAACTCATATAATCGTTCACAGCTTTAGACACCAACACACCCTGGTCTCTCCACACTAACTCGGGGGGCCTCTTTCCTCAGCCGCACAAAGGGCTTGACTGAAATAGGAGTTCGGGCTGTTTTGAAGGGTCAGAGTCCATTCAAAAATCTGGAAAAAATCATGGACTCTTGCCTCAAAAAACACACATACAAACACAAGTACATACACATACGTATATATATATATATATATATATATATATATATATCATATGCACACATACACATACATATATATATATATATTGAATATATATGCACACATACACACACCTATGGTGTCATGTCAGGGGGATCCAGGCAGGCTCGGATGGGGCCTGAACCCTGAACTGAATGATTTTTGGGTCTGACCTCTTCCCCTGTCATCCTCCTGAAGCTGTCTGTATATAAGCAGTGTCCCATCACAAAGCTTTTCCTAACCTCTTACTCCGAGGTAGACAGAGGAGGTTTATCACCCTCTTTGTGCTTAGTTACTCAGTCGTGTCCGACTCTTTGCGACCCCATGGACTGTAGCCCACCAGGCTCCTCTGTCCATGGGATTCTCCTGGCAAGAATACTGGAGTGGGTTGCCATGCCCTCCTCCAGGGGATCTTCCTAACCAAGGAATCGAATCCAGGTCTCCCGCATTGCAAGTGGATCCTTTACCATCTGAACCACAGATCTTATAGAAAATCAGTAGTGGAATTGGGTCTCTTTACCTCCACTACTGCTTCCTCTAACTTTTTAAGACTGTGCCTCCTTTTTTGAAAAGATTTTTTTTTAAATGTGGTCCATTTTTAAAGTCTTTATTGAATATGTTACAATATTGCTTCTGTTTTATGTTTTGTTTTCTTTGTCAGGAGACATGTGGGATTTTAGCTCCCCGACCAGGGATTGAACCCGCACACCTTGCATCAGATCAGATCAGATCAGTCGCTCAGTCGTGTCTGACTCTTTGCGACCCCATGAATCGCAGCACGCCAGGCCTCCCTGTCCATCACCAACTCCCGGAGTTCACTGAGACTCACGTCCATCGAGTCAGTGATGCCATCCAGCCATCTCATCCTCTGTCGTCCCCTTCTCCTCTTGCCCCCAATCCCTCCCAGCATCAGAGTCTTTTCCAATGAGTCAACTCTTCGCATGAGGTGGCCAAAGTACTAGGAAGGCGAAATCTTAACCGCTGGACTGCCAGGGACGTCCCTGTGTTCCTTTTGATGCATGGGGGAAAAGATCTCATTTCCCCACCCCAGAAATCTCTAATAACTCACGGTAGGGAGGGGAGCAGAAATCTACCTCCCCAAGTTGAGGTGCACCAAATCTCAGGCCAGGTGGCTAAATTTTACTTTCTAGAGCTTGAAATATAACGGGAACTCTGGAAATCATAGTTGTTCTTATTTTCTAAGTATGAAATATCTTAACATTGAAATATTTGAAATCCTGTTATAGCCTGCAGCAGCCTGGACTAAGAAGCACTACGGAAGGACTGACAGCCGTCCTTATGTTTGTGAGGTCATCTGGCCCCTTCCCTGCAGTTTCCTGCAGGGGACACACCAGGACTCTCATGTTCTGAGGACTCCAGTCGCAGATGGCTCTAGGCAGCAGAAGCAGTGCTCTCCAGAAGGTTCTGGAACCCTTAACTTCAGCAAGTCTTCAGGATTGAGCTTTTGTGGGATGGCAGGGGCTCTGTCAGGCTTCCCTGGTGGCTCAGCAGTAAACAATCCTCCTGCAATGCAGGAGATGCAGGAGACTCAGGTTCAATTCCTGGGTGGGGAAGATCCCCTGGAGGAGGGTATGGCAACCCACTCCAGTATTCTTACCTGGAGAATCCCCATGGACAGAGGCACCTGGTGGGCTACAGTCCACGGGGTCTTAAAGAGTTGGACATGAGTTAAGTGATTAAACAGCAGCAGCAGCAAAGTTTATGTCATCCATGAACTGACACAGCCCCCAATTCCTCAGTGATTTGGGGGACTTCCCTGGCGGTCCAGTGGTTAAGACCCTGTGCTTCCATTCCAGGGAATACAGGTTCCATCCTTAGTTGGGGAGCTGGGATCCCACGTGCCCTCATCCCCCTCTCTCTTCCTTACACATTTCATGACTGAAAGTCAAAGCTTCCCGTGAATCCTTTCCTTGCCGTCTTTGCCTTCCTGCCTCTAGAAATGGATTTGCATAAAATAACCAGAGGGAATTTCTACAACTGCCTCTTTATTCACCCGAAGTCCTTCTGGGCCTGAATGTTTCCTTGATGGACTGCGATCCTTCAGCCGGTAATTTAATTGGCACCTGCCCCGTGCAATGTCTCCCCCCATGGTTGACAAGGGTGGGGGGAGCAATTCGGCTCCGAAAGGGATGTTTCTGTCTTCGAGAAAGGCCTAGAGTCCCCCGAGCATCTTTTCACTCGGGCGAGTAATCTAGTATATCTTTAATAAGTGGAGTCAATTCACTTTTGGAACCCTTGTAAGATTCAGCCTTTGAGTCATTCTGACCAGAAGTGTTCAGATGCCAATAGGAATAGAGAGCTGCAGCAGTGCCCACCCACGAGATCTGCCCTGGGATGCAGGGCCAGCAGCTCAGGGGAGGGAGGCACTGATAGCCCCAGCAGGCTTCTGCCCTGGCCAAGGCTGCAGCATCAGTGCCCTGGAGAGTCCTGCTGACTCAGCTTCTCCACCTGCCAGAGCATCTCCAGTGTGGGCTTTGGAAAACCACAGAGTCAGAGCCCAGCAGCAAAGATGCTGGGTAAGAATCTAGCATAGACAGAAGGACGGTGCCCGAGGCTGCACCTGGAGTTTAGTGGCAGAATCTCAGCTTCCTGTGTCTGGCTTTTGTCTTATTTATTTCTCATCTTCTTCTGTGTAGAGGTTAAGGGAGAGAATTGTAGACATCAGAGGGCTTGGTTTGGAATACTTGGCCCATCACTTACTAGCTGTGTGACCTAAAGAAAGATACCTAGCCTCTCTGAGCCTGTTTCTTATCTGTGAAATGGGAACGGTTATGATAATGGCATCGCCAACTTGATGGACATGAGTTTGAGCAAGCTCCGGGAGTTGGTGATGGACAGGGAAGCCTGGCGTGCTGCAGTCCATGCGGTCACAAAGAGTTGGACATGACTGAGTGACTGAACTGAACTGATAATAATGCCTCCCTCATTATATTGCTGTAAGGATTAAATGAGGCACCACGTGAAAAGCACTTAAAATACTTCCAGGTACACAGTAGTCACTCAGCAAGTATCTCTTGTTATTGTTGTACTGTTGGAGAGAAACAGAGTGGATGTAAAGAGCTTCCCAGCTGGCCTAACAGAGAGGTCCGAAGGTTTTAGCAAAGTCTGGAGACAGAAGGATGGACAGAATGACCCCTTCTTAGCAGTTCTCTCCGAGTCTCTACAATGACTCTGTCTTGGCTTCTATTCAGCAGTTATCTGAGCCCTGCTGGTGTGGGGTCCTCTCTGGGGAGTTAAGACTAATACACTTTGATATCTGTATCAACAAATACCGATGATGCCTCTGCAGAGAGAGAGAGTGGTAGGAGGCATGGTCTGCAGTGGGAGTTTTAATCACACATGGGCCACAGGGGCTGCCAGCATTTATTCCTGTTGAACAGGAGGCCTTTCTGTGCTGACTTCAGCTCAGACCACCCCCCTCCTTTTCCATCACCTCCTAGGGAGGTGTGTGGTGGGTACCACCCTGCTTCGATCTGGAGGAGAGAGAGAAAACTGCTATCACAGGCTGAGCTTCCAGCTCAGCGAGGCTGCGGCCGTCCTGCTGGCTTTGTGGAGTGTTCTGAGCGGATGGAGCCTCCGGTTCTAAACTAGGACAAGTCCTTTTCCCTGTTTTGGCCTCCATTTTACTATTATGGGATGGGGCACTGGCAGAACACGCTCTCTCAGAGCAGCTTGCTGTTGCCATGATTTGGGGAATCTATGTGTTCACAGTGGCCCTAGGGCTCCTGTGCTGTGCATGTGCCCTGGAGAATCTCCAACACAGAAACCCAAGAAGCACAAGGGGATGTTTGTTGCAGCAGTATTTGTAGCAGCGAGGAGCTGTGAAAACTAAATGCCCATCAAGAGGGGATGAGGGAATACAAGGCGAGGTCTTACCACACTATGAAACACTATCATCGAAAGGAACCGGCCAAACCTACCACTATCAGTGTGAACAGATCTAAAAACAATATTAAGGGGGGAAGTAAGAAGCAGAACCAGCTAGCCATGGTGCCCTTATGGAAAGTTTTAAATACATCCACGCAGGTATATAGGGCCAATGCAGGAGACGCAAGAAACCTGAGGGTTTGATCCCTGGGTTGGGAAGGTCCCCGGGAGGATGGCATGGCAACCCACTCCAGTATTCTTGCCTGGAGAATCCCAGGGACAGAGGACCTGGTGGGCTACAGTCCATAGAGTGGCAAAGAGTCAGACACGACTGAAGCAACTGAGCATGCACACATGCAGGTATATAACGCTCAGGTTAAACGGACAGAAGAGCTTCTAAAGGTAGACTGGAAAAACATAAGCATTTGGAGGAGAGGAATGGACTGGGAATGAGGACAAAAAGAGACCAAAAAAAAAAAAAGACTTTGCCCAGACTGCTAGGAGATGCCATGAGCTCGTAAACACCAATCTTATTATAGAAGGAAATGGCAACCCACTCCAGTGTTCTTGCCTGGAGAATCCCAGGGATGGGGGCACCTGGTGGGCTGCCGTCTCTGGGGTCGCCCAGAGTCGGACACGACTGAAGCGATTTAGCAGCAGCAGCAGCAGCAGCAGCAGCAGCAGGAGGTGCACCTTGGGTGAAAACAAAACAGATAAAGATGGTTCAGGTCAAGATGATTCCCTCAGGACCTTCCAGCACTGCCGTCCAGGTCCTCGGTCAGCATGGCCAGAGCTAGGACCTTGTGGAGGTTCAGAGCAAGGACGACGTGGAGTAGTGCAGCCAGAGGAAAGTTGTATCTGAGGTATACAAGAGCCCTAATAGGTGAATAGGTGTAGGTAATCTATTACTAATACTAGGTGCTGATAAAGCCAGTCTATTACATAATCTAGTCACATAATCTGGTTGCGATTTCCTGTCTTGTCAATACAGTTACATTAGTAATCAGGACCCACAGGCTGATTGATCTATTGTCTCCTTAGGGCCTTATCATCTATACCTGTGTTTGGTTCTCTGCGTACTGGAATCTGTCATATATAAACAGTGTCACGTGCAGGGCCAGGGCAGGAGAGCAACAGGGCTGAGGTGGGCGGATCAGTAAGAGCTTGTTTCAGGCCCCGGGTACTGATGGATATTTGCAGGAGCGCAGACTCCAAGGACCACTCTTGCAGTGTGTTTTCGATTTTCACCCAGTTCTTCATTTGTATTTGGTCTAAATATAACTTGAAGACAACTGGGTTTGCTTGGGGCCAATCTCAACAGACTTGACATCAAACAAACACAAAATGCAGCTCCAACTGCAAACGGGAGACTCAGAGATAAATCGCTGCTAACCTATTGGGCAGCCTCTTAAATCAGCTCATTCCTTACAGCAGCGGCCACCTCTTTCTGCCTCCAAACAGCTTACCTCTTTTCTTAAAACACCTACCCTCAGCCTCTCCAGACACTCTCTCCAAAATCCCATCTACCGGCATGCCCCACTCAGAAGAAGAGAGGTGCCAGCGAAACAGCAATTGATGAGATAAAATCTAGACTGGAGCCTCAGTTCATCTCAGCACTCAAAAAATCAGGCAAGGTATCAGTTCAACAGGTTCTGCAAGATGTCTCCAAGCATCTCTTAAAACCCGTGAGGACTCAGGAATGTGAATGTCATCTAAATTTTGCAGCCCACCCCCCACCCTCTTGTGGGCGTGGGGTGGACCATGGTGTATGTAAAGGAGGAGCATTTGGCTTGGTCTGCTGGGTGAGGTTCTGTCCTAGCCAGAGGTTCTTATACCTGGGGTCTGGCACTCACCTAAAAGGTCACTTGTGTTGATCCTAAGGGAATCTCCCTGCCTCTGTGCCTCTGCAGGGAGAGGCAGATGAGACCCTTGCTGATCCAATGCTTCCTTTACAGCATTTGCTGTGAACATGAGGCTGCAGTTCCTGATGTAGCAGGAAAGGGGACAGGCAGAGTCCTAACGTTTCTTGAGGTTGGAGGCGGAAGCACGGACTAGATAAGCCACAGCTCCCAGCAAGAAGGAGAGTTCTGGATGCAAAAGCACATTCTGGCTGCGATCCAAAAGTCTACAAATAATAAATGTTGGAGAGGGTGTGGAGGAAAGGGAACCCTCTTACACTGTTGGTGGGAATGCAAACTAGTACAGCCACTATGGAGAACAGTGTGGAGATTCCTTAAAAAACTGGAAATAGAACTGCCTTATGATCCAGCAATCCCACTGCTGGGCATACACACTGAGGAAACCAGAAGGAAAGAGACACGTGTACCCCAATGTTCACCAAGCACTGTTTATAATAGCCAGGACATGGAAGCAACCTAGATGTCCATCAGCAGATGAATGGATAAGAAAGCTGTGGTACATATACACAATGGAGTATTACTCAGCCATTAAAAAGAATACATTTGAATCAGTTCTAATGAGGTGGATGAAACTGGAGCCTATTATACAGAGTGAAGTAAGCCAGAAGGAAAAACACCAATACAGTATACTAACGCATATATATGGAATTTAGAAAGATGGTAACAATAACCCGATTATGCGAGACAGCAAAAGTGACGCTGATGTATGGAACAGTCTTATGGACTCTGTGGGAGAGGGAGAGGTTGGGAAGATTTGGGAGAATGGCATTGAAACATGTAAAATATCATGTATGAAACGAGATGCCAGTCCAGGTTCAATGCACGATACTGGATGCTTAGGGCTAGTGCACTGGGACGACCCAGAGGGATGGTATGGGGAGGGAGGAGGGAGGAGGGTTCAGGATGGGGAGCACATGTATACCTGTGATGGATTCATTTTGATATTTGGCAAAACTAATACAATTATGTAAAGTTTAAAAATAAAATAAAATTAAAAAAAAAAAAAAGCACATTCTCTCCAGTGTCCCGGATGAATTGGGGGCAGCCAGGTGAGAGAACGCAATAGTGAGGACAAACCAGCCCCACCCAGCTGTTCTAGAAGGTTCCAGAGAAGAGCATCTGTTCCTAAGGTTGCTTTTGTGATTGGAGGCGATCCTCATGGCAGTGAACAACCACTTAGGTTCTTTAAAGTGTGGGAACCAGGGACTTCCCTAGCGGCCCAGCGGTTAAGATTTAGCTTTCCAAAGCAGGGGCTGCGGCTTCGATCCCTGGTCAGGGAGATAAGATCCCACAAGCCTCTTGGCCAAAAAGTCAGAACATTAAACAGAAGCAATATTGTAACACATTCAATAAAGACTTTGAATTAAAAAAAAAAAAAGCATGGAACCAGTGAGGAGGGGGCCAAGAAGGGGAGAGCCAGGCCAGGAGACAGAGCTGGAAGGTATTTCCAGCGGTTCCAGTGAGAGAGGATCCTGTGAAACTGGTAGAGGCTGGGGGACTCAGTGTGGTGGGCACCGTTGCTGCCGGGCTTGAACTGGCCCTAGTCCTGCTCCAGGCTTCCTTCTGCAAGCATCCATCAGCAGTGGACAGGAGTAAGTCACTTAACCAGCCCATTGTCCTGCTGCTGACCCCCATACTGTCCACAAGTCACCATCAGAAAGCTGGGCAGCGGCCATGCCAGGCCCAGCAGGCACGGCAATACCGAAGTCCACCAGCTGCCATGTGTCCGAAAATAATTATAACCTGGTGTGGCTACCTTTCCATAGGGCCACACTGGCTCCTGTTGACGGTCACTTACCTGTCCAAGTGCCTTGGCAACCGCTCCCCAGGATGGACACCCAGGTCTTCCGTCTATGGTGTAGAGGAGTCTCCCCGGCCATCTCCCACTCACCACCTGCCTGAAGCCCTCTGCTGTGTCCACATCTGTGCTCATGTTCTCCTGGGGAACAGGCAGCACTGGCCTCTGCACCTTTCCCCTAGTTCTCTGGGCTGGCAAGCTTGGCTGAGCCTGGGGGCACCTGGGAGTCCAGAGGCACCAGCTGACCAGATGGTAGGCAGGGGAAAGGGCCTGGGAAGCAGGTCCCAGAGGAAGGATCCTGTCTGGAACTCTGACACCTTCTCTCGGTTGCAGAGCTGGGAGCCCTGACTGACTCTGGCTTCTCTATTCTGCAGGCAGCCGAGGTCAGCGTCTCTAAATTGCTAGTTACTCCTTTCTTCAATTAAGGACGAGTCTTCTGACGCAGGAAGTTAACTCCCACCAGTTAATCTAATGGCCTTGTGTCCTGATGTGTTTGCTGTCTGAAGGCAGGGCCAGCAGGTCACAGCCAGCACATTCGGGAGCTGCCCTGGGGGGCCAGGGCCCCACATTCCCTGTTGAACTCCAGAGCCACACAGCAACACTGATCTTCATGTTGGGGCTGGGACTGTGGCGGAGGTTGGAAGTGGGGAAGCCATGAATGGAGCCTGGAAGTGGGTTGTCATGTGGCAAAGTCTCCTTCACCTCTGGCCTACTGCCTTCCCATCTGAGAAATGGGGACATGGAGGAGGGTCTGGCTAGATGATTTCTGTCATTCCCATCAACTTGGCGCATCCCCTTACCCGCCACACTCCCCTGCAAGGATTTGTGGTGACTGCATGGAGTGGTGGGAGGGGTCTTAGTGCCCACCTCAGAATGCATGATGTCTTTGCCTATGCATTCACACACACACACACACACACGCATGCATGCACGCACACACATGCGAGGTGCTGCCTGGAAGCAGGGTCCCTGCTAGGCTGTGGTCACTGCTGCCGCTGTGAGCCAAGGGTCCCGGGAGGTGCTCGGGCCCAGGTGTGTCTGCTCTGAGGCCACTTTATTGTTCCCCTGTGACAACTCACACCCACAGAGCAGGTGGCCAAACCTGGACATGGTCCAAGCAGTCAGGTTTCTGACTGTGCCCCACCTGCAGGGAAGGGTGAAGACAGTCGAGCCCAAGGGACAGAACACAGGCTCTAAACTAAGCACCGAAATTTCTCAGCCTCCCTTTCCTTGTGTGTGTTACATGCTCAGTCTCTAAGTTGTGTCTGACTCTTTGAGACCTCATAGACTGTAGCCCTTCAGGCTCCCCTGCCCATGGCATTTTCCCAGCAAGAATACTGGAGTGGGTTGCCATTTCCTTCTCCAGGGGATCTTCCCAACCCAGGGATCAAACCCATGTCTCCTGTATTGCAGTTAGATGCTTCACCACTGAGCCACCAGGGAAGCCCTTCCTTATGTGTAAACTGGGCATAATATAAGACATCCGAGGATATTATATAGGGAGTGCCTGAGGGTTAAATGACATGATAAATGTAAAGCCCTGAGCATACCGCCTGCCCACGCATGGCTAAGTCTACCCCCACCACGCCTGAGTAATGGGGAAAGGCTGCAGGGATTCACTCACATGCTCCCAGCTGCTGACGGATGGCGCATGCTGGCCAAGAGCTCTGGCTACAACCTCAGAGCTGCTGAAATTCTGTCTATTGGTCAGCACTGCTGTCTGGTTCCAAGATCCAGCACTCTGGGGCCTGAGAGACTTCTTGGGATACGTGACTTTCAGTGCTAAAACCAGGGGTCTCTGGCAAATCAGGCTGGTTGGTTCCTTTGGTGAAGCGACACTAGGTGGTTTGGACAGATTGTCCTTGGTTTGGTTGAATGAGGTCCCAGAAGGACCCACTGGGGGTGGGGTCATACAACCTGCAGATTTCAGCTAAAACAAAGGGAAACATTCCCACGATCAGCAGTGTCCAAAGATGGAAAAACTCTTGTTTGAGATACTGAGCTCCTGGTCCTTGGATGTAATAAACCAGCAGCTGAAGGGCCACTTGAGGGGGATCCTGTGGATGGAGACAAAGTCCCAGGGTGAGGCGTCAATGCTGGGCCAAATGCCCACTGAGGACCCTTTTAGCCCCACATGTGCCCTGTTTCTATAGACGGGTTAATGGGACCCTGGAGTTGGGACCATGGCTAGCCTGAGCATGGAATTATTCTTTTCCGTGGACAGCAGGAGTGGGACCGGGTGGGTGGGGAGATTGGCTACAGGTTGCAACTGGGTTTTAGCCCTTTCTGGTTCCTCAGAAGGAAGCCGAAAGCATCTTCCCAAGGGAGCTTAGCTTGGGGGTTGAAAAATCACCTGAGAACAGATACCCCCAGCCCTCTCCAGCAGCAGAGAGCCCGGCAGCCGGCTATGGGGGTGTTGGGAGCTGCCAGAGCCTGGTCAGCCATCTGTTGGGCCCATGGATCTGGCCCAGCCCTGGGCTAGGGATAAGACTGCTCTCTCCCCTGGGCCTCCCATCTGGCTATCCCCCAAGTGCCACCGAGACAACTGGGCTTCTCTCATCCCCTTTTAGGGCTGGACCGTGAATCCCTGGCCACCACCAGGCAGAAGCTACAACACCAACCTCCCCAACCTCTGCTGGGCCTGTTTACCAGGATGTCTGCCCCCCAGGTTTGGGAAGCGAAGGGGGACTATTGCTCACCGCTAGGCTCCTGGCCTCCCCAAACTGTTCCAGCCTGGAATCCCAGGGGGGCTCTGCATGTGTTTTTACACTTTCCTTTAGAGCTAAGGGCACAGAAATCCCTTCCCCTCTGAGGCTAGTTTACACCCAGGTTCTGGATCCTAGAAAACGATTCCATGGAGTGGGGGCTGATGGAGGGTCCATCTCGTCTCCTATCCCTGGAGCCACCTCCCTCTTGGCTTCCCGGGAACCTCCCCAGGTCCTTTCTTCCTTTCTGTCTCTCCTCTCTGTTCTCTGTCACTCTCCAGGTGCCAGGGTCTCGAGTCTGCTCCAAATTTCTCTCCCCCTCTCCCGTCGGTGTTTCGGCCGCAGAGGTGTCTCTAGCGCCCAGTCTCCGTGGCTCTCGCCCACGACTCCCGGTCCGCGTGCCCATCTCCGCCCGGACCGCAGTGTCTCCGCGTCTCCGCGCCCGTCCGGGACTCGGAGCGGAGCGTGTTGGAGCGGCGGCCGCGGCCCCGGGCGGGGGTGCGGGCCCGCGGGGGCGGCGTTGGGCGCCTTCCTCCGTCAGTCCCTCCCCGGCAGCGCGGGGGGGCCGGCGCGGCCGCCGCTCGGCGCCTTTAAGGGAGCGGGAGGGAGCGGCGAGGCGGCGGCGGCTGCGGTGGCGGCGGCCGCGGCGAGCGGGGCGGGGGCGCGGGGCGCGGCGCTCGGAGTCCGCTCGCGGCCGGAGGCGGCTGGGCGGCCGGGACCGGGCTGGGAGCCGCGAGGAGCGCGCGCAGCGCCGCCGGAGCCCGCCGCCCGGGCCATGGCCAAGGCGGGCCGTGCAGGTGAGGGCGGGCGCCGGGAGGGCCGGGCCGCCGGCTGGGGGAGGGACTCGCGCGGCTTGAGGTGGGGGGGCTGCCTGTTCAGGTGAGCCCCCGGCGCAGGTGGGCGGAGGTTCTAGGCGGGCCGAGCGGGCGGCGGCGCGGCCGGCCCCCTGGGAGCGTGGAGAGGGGGCTCCGCGCGCCCCGCGTCCTTCCTGCGCCCCCGGTCACCTCGTGGGACACCGCGTCCCCTCGCCACCGCCCCTCTGGAAAGGGCTAGGTCCGCGGCGCCCCTGCCCGGCCCGGCGGAGGGGAACGATCGCCACCCTCCCGAGACCCTGGGCAGACCCGGGCGCGGGGAACGAAGGCGAGGTCCCGCGGCTGCAGCTCTATCCCACGCCCCTCGCCCAACCCCAGCGCCAACCAGGACGCGCCCCCTTGTCCTGCCGCTCTCGCTATCCAGGGCGCGACAACCCCCCCCACCCCCCCCCCCCCAGCTCAGGCAGGAGACCCAGATTTCTTCTGGGGAAGGAGGGGTGCTCCGCTCTGCACCGGCTTGTGAGCAGTCCCGCCCCCTCCCCCTCCCGGACCCTGGGAAGCAGCGCCTCAGGGGCCGAGGTCTGAAAGGGGGGGTGCTCTTCTGCGGTCCCCAGGGCTCTGCCCTCCCCCAGACCCAGGCCGTGTAGTCCGGGGTGTGAGGGAGTGGGCGTTAGTCATTTGTTCATTCATTCAGCCAGACGTTCATTCACCAACATCTGCTTTGTGCCAGGCCCAGAGCTGGGCACTGGGATGAGGAGGTGGACCGGACGCTGCTCCTGTTCGCACTTTCTGGGCCCGAGGGTGACTTGGGAGGTCGCTGCAACGAGGGTGGCAGCAAGCCTGGTCACGGCAGGGCCGGCTTTCGAGGCTGGCATGTGTAAATCTCCCATGAACTCACACCCAGCCTGTGACGTTGGCAGGTGCCATGGCACCCCCTCGGACTCAGCAATGGTTTGGCATGAACCTCACCCTCTCTCCATCAGTGGTGGCAATGATGGAATGAGTGTGAGTTCACTTCTGCACACACTTGGAGTGGATTCTGCTGGGCTGTGTGTGTAAATCCACTGCCGCCCCTCGGATGCTGCCCTGATCCTGGGCCGGGTCCTGATGCTCCTATACATATGCTGGGTGTGTGCTTTGGGTGCCTGAGAATACACTCCTGTTCTGTCCCCTGGAGTCCTGTTGGGGTGGGGCTGGTTGTGTGCGACACAGCCAGTGAGGAACACATCTGAACACTCCCTTTCTCACTTCCCTCCCTTTTCCTCTCCAAAGGGAGGCTCCAGGAGATGACACCCATGGGGCTGGAAAAGGCGGCCTCCCTGGGTCCTTGCCCACCCCCATTCCTCACACAAGAGCACATGGCAGGTGTGTGTCCCCCCCACTGTCCTCGCTCCCCGTGTGCACACGTGTGCAAGTTCATGCACACCCCTTGCACACATCATCTACCCGAGCACCATCAACACAGCAGCAGTTAACAATTGCTGCTTTTACTAGGCACTAGGCAATGTGCACCACCATCCCGGCAGGCAGGAAGTGTTACTCTTCCCTTTTGAAAACATCTGCAAACAGAAACTCAAAGAAATAGCTCCATCCAGGTGGCCCAGAGGGTCTACGCAGAGCCTGGATGTCGGGCCAGACTGTAAGGACTTCTAACGATGGATTTTCTCCATTGCTACCCTCAGAGGTTCCAGCCCTTCCACTTTGGTCTGTGGGTTGTTTGGTCTCTAGACCGAGAGTCTGTGGGAATTTGTTCCTGTGACAGGTGAAGAACTGCTCTGCCCTGAGCATCGGTGCCTCATGCTATTCTAACATCTTGTCTTTCCTGCTGCAATTTCATGCTCGGCCCTTTCCCTCAGGGCAGCACAGACCCCGCTTCTCCTCCATGGGTCCAACAGCCCAAGCTCCTCCCTCCCACGCTCAGCTGCCACCCCAAGGAGCCTTTGGGATCGACCCTAGCAAGATCGGATTACTTCTCCTCTTCTGAGTTCTTCCAGGCTCCTTTGCATTTTGTAAAAGTCCCTTCTCTTCCTAAGCCTTCTAAGCTTGCTGACTTGAAGACAGCAGGCGGTAATGTGTGCATGGAGATTGAAGTCTGTGAGGATGGACTGGTGAGCTTTACAAGAGAGGGAGTCCTCGGAGACAGGAGCCCAGGTCCTTCTCTTTACAGCTAGAGAAACTGAGACCCAAGGAGGGGATGTAACACAGACAGGGGTGGCTATTCAGGACCATCTACTGTGGATGGACAGACTGACAGTCAGAAATGATCAGAACTTCATCCTGGGGGTGACATTAGAACTGAGGAAGGGTGAAGGCTGTGAGAATCTGGCCTGTGAATGAAAGAGTCTGCTCTGTGGCCTATGAGGTGTTCTATCTAAATCTGGCCAAGAAGGCCATTGACTAGAGATAGAGGTTTGGGCCTCAGAGCTGCCCTAGTGCCTGACTCCAAGGTCACCAACACTGTAGTCCTTTGAGAGCAGCCCAGACTTGTGCAGTGCACACCCTAAGCAACCAGCCATGGCTGTGTCAACAGAGTCACACAGGAGCTGAAGGGAGGCAGTGAAAGGAGCTTCCATGTTGCCAGGAGAACCCAGGTACAAGAGAAAATGTAATCAAGTCTTAGAAAGGATTGGATAAATGGCAGAGGGTGGATCCCAAATGGGAAGGTTTTAGTCACACAGACCAGGATGGTTATAGTGTGTCCAGTCTTGAGAGAAAAGGCTAGGCAAGAAGAGCCCTTGGTCTTGGCTTGAGGGAACGCTTGATCTACTGGACAAAGGAGGAGAGATGCTACCTATGGGATGAAAGTCTGTAGTAGGGAGGAGAGTGGGAGAGTGGTAAGGGTCTGGGAAATGACCTCTTACAATACAGAGCTATCTGGCTATCAGGCCTCAAGTGAGTTGTAGACAGGGAGGAGGCCAATGGGGGCTTGAAACAGTGAAGGCTGAATTCCTCTAGAAGCTGGGCCTTTAAAGGCTGGCAGAATTTGGACAGAAAGGTGGCAAGGTGCAGGTAAGACCTCCTAGTCTTGGGAATGGGAAAAATGTGCCTGTAGAGGGTATAAAGGGGGTGGGTGGGGAGGAGGTGCCAAAGGGTGGAGAAAGTTGGCTGGCTGTGGAGAAGGTTCCTGGAGGGGTGCAGAGGGCTTCGAGAAACTCTGGAGAATATGGAAGATGGGAGGGACGCGTAAGGTTTGGGTGTTTTGACAGATCCCTCCTGGGAGGGCAGAGAGAGAGGCCAGCCAGGCAGGGCTCAGTAGGGAAGGGTTTGCGCTGGTTCCTGCCAGCTACCGGGCCCCTCCCTTCCTCCCTACGCCCCTCTGGCCTCAGCAGGTTGGCAGGCGGGTCAACCCCGGGGGCAGGACAAGTGGAAGGCCCCGCCGGGGCAGGAGCCGAGGCAGCAGCCAGGACGGTTTTGGAACCTCTCTGGCTGGGCCAGCACCGCCACCTGGAGAGGCTGGGCGGGGGCTATAGGGCTGGGCCTTCTTCCAGGCTGGAGGAACCAGTTTATTTGCTCCCAGGTGTTGGGGAGGAGCCAGCAGGCTGGAGTGTATCAAACCCAGTAATTTGAGTCAGTAAAATACTGATCCTTTAGGAGCAGAGCTGGGGGCACGCCTTCAGAAACTCATGTTCAAAGCATTTGCTAGGAGCTGACACTGAGGCCTGGGGAGGGGGGCCCAGTGGAAAAAGGTGGTGGCAGAATTGGGCCCAGAACCTGTGTCTCAGGGATTTGGTGAACCCGATTCTGCTGTGTCAGCTGCCCTCTCACCATCCCAAAGTCAGACCTCCTCCTGGGCCTCCGCTTTGTGGTCCCCGGGTGGTGTGTATGGTGGGGGGATGGGGGTGAGGGAAGTGGCCGGATCCCTCAGAGGACAGAATGTTTCAGAACTTGGGAAAGGGACGAGCTCTGAGATTCTCAGGACTTTGGGGAAGAGCCAGGAGATTTGAGGCACGTCTCAGAAACTCCTGAGCCTGGGGTACCAGGATGGCTTTACTGTGTATCTGCTGAAGGGCCTTATGATTCTGCGTGGAGATGGCAAATGCACCTTTGCAGGTTCCTAGGGAGCCGTGTGCACATGCTCAGTTGCTTCAGTCATGTCCGGCTCTCTGTGACCCCATGGACTGTAGCCCTCCAGGCTCCACTGTCTGTGCGATTCTCCAGGCAAGAATACTGGAGTGGGGTGCCATTTTCTACTCCAGGGGATCTTCCAGACCCAGGGATCGATCCCATTTCTCTTACGTCTCCTGCTTTGGCAGGTGGGTTCTTTACCACTAAGGCCACCTGGAAAGCCCCTAAGGAGATGGCTAGGGCCAAATCAGACACCAGTGCCCCAACTCAAAGCCCTTCTAAAGCTCTGCCTCCAGGAAGCCTTAGCGGCCTTCTGTGCAGTCATAGAAGTGCTGGAGGTTGGGCCTGTCTCTGGTTCCTCTGCTGAGTTACCTGTCATAGCAGTCAACCTGGCAGGCCCCAGCAGGCTTCAGCCTGAGGCCCTTTGGTGCCTCTTAGCCCTGCCTGTGGTGAGGTTTGGGGTAGTGAGTCAACACAGCACGGTTCGTGAAACAGAGTCCCACAATGAGCACGTGGTCCTGGGCCTGTAAACCCTGGTGGCGGTCTTGGCTGGTGTTTGGGAGTCCAGTGGTGGTACACAGAGTCTGAGGACATGGCTAGACCCCCTTCTCTGGGGCCCTGTCTGTGTCAGACTGGCCAGAATGTGTGATGCTTTCTCATATATGTCTTAGTGGACTGCAATAGTTCATGGATAGAAGAGTCTTGGAGATCTTCCGGTCCTACCGGTTAATAATGCAGGTGGGAGACCAAGGCCAGAAAGGCAAAAGGTTTTACTCTGAGCTCTGGTGTCTTCAAGAACAGAGGGTATGAACTCCCAAGATCAGTGAGGACTTGAGGACTGGGGGCTTCTTTTTGATCTGGGTGCCTCCTAGAAATTCCCTGGGATTCCAGGCTTGGGAGAGGGTCAGTGACTAGCATTCCAGGAACAATCTGGCTCATTTTGGGTAGCAGTCAACATGCTTTCCTATCCAGCAACATGCCAGCGTCTCTTTGAAGTAGGGCTGATGTCATTCCCATTTTATGGATGATAAAACTGAGGCCCAGAATGGTTAAGTATCTGATTCCAGGGTCACACATGAAGTTAGAGGCAGAGCTGGAATTAGAACTCAGGTCTCTCCTTCTCTTGGATTCAGCATTCCTGGGAATTTGACTGTGTAACAAAGAACAGACCTGGCTCTGTCACTGGTTGCTCTTGAACTGCCCCTCTGGGCCTCAGTTTTCTCGCCTGTAAAAGGGGGACGAGAAGGAAAGAGCTGGGGGGACAGGACAGCTCTGAGTTTGCTCTAGTTGAAACACTGCTCTCTTCCTCCTCAGCCTGTCTCCCCATTGCTTCACTGTGCATTTCGGCCCTCACCTCCTCCCATCTCCCTCCTCATGGGGACCCTCCCAGAGGCTGGTGGGGATGGGAGGACAGATGGGGAGCTGAGGATAGGCATTTGGAGAGCACCTGCCTCCTGGGGGTCCCAGGACCCCGGCCTACCACCACATCTGCAGCCAGGAGCTTTGTGGAAGAGGGTGGCCAGGGCCCCCAGGGAAAGGGCTGGGGGTGGGAGTGGGGAGGAGAGAATGCATAACAAATGAGTTTGGAAATCAAATAGGATCTGAGCTCCCCACCCACTCCCTCAAACCTCTTTATACTCCTTCTTTTAAAATTCTTGTTTTCTGAAGAGAAGGAAAATGCTACCCGGCTCCCCTTTTGCAAACGAATGGGCGCCTTAGTGAGTCACGCAGGAGGTAAATGCCACCTCCAGGGCCCCATGTCTGCCTGCCTGCGGAGGCCTGCACAGCTGTGTGGCCACCAGCCCCCATGGGGGTACACGTGTGGGGTGCCCCCTGCCTGTCAGAGGCTTTGGGGTGGGAACTGGGTGCCTGCAGTGGAGCCTCCACCCTGCCTCCTCCAGGCTCTCTCCAGGGTGGCATTTTATGAGGTTCAGTTGTGGGTGGGACCACGGCTCAAGTTGGGGCCAGGCCGAAAGCAGGCATGGCCACATCAGGGCTCCGTTGGAGACTCGGGGAGGGGCTACAGGGGCTTGGCTGTGACCTGTCCGTGGGGTGAATTCAGGACCTTCAGGGAAGGTTTTGTGGCTGTGGGGCTGCCCAGGCTGGGGGCTGGTGGGAGAAGTGGGGGCAGGTGCTAATGAGTCTGTCTCTGGAAACCAGAGTTCAGGGGCACTAAGCTCTTCTCCCCAGGTGTCCTGGCAGGGGCATGGTGTGTGTGCTTGTCTGGAGTCTTGTCTTCCTTTTGGATGGTCGGCCTGTTAATTTGCAGACCTAGGGCTGGGGAGGCCAGGGAGGAGGTGTTCCTCCTTCCCAGATGACCTGTTATTCCAGAGGGAGGGAAGTGGCCGTCTGTTAGCCGGGGATGCCAAACAAGGGTTGAAAGCAAAAATAGAAACACGTCGGGCTTTGTGTCTGGGAGGGGCACCGAGTTCTAGTGGATCCAGAGGCCTCTTCCGAGCTGTCTGCCGCTGATGCTGTGTTTGCTTGGCTCAGTGTTTGCAGAGCACGTCACTCCTGCGCTCCTGACCTCCTCGGGGATGCATCTAGGTGTGCAGGCTCTGGGCTCGGGCTCCAGGGGCTGCAGCTCTTTTGTGAGGCTGTCTTCAGGGGGTTTGGAGTGGCTGTGGCCACCCATCCGTCCCTCAGACACCTCTGACCTTCCCTGGATGGCTCCCGAGTGGTTCAGCTCACTGCTGTCTGGATCAGAGCTCCTTTTGGCCTCCCATTCCCTTCTCATCCCCCGACTTCCCACCTCCCGTGAAGCTGGTCTCAGCTGACCGACTCTGGAATCATCCCTTGTGGTAAAAAGAGCTATTTTCAGCCTTCCCATTACTGCCCAGTGGGGGGGGGGTGGTGTTTATCCCTTGCTGCCGTTTTGTTTCCTTCTTGTTCAGTGTAAACTGGAGCGGTGTGGAGAGCATTCCACAGCCCCACCTGCGGGGTCCCGGCTGGCAATTCCCTGGTGCTGTGATTTGGCACCAGAGGCAAAGCCTAGTGGGGACAAGGCCACCTTGGGCCCCCTCCCTGTGCTATAGTTGACCCAGGGTAGCAGGGTCACCAAGGCTCCCGTGGAGTCACCTCGGCCTTGGCTTGTGGGGGCCACTCCCCTGCTGCTGCCCCATTCAAACTGATGGCAGCCTTTGGTGACCTTACCGGCAAGCTGGGCAGCTCACTGAGGTGGGGAGAGTGCTTTAAAAGAGCCCCCAGCATCCTTTGTTGAGTCTATGACAACCTCCATCCCCCCAATCTGGCCTCCCCACGCCCTGGTTGGATGCCTGGGTCCCTCCTGGTCTCTGTTCCCTGGTCTGCACTGCGGGTCCTGGGGTGATTGGAAGGGGCCCCTCTGTCCTGGTTTTTGGGGCTCCCCTTCCCCTCCCCCACCCTTCTGAGGAGCCTGCAGGTGGCAGAGCCATCAGTGGTGAACTGGCAGGTGCATTGGGAGCTCCCGTTAGAGGCAGGAGAAAGCCTCTCCCGTATGGAGCAAGAGTCTGGTGGGACGGAGCGGGGACATCTGGGGCTGGAAAGAATTGTTCCAAATAACTCAAAACTGTTGGGAGCCGAATTGGCAGAGCAAAACGAAAGTACAATAGATAGCCAAAGCTATTAATCACTAATTATCTCCTAAATAAAGTAATTAATGGGTATTTAAGTGGCATATTTATGAGACACCAGCAGGTCTTCAAAAACCACATTTTTTTCCCCCCAGAGCAACTAGTTGGGCCAACTGTGTCCTGCTTGGGAGACTGGGGTTGTCATCCCACCCTCAGGCCTGCCAACCTCCCCACCGACACCCCTGGGCAGGGAGTGTGACCCCATCTGAGCTTCTCCCTTTGTCATCACAAACAGGAGCAGAGCTCCTCTGAACTGACCTCACTGGGCTGTCCTGGGGACCGTAGGAAGTGCCTGCAAACCCCTGGCAGTGGTGGAAAATGCTGCACAGAATTTAGTGTTAGCTGCAAAAATAGCCTTGAAGTTATATGCTACAGCCCCTTGATGGTGCCCAGTGCTGTTTATGGCCAGGGTCAGGCCGCAGTCGGTGGCTGGAGGCATTGCTTTTTTTTTTTTTGAGTCGTTGCTGAATGTGTGGTTGGGTCAAGGCTTAGTTTGTGGCATGGCCTGTGGTCAGCTTCATGGCCTGTTTGAGATGGGGTCCCAGTTATTCTGTGATTGGGGTTGTGACTTGATCTATGGGCAGCTTGAGGTTAGGCTATGGTTGAGGTCAGGGGTGGGCCGTGGTTAGTCTGAGGAAAATTCTGCAGCCTGGAGTCTCAGCCTCAATCCTTGAGTCCACCCCTGGACTGATGGAGCTACCTGGGTGCCCTGGAGACTGTATTCCTTCCAGATCCTGCAGGATCTGGGCTTCAGGTGCTGGGAACCCCAGCATGCAGGCACTTCTGGGGTGCCTGGCATGTCCCCTGAAATAGCCCAGCACACGAGCTCATCAGTGGTGCATACAGCAGTTTGGGAGATAGTTAGGACCTGTTTCTATAGCAACCAACCCCCAACCAGCACTGGTTTCCTTCAATAATGCCTTTTTCTGGAAGCAGCTTCTCCTGGCCTCTTGTTTCTCCCTGGGTGGCCCCATAGCCCCTTGAAGGCTGAGCATGGGCTGTTTGGCCCTGATTGATCTTGTCAGGCTCATCCTGACCCAGAGAGGGGCCTGAGGACATTCCCTATGGGATACTTTCCTGAGAGAGGGCTCTCCTGAGATCTACCTGGTGCTGGGCCATGCTGAGCATAACAAGAACTTTCTCTGGTCCTGGGCTAGGAGAGGCTACAGGCCTGGGGAGGATACCTACTGAGTGTTTTCCTGGAGGAACCCACAGCCCAGTGTAGCAGGCAGGCCTGGACCTAGTCTACAGACAGGCGCTCTGATGGGCACAGGTAGAGGATGTTACGAGACAAAGAAGAGGCAGGTGCCCAGACCAGCGTGGGGGTCAAGGAAGGCTTTCAGCTGGGGGCTGGGGGCTGGGGATGGAGGGTATTTCAGGTACCAGGGGCTTCAGCAGCAAAGTCTTGGAGGGAAAGAACATGGCATGGTGGAGTGGGGGTGCTTCCCAGTAGTGGCATGTTACTGGAACCCAGACTGATGATGGGCAGTGGGGCTTGGAGAGAGTGTAGGTCCTGGCTTTAGGTAGCTCAAGATCTGGGGGATGGGGGCAGACAAGACACAACCCCAGGGAGCTGCACTGGCAGAGAGGAGAGAGGCCAGCCATGCACCAGAAGCAGCCCCAAGAGTGTCAGGGCTCAGGCTGTTCTAGCTTCTGGGTGAGGCCAGCAGTGCCTGCCCTGCCCTCGGGGCTCCCGTTCCAGGGGCTGGAGGAGAAGGAGAGGGGCCCATCCTTGGGAGCGTCCACTGTGAAAGGATCAAAGAAAGCCCCGCGGATATCATGATTTATTTATTTTATTTAACAAACCCTTTTATAGCACTGTCTGAGTGCCAGGCACTATGCCAAACCTTTTTCAAATATTCATTCATGTGATCCTTCTAGCAGCTCTAGGGGAAGACTGTTATGATCCCCATTTTACAGAGGAGGAGACTGAGGCACAGAGTGCTGTAGTGACATTTATTAAGATCACTTGAGAAGTGCCAGAGCTGGGATATGAACCAGCCCTTCCCTGGTGGCTCCGACGGTAAAGAATCTGCCTGCAATGCAAGAGACCTGGGTTCAGTCCCTGGGTCGGGAAGATCTGCTGAAGAAGGAAATGGCAACCCACTCCAGTATTCTTGCCTGGAAAATTCCATGGACAGAAGAGCCTGTCTTTTCACTACTGGGAGCAGGAAGGGATAGTGAGGGGCGAGGAAGGCAGGGCTCTGGGAGGAGGGGCAGAGAGGAGGTGGGTCACATCCCTCCCTCCCACTCCCTGCCCCTCCTAGTCCCCCCTCGCACCCCTGCCTGCCTGTAGGAGCCTTTCCCAGATTGTGTGCATCTCTCACTGCATCCAGTGTGTAGAAGGACCCCTGGGACCTCAGGTCAGAGCTGAGGAACGGTGAAGTGTGCCTCTATCTGTGTGTGTGTGTGTGTGTGTGCCTGTGTGGGCCACATCTGGGCTCTGGACTCTACATGTCCTGGCTTCCCAGGTGGCTCAGCAGTAAAGAATCTGCCTGCAATGCAAGACCTGCAGGAGATATAGGTTTGATCCCTGGGCCAGGAAGATCCCGTGGAGGAGGGCATGGCAAATTATTCCAGTAGTCTTGCCTGGAGAATCCCATGGACAGAGGGGCCTGGCAGGCTACAGTTCACAGGGCACAAAGAGTTGGACATGACTGAAGTGACTGAGCATGCGTGCATGTTCTCTACATGTCTGTGTCCAGGGCAGCCTGATAATTTAGCAGCATTGATGATCAGCAGTTAAACCCAGATGCTTGTGCTTGTAGAACCTGCCATTCTCGTGCCCGTGTGTGTGTATGTGGACACAGCAGACAGACTGGAGACAAGGGACCTGCCTGAATGAGCCCTTTTCTTCCGAGGCACAGATTGCCGGGATCCAGCAGGCTGGCCAGGTCTCAGTTTCAGATGTGTCCTCAGGCAGGACTGGGCACAGAAGCTGTGACCATGGTCACGGGCGGCAGGCTCAGTGCCGGGCACCCACTTTGGCCAGCTCAGAGGTGCTGTGACTCCCTGGAGGCCTGGATATTGTCACTTGAACCCATGCAGGGCCATGGCGGTCACAGCAGACGCCCATGTTCCCTCCCTCGCTCTTACAGTTGAGGAGAAATTTCTGGGTCCAGCATCTCTTGGAAATGGCCTAAAAGATTGCTTTGACCACTGTCTCTCCTCCCTCCTCTGTTCCCCAGCCTAGCCAACTCTGCCCCTACTTCCTTTAAGGCTCAGTTCTGCCTCGTCCTCCAGGAAGGCCTCCAGGCTGCCTGCCTCTGGAAGGTGCTGTCTACACCTCTCCGGGCTAGGTTGATGTGGTATTTCACCCAGGGGCCAGGCCGCCCACCCCTCCTTTGTCCCTTGCCCTAAGCCGGGCCACGTAGGCTGGGCCCCAAGGCTGGCACTGGGGCCAGGGATTGAGCCCATTCAGCTTTGTCAGAGCTCATACCTCCTAGGCAGCATCTGGTTCAAAGTCTGGCCCAGGAGGAGTTGGTCAATGCCTCCTGCCTCCCTCACTTTACTGGGCCAGGGCTTTCCTTGCTGTGGACTCTCTTTCCCCTCAGACTGGGCTCCCAAGAGCAGGGTGGTGTCTCCCTTCTGGGGTGGGGAGCGCTGACCTTCAGGCAGGAGCTGCCCTGGAGTCCCCGGTAGAGGGCAGAGCACCCACTGTTGGCTCCTGTCTGTCTGTCCATCTTCCAATTCCTGTGTCCATGGGAACCAGGGCTAAGGTGGGGAAGTGGGTGACTGCTGGCTGCACTCATGCTGGGGAGACCCAAGCCTGTGACAAGGTCAGGGAGACTGCACTGGGCCTGATGGTGGCGGGCAGATGGATCAGGAGAGGAGCAGGAATGGCTGCCCACAGCCTCTCCCCCTGCACCCCACTCCTTTGAGCTCTGCTGGGGAACCAGTGCACCATGGGGTGTGAAGGATCGTTTGTTTCTCTGGATTGCCAGGGAAGGATTGGGGTATTCCCTTTTCTCTTTTACCCTGATTTAGAGTGTTTTTTTTGGTCTGTGCTGGATGGCTTGTGGGATCTTAGTCCCCTGACCAGGGATCGAACCCACACCCCCTATATTGGAACCATTGGACTGCCAGGGAAGTCCCTTGATTTAGAGTTTTGAATAAGTGTGATAGAGAAGGTGGGACAGAAGGAGAGTCTGTTGGAGGATGTAGGCTGAGCCCTGGAGACCCTGCAGCCTGGGGGAGAGAAGCGAGGAAGAGACCTGGGCTCCTGCCCTGAGCTCTGCTGCAGAGCACACCCTGTCTGGTGGTCCTGAGCACAGGCCCTGGAGTCAGATGGACCTGGGTTCGGATCTTGCCTCATCCCTTATGAGCTTTATGACTTCAATTGAATGACATCACACCTCTGAACTTTATTTCCTGAACTGTAAGATGGGAATTCATAACACCTGCTCTATGGGACTTGGTTAGGATGAGTTTAGATAATACCTGTGAAGCTGCCAGCAGATCATTTTTTGATTATTTGCTTGTTTAACAAACACCTCTTGGTTCTCTTCCGCCTGGGACCCTATACTGGACACAGAATGCAGAGGGGTGAAGGACAGGGACCTACCTTAAGGAGGTTGTGCTTCTGGGCCTTTGCCCTCACTGATCTGGGATCTAGGCACCCACCTTCTCTGACTCTCAAGACCATATGTGGCCTTTAGCGACCTGACCTGAGACCCCCTACCCCTTGGGAGATTTTCTGAACCTCTTGGGCATCTGAGTCCCCTCTTCTGGAAGTAAGCAGGTGATAGACTCTGGATAGAAGTGAGAACCTTAAAACCCACCTGTCCTGAGCTCCCATCTATGACAGGCAGGTGAGCCCTACCTGCTTGGGCTCCATTTCCTCTCTCACCTCTTCTTATACCTGTTTCCCTCTGTCACTGGCTCCGGCCACGTGGGTTTCTTTCTGCCCCTTACGGGTAACTTTGCCCTTGCAGTTCCTTCATCCAGGAAGGCTCTTACTCTCATCCTCTGCCTGTCCATGCCACGCGTGTGTGCCAGGAACGCATGCACACACATGGATGTACACACCAGCGCTTAGGATGTCTGGCTCTTTCTCACCATTCAAGTCTCCACTGACCCTCCACATTTTCAGAAGTCTTCCTCTCATGCCCTCCCAAGACTCTATATCAGTGTTTTCCTTTTTTGAAATATGACCTTTGCCATTTGCTAAAAAAAAAAACAACCCTGCATGCTGGAGGAAGAGATGAAGGGAACATCTTCCTCCATAAGCCAGGTGACGGCTGCTTCTTAACATGATCTGTCCTTTTTTTTTTTTTTAATAATTTTATTTATTTGTTTTATATTTGGCTGCTCTGGGTCTTTGTTGCTGCTCGAGCTTTTCTCTAGTTGTGGAGATTGGGAGCTACTCTCTAGTTGCGATGCGTGTCCTTCTCATTTCAGCAGCTTCTCTTGCTGTGGAGCGTGGGCTCTAGGGGCCCCAGGGGCTCAGTAGTTACGGCGCGTGGGCTCAGTAGTTGTAGTTCCTGGGCTCCAGAGAACAGACTCAGTAGTTGTGGCACACGGGCTCAGTTGTACCATGGCAATGTGGGATCTTCCCGGACCAGGGATTGAACCTGTGTCTCCTGCATTGGCAGGTGGATTCTTTACCACCGAGCCACCAGGGAAGCCCACATGATCCGTTCTTATAAGTTCTTTTTTGCACCAGGGTAGATAACTGAGATCCCCATACGTGTTGAATACCTACCTTTCCAGAGGCTGTTTTGAGCAGCCTGTCTGCAAAGAGGGAAGGACTGTAGCAGGTTCAAACTTAGAGTGTGCATTTAAAAACCAGTGAAGGTATTTTGAAAACAAAGAGGATGGCACTAAACCAGATAAAAGATGCTTTTAAAGAGAAAATCAACTGTAGATACTGACCACAAAGGAGATTCAACACTCAGGTGAAGGGTTCATGTGGGAGGAGAAACAGCACTGGTCCAGTGTTTATAACTCACTGGGTGACAGAGTTCTTTTGGAGCCGAATGCCCTTGTCATCATCCCTCGGTGGATGTACGGATCCACGCATTCATGCCTGTCTGTTCTCTAGGCTATGATGACACTGTAAGAGACACTTGAGGGAAAGGGCACAGTGGAGGTGGGAAGAGACGGTTTTCCTTTCTTCCTAGCACTTGCCACTGCCGAAAGGATTATTGCTTCCCTGTTTTAGGTCTGCCTCCTCTGTCCCCCTGTAGACTTACACTTTGGGAGGGCCCCACTCTGTCCCTCTTATTCACCCCAATGTCCCCAGCACCTAATACAGTGCCTTGCAGGATGGGCAGCTCCCTTTGACACCCCCGAAGCCCCACTCCCTTTCTGACCATCTCTAGCTGGAAGAATGTGTCCTTCAAATGGAGCTGAACCAGGCTCCTTGCAGGCTTCCCCGCTGCCGGGCTCTCCCCACTGGGACTCCCAGCAAGTCCAGCCCATCACATGGTGTGGGTGTTGTGATGGCCTAAGGTGGTGGTAGCCCCAAGGATGGATGCGGTGGGGGAGGCGAGGGAGGGACAAATTCCAGAGCTCCCCTCTTTTCCTCAGGCCCTAACACAAGCTCTCTTTAGGAGGGGGAGGTTGACAGGAATGCTGTTGCCCTTCTTTGTTCGTGGCTGAAGTGAATACTGTGCGGGTATGAGACCCACCATAGCCAGTCCCTTCTCGTTGAAACTTCGCTATTTAAATTCAGGAGACAAATCGACACAGATATATCTTTAGATGAACCCACCACTAATTAAACTCTTGCTGCTCATCATACAAAACTCAAGGACCAAATAGATGAGGTTAATATGACTGTCCTGACTGTCCAGATTCTTGCTTTCTTAGAAATGGAATAGATTTGGACAGCAAGGGATATTTGCACATTCATATCATATGTTTGATAGTTTTTATATCCTTGATATCTGTTGATTGAGAAAACATAAAATAAATGTAAAATCAGGAAGGATTTTAAATGATTATATTTTTGAACCACAGAAATCTTCGCATACATTTAATGTATACCTATGCACTTCTTTATTTTATTGTATTTTGCTGCTATTGTAAATGGTATTATTTTTCAAATTTCAAATTCCATTTGTTCATTTCTGACATACAGGAGTGCAAGTGACTTTTGTATTTTGATTTTCTATCCTGTCATCTTACTATCCTCAATAATTAGTTCCAGTAGGGTTTTTGGTTTTTTTTTTGGTAGACTTTGTAGAGTTATTGTTTTCTAGATAAACAATCATGCCATCTGAGAATAAAAGCAGTTTTATTTTTCCTTTCTCATATGTATACCTTTTATTTCTTTTTCTTGTCTTATTTCTCTAGCCAGAAATTCCCCCATATACATTTGGGAAACGGTCCCATAGTCATGTTAGAAATACTCACTTATGGTGTTTCTGGATTCTTCCAACTCCCTTGCAATAAATCCAGGGTCATAGGAAGGAAATTGCTGATCAGACTGTCATGCCCTCCACACTGTTGTGTGAGAACGAAAAGCTTAGAGCGTCCCCACTGGGAATGTGGGGGAAGACCCAGATTTACACCCAGAAGTGACTCCCAGGTCGGTTTTCCTGATGATCTCTGCCTTTTCTGTGTTTCAGAACGTGCTTTTTGCTTGGCTTCAAGCCATGAAGCTCAAGTGGGGTGTGTGTTTGGGAGTTTGTGGTGGGTGGGGCAGGAGGGCCAGGCAGGAGGGCTGGGGCCCTGGGCTGACCTGTGCTGGCCTCTCCCTTCAGGAGCAGTTTGTGTTCTGGGATCTGGGCTCAGGGCAGGAAACGGTGTCAGCACCCTGCAGGGTAGCTGGGTGCAGTGAGCTGAGGCTGCAGCGACTTTTCTGGGGAATGCGTCATGAGGTGTGTTCTAGCCAAGGCTGGGGGAATGCCCACCTCGTGCTGGTTCATTTACATCTACTATGTGCCAGATCAGCTCCTCAAACATCAGTTGGAGTTGAAAAGTTTCAGGGGAAAGTCTCTTTCGGGTTACCTATTGCACAGATGGGGGAACCAAAGTAGGGGCATTGCTGATGCAAGAAGCCATGTGTACTAGATGGCCAGGGCTGAACAGAGGAAGATAAACCCTGTGTGCAGGGTGGTTTTACTGTTTTCCATTGAATTACGATGCAGTGAATTGTAAGATGCATCACTATTTTCTATACCCCAAGAAAGAATAAACAATGCCAACAAAATTAGGACACGCCACCAAGTAAGATACACCCCAGTTTTAAAGCTGTTGAAGTGTGGAAAAAATGTACATCTTAGCACTGATAAGATGAATTTATGAAATTAATGGGCATATGAAGTTATATGTGCAGTGGAAACATGGAGTTTTCCCTGCCTCTTCTTACTAAATTTTGCTCTGTAGAGGTAATCCCTATTCCATTCTTCCAACAAGCTCGTGCGGGCACGTGTGAACTTTCCTCACTTTATAGCTGGCGAAACTGAGGCACAGACAGGTGACATCATACAGCATCTAAGAGGTGAGGGCCTGAGCTTGAATCTGGGGCTCTTCCAACCTCAGACCCTGAGTTCTTAACTAACATGCTGTACATATCCTCAGTGTGCAAGCAGGAATATATTTTTCAAAAATGAGATAAAAAGAAACATGGTTCTGGGACCCATGTGCATTTTTTTGTTTCTCTTAACCATACTCCGTGGGTATCTTTCCATGTTAATACATAAGGAGCTACTTTATTTTTCTACCTACTGCAAAGAATCCCCTTGCTAACTGTGAATATACATCTGGTCCTCTGTGGGTGGACACTGGGATTTCTTCCGGTTGGTGGGTATCACCGGAACACTGAGTTGATCAACTGTGTATTGCCATCTTTGTCTACTTCTCTGATTACTTCCTCAGGAAAATTACCAGGTCAATTTTCTCCCAACACTTTTATGGTTTTAGTGTTTACAATTAGACTGGAATTCATCCACAATCTCCAGTATTTCACGTGTCTTGGGAGCCGTCGGAGGGCTTCCTGAATGTGCCAGATACCAGCTGCTTTCCTGAGAGTCCCAAAGTGCCAAGTAAAGAGGCTCTGAAAATGGGGGGCGGGAGAGAGAGGCTCCTGACCCAGCTGTATCTCTGGTCTTCCTTCCCCTGGTCCCGGGGCAGGAGGTGGGTTGGGGCTGAGTTTGGGGCCCCCAGGGGGCCACATTCTCTGCATTCACTTGTTCCTGTCTGCTCTGGAATACCCCCCAGCCTACATTCTGGCCTCTGCAGATATTAATAATAATAGTAGGCATCATCACTGAGCCTCCCGAGATACTGGCGCTGAGCATGCATTATTTCTGATCCTTCCAGCTCGGGATTGATTGTTGTTGATATTTTATAGACTGAGAAACTGAGGCTGCAGTATTCAGTGGGAATGGCTGCTAGGTTGTAAGTAGCAGAGACGGGGCAGAACGCAAGCTCCGGTCCCCTTTCTCTTAGTTCGGGGCTTTTTTCCCCAGGGGAGGCTGCAGTCCCAGCCTGACTTGCACACGTGTGCAGCAGACATCACTTCTGCCCATCAGGATGTCAGCTTCTCCTCTCCTGCACCCTCTTGAAGCTGGCCATGGCCACATGACTTGCTTTGGCCAATGACACCTGCGCAGAAGTGTGTCGCATGTGAGACATGTTTACGACTGGGCATGACTTTCTGTGCTCTCCTCCCCTGCTTCTGAAAGCCTTGGAGTCCCTTTTTGAGATGCTGGCATCGTATGGTGGCAGCTATGAGTGACTGCCATGGCCAGAGCCCCCTTCCTACCTGTGTGTGAGTGAGAAATGAACTATTATTGTGTTAATATTTAATTACGCATCCATTTCTTTTTGGCTAGGTCTTTCACTGCAGTGCGAGGGCTTCTCTCTAGTTGTGGCATGCGGGTTCCTGGGCTTAGTAGTTGTAGCGCGCACGTGGGCTTAGCTGCCCCACGGCAGGTGGGATCTTAGTTCCCCAACCAGGGATCCAACCTGAGTCCCCTGCACTGGAAGGTGGATTCTTAACCACTGGACCATCAGGGAAGACCCTGTTACTGTTTTAAGATCTTTTATTAACACAGCAAAACTTACTTGATGCTTCCTGATACATGTGTCACCTTGGCAATGTCTCTTAACTGTCTCTGGTCTTGGTTTGGGTGTGTGCAAAATGAGCACCCTTGTTCCTGCCCCGCCAAGCCATTTCAGAGAGGTGTTTGGGGCTTAAATGAAAGCACAGCAGTGGGATGGCTCTGTGAGGGGCAGGGCACTTGAAGTCAAGAGGGCAGGGATGTGCAGAGTGCTAACCAAACCTTGGTCCAGGGTCATCTGCATCTACCTCCTTCATGCCAAGACACAGTCACAAGCTTGGCTAACAGGTGTGTTTTCTTTGGCAGGTGGCCCTCCCCCGGGCGGTGGTGCCCCCTGGCACCTTCAAAACGTCCTCAGCGACTCAGTGGAGAGCTCTGATGATGAATTCTTTGATGCTAGAGGTGAGTGAATCCCATCCTCCCATCGATAGCTGGGTGACCTTTTTTAGAAGCGCCAAGAAAGGGTGCTACTGGGAGTTGATCTCTCTCCCTACTCAGACTCTGTAGTTCGTTGCTTCATAATCACCCAGTCTGTACGTTCCCCCAGGGCTGGGGCTCAGCGCCCCATCACGCATTCTTTGAGCTATTTACTGAGTTGCTCAACTATTTCAGGTGCTCACGGTACTGCAGGAAACCAACAGACATGGTCACTGCCCTGGTCAAGCTTACAGTCTAGTGGGAGAGGCAAACATCAAGCAGTGACATGAAGGAAAATACAATCACAAATGGAGAATAAGGGACTTCCCTGATGGTGCAGTGGCTCAGACTTGGTGCTCCCAATGCAGGGGGCTCGGGTTCAATCCCTGGTCAGAGAACCTGATTCCACATGCCGCAACCAAAGATCTTGCATGCTGCAACAAAGATCGAAGATTTTGCCTGCAGCAACTAAGACCTGGAAAAACCAAATAAACATATACATACTAACAAAAACCCCAAATGGGGAAAAATACCTCTGAATAAGAAGAATCAAATGTTAATAGAGTGATGATGGGGATATCTAATTTAGGGTGGAGGTCCTTAACATCCTCTCTGTAGAACTGAGGGTAGGAGTTGGCTAGGTGAAAAGTGAAAAGAGCCTTAGGCAGAGGACATAGCAGGTATCATGGTGCTGAAGCAGGAAGGATGGGGCCTTCCAGGAACTGAAGGAAGCCTGTGTGCTGGGGGAGAGGAGAGATGAGACTACGTGTAGGTAACATGAAAGATCAGCCTACAGATGGGATGGGGAGCTGGAGTGGAGTTGGAGACCAGTTAGAAAGATCATAGCAGACTTTCAGGGGAGAGACGATGGAGGAGAGGATATGTCAGCTCTGCATTTCGGTGCTGGGTGCTTGGCCAGCACACCAGATGTAGCAAGGGGCACTATATAAGTGAGGACGGAAAAACAAGAAGCATTATAAAGGGGACATTCCTGGTGATCCAGTGGTTAAGACTTTGCCTTCCAATGCAGGGCGTGCAGGTTCGATCCCTGGTTGGGGAACTAAGATGCCACATGCCTTGGCAAAAAATCCAAAACATAAAACAGAAGCAATACTATAACAAATTCAACTAAGACTTAAAAAAAAAATGGTCTACCTCCAACAAAACTCTGTATAAAAGCCTTGTAAGGATTGGAGAAGAGGGCACTAAATGGGGCGAGCGTTTCAGACTAAGAGATTGACCTGAGCACAGTCTCAGAGTTGGAGATGGGCAGGGCAGGTGTGGGGATCAGTGCGAGGCAGAGTCTGCCTGGACTTCAGGAGAGAGGACCCTCCCAGCCGTGCTCCTGAACTGTGCAGGGGTGGGTGAGACCCACAAGCCCAGGAGGGTCTTCAGTCTAGGAGGGTCCTCAAGTCTTGCTTGGCCAACTCAGCTCCCCTTTGGGAAGTCACCGTATTTGGGAGATTGACTTACTCCTGAGATAGAACCAGCTTTGAAATGCCTGGCTGAACGGGGTCTTGAAAAGAGAAACGGAGCATGTGCTGGGAAGACCTCTGGACTCAGAGCAGGACAGTTGGAACATGATCTCAGACAGTTGGAACTTGGCATCACAGAACATGCCATTGACTTGTTCTGTGATGTCGGGCACGTCTGTCACCTGCTCTGGGCCTCAGTTTCCCTATCAGCTCTGTGTCTCCAGAAATGGAGACTGATTTGGGGAGGAATCACAGTGGGGTTGGCGGTGGGATGATGTCCCAGCGTGAGGCTCTCCCATTTTTGACTCTGGGTGCCAAGTCCCCTTCCTGATGCCAGCCCCACACCAGCCCATTTTGGGCTTCTTGCCTGTCTCCCATTGGTGTCTGCTTGGAGTGGCAGCCGGGGCTGACTTTCTCCATAGCAACTAACCCACAGTGTGACAACAACGGCTTCAATATTTTGACGCTTAGAACACTTGCATTTAAAATATTTTTGCAGTTCATCAGGGCTCTGCATTCCCAGATGACGAGGATGGCTCACGGCGGGATGCGTCTGCAGGAGGCGCCGGTCAGCTCCTCCTCCATCCCAATGGCCCGCACACCTGTCTTTCCTTTGAGCAGCTGTGGCTCCCTCCTGCTGCCCTCCCCTGCGGACCCTCAGCATTCTGTCCTCTGCTCCTATCATCTCACTGCTCGGTCTGCAGTTCCCAAGTTGGCCTCATTTCTGACGCCTCTCTTACGAGTGGTCCCACCTTCTCTTCCTTCATCTCATCTCCTCCCCACTGTCCTCACTTCCTCCATCTTTCTGTCCCTCCACTATCCCAGGATTGCAGACTCTCCTGCCTCTTTCCCTGACTTCCACCTCTCAGCACTGCCTACCGGACTCTGAACCTCACGTCTCCGCATGCCCCTTCCTAGGTCACCTCTCCCAGAGCATCCATAGCTCTCAGTTGCATGGTCCGCCCACAGGCTGCTGGAACCTTCTTCAGTTCTGAGTTGCCAACTCCCCACCTCCTGTCTGTTCCCTGAGGTGTCCCCGGGCAAGGACTCTGCATGTTTCCTTGGCTCGGGGCAGTAAGAGGTGAAGCCAACCTCCTCCGTTCCCAGGAGCTGACTCAAGCCAACCCAGCAGCTCTCTCAGCATCGAGGGTCCAGCCGTGGGTGTCCGTCCGGCTTTCTGGGTGTGCTCTGAAGGGTCGCCTCCCTGCCTCTTTCCCCGGTCCCGGGCTGAGGTCTGACCTGACCTGGTTGTGGTCTCGGTCCCCACCTGCATCCTCCTGCCTCCATGGTTCTGCCTCCCCCTGCAGTGGAGCCACACTGTCAGGAACAGAGGCCAGAGCATGGAAGGGGCCTGTCCAGATCACACATCAAGGTGGGACAGGGGCTGGAGCCAGGAGCTTAGTGTCCAGGCCAGGCCTTTTCCTTTGACTTATTAATGAAGATGGGGCCCTCCTCCCTCCGTTTCTCCCACAAGCTCCAGCCCATTGGTCCAGCACTGGGGTTAACCAGGGGGACGGGAGATCCTCATGGATCATGGTCTGGTAGCAGAAGAGAGACTCTTAGGCTCTGGGGGGCTCTGGTTGTGTATGTAAGGAAGGGGAGGGACAAGGAGGGGCACTCAGGACTATGGAGCTCTCTGGGTCTATAGCAACCCCTGGGCAAGATGCCGACTCCCTGGGCCATGGCAGCAGATGTGGGGCCTCAGGGTGATGCTGCAGGGTGGGTGATGGGGTCCAGGTGCCCCGACCCAAGAGGCTCCATACCCTATCCTGTTGATAGAGTCCAAGGAGAGCTGGGGAGCCATGGCAAGGTTGGAGTGAAGAGTGAGGGGAAACCCATGGTGGCCAAGAAGTGACATGCCTCAAACCCAGATCATGTCAGGGCTGGGGGTCCTCAAGGTCTTTGAGTTCAACACCCCCACTCTATTTTACAGGCTGGAAAACTGAGGCCAGAGAACTGGGAAACTTGGTCAGGATCACACAAAGAGTCAGGCAGAGCAGGGGCTAGAATTCAGAGTCACTCATTCCCTCTCTCAAGTAATTATTGAGCATCTGCCCATCAAGTACCAGGCAGTGTTCCCTGTATGGGACACAGGGCAAGTAGACCCCATCCTGGCCCCCATGGATTTATTTATTTATTTTGGTCATGCAGGCAATGGCACCCAACTCCAGTACTCTTGCCTGGAAAATCCCATGGATGGAGGAGCCTGGTAGGCTGCAGTCCATGGGGTCACTAAGAGTCGAACACGACTGAGCGACTTCACTTTCATTTTTCACTTTCATGCATTGGAGAAGGAAAGGGCAACCCACTCCAGTGTTCTTGCCTGGCCTGGAGAATCCCAGGGATGGGGGAGCCTGGTGGGCTGCTGTCTCTGGGGTCGCACAGAGTCAGACATGACTGAAGTGACTTAGCAGCAGCAGCAGCAGCAGTAACAGCAGCATGCTATATGACGCATAGGATATGTTTCCCAACCGATCAAACCCATGCCCTCTGCATAGGGAGTACAGAGTCCACAGACTCCAGAGAAGTTCCCTGGACTGTACAGTTTAGTGATGATGGATGGGAAGACAACACACAAGTGAGTTCTATGGATAAGTTCCATAAATAAAATAACACAAAGGAACAGACATATTGGCAAAGAAGGTAGATGAATGAAAAACGAAAGGTGAAAAAATGAAAATATGTTCACCGTCGTTAGTTATTAGGAAAATACAAACTAAAGCCACAATGAGATACTGCCTCATACCTGTTAAAATGGCTAATTACGACAACCGACCAGAATGTGGAGAATTGGGACATTCAGACTCTGCTGGGGGGGATGTACAATGGGACAGCCCTTTCAGAAACCAGGTTGCAGCTTCCTAAAGAGTTGATCATCATTAACTACCTTTCCACCCCTAGGTTTTTAGCCAAAAGGAAAGCAAACACATGCCCACCTAAAGATGTGTCCCTGAATGTTCATAGCAGCTTTATGATGGCATCAAAGTAAAAACAACCCAAATGTACATCAATGGGTGTTCAAATAAACAAATGGCAATACATCCGTGTATTTGGTATCGGCGATAAGAAAGGAATGAGCTGATATACCCAGTGATATGGATGAATCTCAAAGTAATCATGGGGAGGCAAAAGAGTCAGGCTGAGAAAGAGTGCATACTATGGTTCTATTTATAGAAAACTCTAGAAAAATGCAAACAAGTATATAGCAACAGGAGCAGATCTATGGTCTCCTGGGGGTGGGGAGGAGGGGTCAAAAGGGATAGGAGAAAACTTCTGAGGGTGATGGTATATGCCCACTATCTTGATTGGGGTGATGGCTTCCTGGGTGTGCACAAATGTCAAAACTTATCAAATTGTACTTTTTTTTTTTTTTTTGTCATCCTGTGCCGCTTACAGGATCTTAGTTCCCTGACCAAGGATTAAACCTGGGCCCTTGGCAGTGAAAGCGCCAAGTCCTAACCACTGGACCGCCAGGGAATTCTCAAATTGTACATTTTAAATATGAGTAGTTTATTGAGTGTCAAATGCTGTTAGAAAAATGGAGGCACCCCCCTCCAATATAACATGTGGGGCTGTAATAGAGTGACTGAGTGAGTAGGAGGTCCCCAGAGGATGTAGCCTTGAGCTGAGAGCTGAATAACAAGAAATGAGACATGTGGGGATCTGGGGCAGCGTTCTGGCCAGGGGGAGCAGCAGTGCAAGGCTTTTCCTGGAGCGGTGAGTAGGAAGGTGGATGCGGCCAGAGTGAGCAAGGGGGCACCGGCTTAGTGCTCTGTGTGAGGACAGACCAGCCTGGTACCTTCCAGATATGTTTCTGGGGTGGCCTTGGGCACCCTGCTCCTGCTCCAGGAGGGAGACCCAGAACTCAGAATCTCTAGGAGCAGAGGAAAGTGGTACAGGTTGTCTGGGTTCAGAGCATCCAGGTTCTCCCCAGGGTTGGGGCACTGACTGGTTACTGTCTGACCTCAGGCATGTCTTGAGTCTAGGGGCTCCAAGTCCCTCC
This sequence comes from Bos mutus, assembly GCF_027580195.1. Taxonomy (NCBI): domain Eukaryota; kingdom Metazoa; phylum Chordata; class Mammalia; order Artiodactyla; family Bovidae; genus Bos; species Bos mutus. The sequence continues at coordinate 12,305,335 of NC_091635.1, forward strand.
TCTGGAGCACGGCAAGGGTACAGGGTTTGTCTCATGGGTGGAGTGGAGGATGTCGCTGTTGGAAGCTGGACAAAGGAGCCCCCAGAGATGTAAAGCACAGGTGTGTCGCTGACCCCTGATCCTCCCTTTCTTTGGAGGAGCAGAAGTAGAGAAGCAGATGCCAAGGAGCTGCCCCAAAGGCTTTTGGGAATGGGCTGAGTGGGGACCCCTATGTGATGAAGAGAGGGCGATGGTATGGCTGCAGGTGGGGGAATGGGGCAAACATTCAGCAGCCAGGGAGGTTAGTGATCATGTGTCCCAGAGGCCTCAGAGCAGGGCGTATCTAGGTCCTTGGAAAGACTGGCATGTGGGTCTGTGGCAAGGAGTGAGAGAGGGAACTGGACCAGCTGATGGTGGGAGGTGACCGAGCCCTGGGCTCCATGAGCTGAAGGTGAAGCCTGCCTGGCACAGGGCAGGGAGATTCTCCGCTCTGAAGTCCTGAGGGTCCAGCAGACACAGAAGCCCCAGCGTGGGAAGAAAGGCTTTTGCTGTATCCAGGCTCTGGCCAGGGGAGGAGTCAGTCTGGGGTCAAGGCCAGGGTCATGGTGCTGGGGGCTGAGCTGAGCCTGGCACCTAGACTGGGCAGGAGCTGGGGTTCACTAGGGGTAAAGTACATGCAAAACCCGTGTCCACACAAGAGGTCACCAGGGCTGGGAACTGGCACGCCAGGAGCAGTCATCAGTAGTTGGAAAGCGAAATCAATAACCAGGATTTTGTCTGAACAAGCCCTTTGTGGCCTCATGGCCTCTGTTGGGAGGCTTGTACTACAATGAAGAGAAATAGAGCGGAGGCTCAGGGCTGAGGCACGAGGCTCCCTGGTTTGTCTAAATGACTCTAAAAGGAGCTTTCTTGGCTGCTCTTTCCGTGTGTGTGTGTGTGTGCTGATGTGTGTGTTGGTGTGTGTGTATGTGTTTCTTGCTTCCACTCAGGGGACAAGCCCATTGTTGCCAGACTGAAGATCTAAGGCTGAGTATTGAGAGCAGGGGCAGAGGATTGGCCTAGAGAGGGAGAGAAAGCTTGTCTGCAAGCTGGGGGAGCAGCTGGAGAGACAGGGATGGGTTGTGGGGGGAGTGTGCAGAGAGTGCAAGGGAGCCAGGGAAAATACGAGAAAGCAGAGAGGGAGAGAGAGCAAGACTCAGTCAGGATGGGAGAGGACACACACACGCAGATACACACACGTGCACACACACACACGAACACAGATACACAAACAGACACACCAAGAGAGCACAGGAGAGAGCTGAAAGAGAGACAGTGACCCAGAAGGAGAGAGTGAGGTCAGAGACCTGCAGAGTCAGAAAGATCCTGAGGGGCAGGCATGCAGAGAGAGAAAGAGAAGCCCAGAGAGGGAGAGAGGACAAGAAAGAGAGAGAGAGGAGAGAGGTTCTGGGATAAAGACAGATCAAGTGCCAAGAGTCATTGTGATGGAGGCCTAAAGGGAGGGACACATGTGACAGAGAGCCTGAGACAGAGAAACGTGAGGACCCAGAGGGACAGAGATCAGGGAAAGGGCCAGACGTCAAGCAGAGGGGACCATGCGGAGAGTCTGAGAGGAGATGCATTTCCTAGAAAGACAGACAGAAGACCGTGAGGGAAAGATGGAGGCGGGTCAGGTAGATAAATAGGAAGAGGAGGAAAGATGCCAAGGATGGTGCACGCTCAGCCTCAGAAGCTGGGAGCTCTCGGGGTTCTGATAGCGTCACAGACAGCCAGAGACAGGGATCATGCATGGCAGAGGAACTGGAAGCTAGGATGTGTGAGCACCTGCTGTATACCCAGCATTAGACCAGGAGCCCTAGCTCGCTCATCTGACTGTCAATTTCCCATGTGTTTTTTTTTTTTTTTTTCACTAAACTGATTTCCTCCAGGATGGAGGTCATGTCTCACATGCCATATAGCACTGCTCAAGAATCCATTCATTGTAGGATGAATATTAAATGAACAAGCAGACCGCTGCATGATTGGGTCACTGAGCCAGGAGACACAGGCGCTCAAGGTGGGTTACAGGCTGACCCTGACGCCTCCACTGTGGAGCTGGGACAGAACGACATAGGGGCAGACAGCAGCAGAACTAAGTATTAGAGGAGAACACCGCATGCTCTGGTGGTGAGAGGGGTGGTACCTCACCTTCCTGTGCTTCTACCCACATCTTTGCTCCTACTGTGTGCTACTGATGCTTACTGACTCTTTACCTTCATTATCTCACTTAGTCCTCACAGCAATCCTATGACATGGGCATTACCCTGATATCATTTTATGGATGAGGAAATGGAGGCTCATGAAGCCTAGGTCATTGTCCAAGGTCAGATCGCTAGCAGATGGTGCATCCAGGATTGAAAAGAGTCAATCTAACACCATAATAGAACTCTTAAACCCCCGGTGATCCTGCTTCCCCAACATTAATGCTACCTGATATTTGTTTACAGCATTTTGACTTGTGTAGACTTTTCAAGTTTACTATGTCATTTGTTCTCATGAAAGCTTGCTAGAAAGAGTTGTGGAACCAGAGTGTTATTCCTACTTAAGAGATAAGAAAACAGGAACAGTTGAGGGCCATCTGTAAAGGTACGGGTTCACTTGGAGCAACTCAGGACTGAAATTCAGTCAGAGTTCTGCCCAGAACACAATGCAGCCCACAGGTGTAAACCATGTCCAGATGGAACACCCCAGGCTCAGGAAATTGTCTGGGTGCGTGTGGCGCTTGGGCTGCCGATACAGGATGTCCAGGGCAAGCCATCAGGAAGGCAGGATTTTAGGACTCTTGAAATAGTATATCTGGGTTTAAATCCTGGCTCTAGCCAGTGATCTTCAGCAAGTTACTTAACTATTCCATGCTCCTTGTCTATAAAATGGAGATAATAAGAATTTTATCTTTTTAGCATTGTTATGAGAATGAAATGAATTAATATTTGTAAAGCACATAACAATCTCAATGCATAGTAAAGATTTGATAAATGTCATTAAATAGATCAAATAAACACATCAAGTAAGACAGGAAGGGGGAGTGTTCCAGCCTGAAATGGGGTCTAGATTATGGATTCAGAACTCTGGACAGTTCCCCAAGCTTCGGATCCACCATATTGATTCCATCTGCTCTGTGAAGTTCTTTGGCAGTGAAATGGGTCGGATCAGACCCATTTTTTCTCGGTTATGATGAGCTTGAGGATTCTTCTCAGTACCCTTTAATGTCTGTTCTATGAGAAAAAGCGCAAAGCTCTTTACCAGGAAGGCTTGACTCTTTAAAGAGAGGGTGGGGTCATTCCTGTGGTTTATCCTTGAGGAAATGTCCCTTTTTGAGATGAGGGACAGCACCAGATGTGTGTAGTTGAGGTGTAGGACCCAGGGGCTGGTGTTCAGTGTGGTTAGGGAATATGACCTCACCAATTCCTCTGATTCACCTCTAATTCACCAATTCCTGTCCTTTCAGACCAGGAAAGGACAAGAGTAGAGACAGGGTTGAAGGGAAGACTAGAGGGAGGATGGAAACATTAAGAGGTTCATAAAGTTGAGATGTAGGTTGAAGTTTCCATATAGCTCACAGCTTAGAGGCAGAAGTCTTCTGCTTTCTCAGTTATTCCAAAGCTGCTCTGATCCCAGCCAAATCTTGGTATGCTTAAATACTGATGGCAACTCCCTCCTTGCATGAAGAAATGTCCTTAACATCTCCCATGTATAAACAGCCCCCTGTGCACCAAGACCTTTATATTCATTATCTCCTTTAATCCTCATAACAACTCTATGATTACATGTTGCCAGTCCCATTTTACTGATGGGAAAACTGAGGCTCAGAGAAGTCAAGTAATTCACTGAAAGAAAAACTGCTACCCAGGGGCGAGGCTTTGCTTCTTCTTTTCTTTTTAGAAATTAACGTATTTACTTTTGACTGCATTGGGTCTTGCCTGTGGCACGTAGGATCTTTCACTCCACAGCGTGGGGTCTTCACTGTGGCACAGGGTCTTCTCTCTAGTGTGGCATATGGGCTCCAGAGCATGTGGGCTCCGTAGTTTTGGTGCATGGGTTTAGTTGCTCCTCAGCATGAGGGATCTTAGTTCCCTGACCAGAGATCAAACCTGAGTCTCCTGCATGGAAAGGCAGATTCTTAATTTCCCTGGACCACCAGGGAAACTCCAGGGCTTTGCTTTTACTTCCCAAACACACTACTTTTCAAGAAAGACCACTCTTGGCACTAGGAATGCAGCCTTCTATGAGTTTTCAGTCTCTCTCATGACTGTTTCTTTGTTACTTTCTTTTACTGTAACATGGAGGTCCTGTAGGATACAACAATGCATTCTTGGAATGAAAATTTTCTGCATGTCTTATACCTGTCTGTAACTACCGACACCTTCAATAGTCGAAATCTACTTCAACTCACAGGAAGAAATAAACACTCCTTTGAGATATAAGCTCCTGTTAGGGCTACCTCTACACAGCTTTGCCTGTTCATGCCCCTCTCTGCTTCTTTCCACAGAGGAGGTGGCTGAAGGGAAGAATGCCATCCTTATCGGGATGAGCCAGTGGAATTCAAATGACCTGGTGGAGCAGATTGAGACCATGGGGAAACTGGAGGAGCATCAAGGTGAGATTCCGTTCCTCTGAGGTCTGGGTGTATACCTATATGTGTTTTGGAGAGTGGTGGTGGGGGGGTCAAAGTGATGGCAATTTGGGGCTAGAACCTGGGTTTTCTGTTAAGAGTCATCTGTCTCTCTTGGGACTTCACCTACAACCCCTGAAATCTGTGGCCTTCAGGAATGCTCATGGGGACTTCTGCAGGATTTTCTGTGGCAGAAAACTCTAGGATACTTCAACAGAGCTTCCTTTGTCCATTGAATGATTATTCAGGAGGGTGGGTAGTTAAGGGCAGGTGGTGGGGTCCCAGCTCCTAGGATTGCCAGGCCTATGTTGCTGGAATCTTCTGGTAAGGTAGGATAACCACTGGAGGAGCCTTTGAAAATGGGCAGGGGAGAAGAGCAGCAGTTGGAGTTGTCACTTCCTTTGGTTGAATTGTTGAAGAAGGAGGGGGCTGAGGATAAATCCAGAGCCTTTTTATGGAGGGGAGTTTTGACCAGGAGCTTAATCCGCAGGCAAAGCAGGCATATCTTTTCAGGCATCCACCCCTCCTGTCCATCTGACCATTTAGCATCATGAGCAGAATATTTGTTGAGCAGCTACTATGTATATGTGCTTGGTAGAAAGGGCCAAGGGCTTCCCAGGTGGCACTTAGTGGTGAAGAACCTGCCTGCCAATGCAGGAGACATAAAAACATGGGTTGATTCATTTTGATATTTGGCAAAACTAATACAATTATGTAAAGTTTAAAAGTAAAATAAAGTTAAAAAAAAAAAAAACATGGGTTTGATCCCTGGGTTGGGAAGATCCCCTGGGCATGGCAACCCACTCCAGTATTCTTGCCTGGAGAATCCCTTTGACAGAGGAGCCTGGCGGGCTGTAGTCTATAGGGTCGCACAGAGTCAGCCATGACTGAAGCGACTTAGCACACATGCATGCAGGAGGCACCAAAGGTGATTTAACTGAGGCTTCTGTGCTGTGATATGCGATGCAATGTAAGTCAAAACATGGGTGGGGGGAGTCAACCCTTAATCTGAGGGTTATTGGGTCAGAGGGGAGAGGTGGAATTTTAGAAGGAGGCAGGAGAAGAAGCTCAAGGAAGCATTCTTGACAGTGAACCTATGGAGCTAGGCTTTGAAAGGCAAGTGAAGGATGAAACCAAGGAGTTCATAAAATCTTGGATGACTTAGGGGAACCTGAGGCTCAGAGAGGTGCTGCAGTTGGTTATGGTCACATGGGAGTGAAGAGCAGAGCTGGGGCTAGAACCCTATCTGGGATCCAGGGTGCCTCTGCTTCTGTTAGCTTTTCCTATCCCTCCAGCCCCCTAGTATATCACTCCTCTTACTCCCCTCGTCCCTATCTCCTCTTTTCCTTTCTCTCTTGACCCCATAATTTCTCAGTTATGGTCTGGGCTGGGCTACCAATCCGGAGGTATTCAGTGAAATGGTCCTGCTTCAGCCCAGGAGAATGACCATCTTGGTACTGGCCATCTTGCCCCAGCATCTGTTCATTTTCTTACCCCTGTCCCCATCCCTGCTTCCCCCGTTCAGAGCCCTCCCCAAAGCAGGTGGCCCATCCTGAGAAATGCACAGGCCTGGGATGACTGTTCCATTTTACAAACGAAGCACCCAAGGCTCAGAGAAGCTGAATCTTGCCCAAGGTCCTTCAAAGCTAGTAGCAGCATCACCCTCAGATTGCTAGTCTCCTGATTCCGAGACCAGGGCTTCACCTTCCAAACTGGACCAAGCTGGGCAGTTCTTCGACAGCAAGGAGATTGAACCAGTCAATCCTAAAGGAGATCAACCCTGATTATTCACTGGAAGGGCTGGTGCTGAAGCTGAAGCTCCAATACTTTGGTCACCTGGTGCGAAAAATAGACTCATTGGAAAAGACCTTGATGCTGGGAAAGATTGAGGACAGAAGAAGAAGGGGACTACAGAGGATGAGATGGTTGGATGGCATCATCGACTCAATGGACATGAGTTTGAGCAAACTCTGGGAGATAGTGAAGGATAGGGAAGCCTGGCATGCTGCAGTTCATGGGATCGCAAAGAGTAGGACATGACTTACTGATTAAATAACAGCAACAAGGCAGCTCTGAGCTCCTGCAAAATCAGGTCCAAGCAACCCAGAGTCTTAAAGGCAGGGCCCTCCTGGACCACTGTCACATTTACAGAAAGGATGGGCTCTGAGTCTGGTCCCTAAGACCAGTCCAGAGACGATTTCCCTGTCTCTCCAGCCACACATGTGCAGACAGACACTGGGTCTGCTCTTTCCTCCATTCCCACAACCTGGCAGGAGCCCAGAAGGGGTCATGGACTCCAAGTGCTTCCCCAGGACGGTGTTTGGGAGCAATGAAAAGACAAACCCAGACTTGTACTCACCACCCATCTGGCCATCCCCTCCCATCCCAGCCCGTACTTGTCTGCCAAAGAATGTGTGACTCAGACGCAGTGTGAGCTAAGGAGGTGGTGAGTGAGAAGCAGTGTGAGCTGGGAGGGCAGGGGAGGAGGAAGCCGAGGGAGGTCGATGGGAGAGGCTGAAACCGAAGCTCTGGAAGCTAAGAGGTCTGGGTTTGAACCTTGGCCCTGCCTGCCACTCCATGACTTTGTGGCCAGGAAAGTCACATCACCTCTCCAAGCCTCGGTTTCTCCATCTGCAGAATGGGGCTGGCACACAAGTTGTACGCGTTAAATGAGCTGATACTTGCAAAGTGCATTCAGTGACAGGTCATTATAACGTGGGATGGGGAAGAAGAGGGAAAGGTCTTGCACAAATATAGTTCTAGCAAACACTTTGTGGAGCTCATGAGAGGTTGGATTCGAGGCAGTTGCTTGCCTGAGTCTGAGAACTGATGCTGTTTCCTCTCAGTATGAAATGGGGAGCAAGAAGGAGAGAGGGAGAAGGAGGGGATGAGGAAGAGGAAACCAAACCTGTTTCATTCCTTCTGAGTTCCATCCCTCTGTGGACTCACAATGTAAATTTCCACAACACGGCAGAGCACACGTGCCAATTTCATTCATTCCAACAGTCACTTTTGGGCTGAGACATGGGCTCAACACAGGATGGTGGGGAAATAAAGACAAGCAGGCTGGCCTCGTGGTCCTTGTAGGAGCTCACAGCAGAGGAAGAGGGTCATGGTCAAGGCAACAGTGTAGTAAGACAGGCTGAGCCTGGGGCCTGAGGAGAGAGCCTCGGGAGACTCTTTTGGGGAGAGGAAGTTTCTGGAAAAGTCAAAATTGGTGGTACACCTGTGGTAACCAGAATTGAAAAAGACAAATGCACCCCTGTGCTCATTGCAGCACTATTTACAATAACTAGGACATGGAAGCAACCTAGATGTCCATCGACAGATGAATGGATAAGGAAGTTGTGGTACATATACACAATGAAATATTACTCAGCTATAAAAAGGAACCAATTTGAGTCAGTTCTAATGAGGTGGATGAAGCTAGAGCCTGCTATACAGAAAGAAGTAAGTTGGAAAGAGAAAGACAAATGTCGTATATTAATGCATACCTATGGAATCAAGAAAGATAGCACGGACAATCCTTGCAGGGCAGCAAAGGAGACATAGACATTTTGGACACAGTGGGGGAAGGAGAGGGTGGGATGATGTGAGAGAATAGCATTGAAACATATCCATTACCATATGCAAAATAGATAGCCAGTGGGAGTTCGATATATGACGCAGCGGTCTGTGACAACCAGGAGGGGTGGGATGGTGAGGGAGGTGGGAGGGAGGTTCAAGAGGGAGGGAACATATGTATACCTAATGCCAATTCATGTTGATGCATGGCAAAGCCATCATGATATTGCAATGATCCTCTAATTTAAAAAAAATGTGGTGATATAGATCAAGCTCTCACCCTGCCTCCTTCAATGTTCCTGCCCTTAAACGCAGGACTCACTCCAGAGACACCCCCCTGCTCATGGTTCATATCCTGGCCAATCACAGCTACCCTTGATGATGGCCCCAAATCCATCTCCAGTCAAGACCTCCCCTTGGGCTCCAGACTCATACTTTCAAGAGCTCCCTACTTGCTCCACCTGGATGTCCCGAAACCACTTCACACTCTGCAAATTCCAGATGGAATTTGGACCTTCTTCCTTCTGAACCTTAATTATGTTCTATAGCCTGTTCTTTGATCTTCTCAGTCATTTAGAGCCTGTGTTGCATAGACACGTTCAGACTGCTCTGCTATCTCCAATTCTTGAGGGTGCTAATTCTGGTGCATGCGTGTGTGTGTGTGTGTGTGCGCATTGTATGTGTGTGTGTGCATTGTGTGTGTGTGTGTGTATCTGCATGCATACTATCTGTCCCCCATGAGTTTTGTTTCTTCATTTTTTACTGTGACCTCATCCTGGTTAGCACCCCACCCTTTTCTTTTCTATGGGACTATTGTGTCCCCCAGCTTTTGAAAATGTCGTTCTAGAGATTGATCTTGTATTTCTGCTGCACCTGAGGGTCTCACTGATCTTGGACATTTATATGCTGAATTTACAGATTTGTTTCCATTCTGCATGAGTGGTGTAAATTTAGACCCTACACCCATAGGTAGCAAGGGCTTAGAGTTTTACTCATGTGTGAGTGTTTTCTCCCACTGTCTGTAGATGGTTTTTTTTTTTTCTGCTTCCCCAAAGGAATTTTGCTTTTTAAAAAAAAAATTTATTGAAGTATAGTTGATTTAAAATGTGTTAATTTCTTCTGTACAGAAAGGTGACTCAGTTATGTATATATATATTCTTTCCCATTATGGCTTGTCACAGGATACTGAATATAGTTTCCTGTGCTATAAAGTAGGACCTTGTTGTTCTTTCTGTCTTTGAGACTCTTTTGGGGGACTTGTTATTTTTACCCGTATTATAGTATTCTCTACGGTAGATGTACCCTAATTTATTTAACCACTGTGCATTGATAGACATCGGGATTTTTCACCATTAAAACAATGATCCATGCATGAAGAGTATAAGAGGTTGAAACTTGTAATAGATACTGCTAAACAGTTTTCTAAAAGAGCCATGCGAACGTATATCTATTCCAACTGTGGATCAGGTGAACCATTTCTCCCACAAGCTCACCAGACTTAATCTTATCAAACATTAAAATTGTACCTGATTGACAGGTGAAGACGTTTTCTTGCTCTGTTTTGTACTTACTTGCTGGCTAGTGAGAGTGATCATTTTTTCATAAGTGTGTTGACTGTTTTCTTTTTTCTGTTTCTTAATTATGGCTTTTGTTCATCTCCTATTGAATTGTCTTTTTATTATTAAAAGTGAAAGTGAAAGTTGCTCAGTGATGTCCAACTCTTTGCAACCCCATGGACTATACTGTCCATGGAATTTTCCAGGCCAGAATATTAGAGTGGGTAGCCGTTCCCTTCTCCAGGGGATCTTCCCAACCCAGGGACTGAACCCAGGTTATTGGTTTCTAGGAATTCTTTACCTATTTTATGGATATAAATAATTTATCTGCTATAGATTTGAAATATTTGTCTCTTAAATTCCTGCTAGTTGGCTGAATTTTCATATTAGCTCTAATAGTTTGTCAGTTAACTCTTTTTTTTTTTAGGGAGAGAGTGTCAGATTGTTTACAAATCTCAGCAATTATATCCTTGCCAATATTGAGCCAGCTTACTTATTTTTCTTATTCAATTGCATTGCACAGAATCTTCAGATAGACACTGAGTGGCAAGAGTGATCTGGGCTTGTTTGATCTCCCCCCTTCTCTTCTCGTCCTTTTCCCTCCCCCTTCCTCCTCATTCTTCTCAGTTAAGTTACTGAGGAATGATTTACATTAGGTAAATTAATCCTTTGTAGTATATGGTTTTCACCGCTGCTTCTTAATTCCACGACTTCCTCTTGGATTTACTTCGTCTGTTAACTGAAACATCTCAAGACATTCTTTCAAGTAGGAACTGCAGATAATCATTTTCTAAGTCTTTGCATTTCTCAACATGCATTCATTTGGCAAGTTTGCCTGCATCAGTAATCATCTTCCAAACTATCTTTGAAGACGTTCCTCGTGGCCTTCTTGCCTTTAGTGTTGTTGGTCAGACGTCTGAGGCAAATTTCTGAGTAATCTGTTTTTCCTCCTTGTTGAAACTCAGTTTTTAAAAGCTTCTTTCTTTGCCTTCTAAACTCACAACCAAGTTTGCAGATGAGGTTTTGTTCTTTGCCGCGTCTGAACTTGGTGTCCTCTTTTTTTCATCACTGTGACATTTTCTTTCAATTATCTCTTCAAGTATTTCTCTCTGTGTTTTTTCCTTCCAAAACTTCTATTAGGTAGGTGCTGGAACCATGTCTCAACTCTCCCTGTCTATTCTTATGTTCTGGTCTTTGCTGGGTTCTGGAGCAGTCTGGTTCCAGCTAACCAACAGTGCACGAATTTTTCTCTTCTTTGGCTCTTTCCTTTCTTCTGATTAACTCTTCTATATAGTGTGTGTGTGTGTGTTTTAAAAGCAATCATCTTTTCATTTTCAGGCACTCTGGTTGATTCTTTTTCATAATAATCTAATATGGATGCCTTGGACTCATTCTATGCTTTTTAGAGCATCTATCTCCTTGCTCTTTTCAGAGTTTTCTGGTAGGTCAGAGGAGGATAGAAATAAACCACTCACACGTCAGACTGGATTAATTAGCCAAAGATCCATAAGTGAGATTACAACACAGAGCAGGAGCGAGTTTGGTTCTAATTGTCTAAGGAAGCACACAGCTGTCATTAACATTGTCCAAGGAAAGCAGTCTTGCCAAGTTCTTTTTTTAACTGAGACACAATTCACATATCATAAAATTCATCCCTTTAAAGTGCACAATTTTATGGTTTTTAATATAGTATTGAAGGTGTGCAATTATCACTATTATCTGGTTCCAGAATATTTTTGTCACCCCCCTTCCCTCTCCCACAAAAAAACCCCATATCCATGAGCAGTCACTTCCCACTTTTCTACCCCCAGGCCCCTGGAATTTCATATACATGCAGTCAAACAATGTGTTTTTTGTGTCTGATGTCTTGTCTAGCATAATGTTTTTGAGATCCTTCCATATTGTACACTGAATCAGTACTTCATTCCACTTTGAGGGTGAACAATATTCTATAGTATGGGTATATCAGGTGGCTTCCCCGGTGGCTCAGAGAGTAAAGAATCTGCCTGCAGTGCAGAAGACCTAAGTTCAATTCCTTGGTTGGGAAGATCCCCTGGAGAAGGAAATGGCAACTCACTCCAGTATTCTTGCCTGGAAAATCCCATGGACAGAGGAGCCTGGCAGGCTACAGTCCATGGGGTTGCAAAGTGTCAGACATGACTGAATGGCTGACACACACATGGGTATATCACATATTGGTTATCCATTCATCAGTCAATGGACGTTGGGTTGTTTCCACTTCTTGGCTATTACAAATAATGCTGTAAAAATTTTTGTGTACAAGTTTTTGTGCAAACATATTTTCTTTTGAGTATATATATATATATATATATATATATATATGAGTAGAGTTGCTGTATCATGTGGTAACTGTTTAACTTTTGGGAGAACTGACAAACTCTTTTCCAAAGTGGCTGCACCACTTCACATTCCTACCAAGAGTTCGAATTTCTCTACATTCTTGCCAACACTCGTTATTGTCTGTCTTTTGGGTTACCGTCATCCTAGTGGGAGGAAGTGGTACATACTTGTGGTTTTGATTTGCATCTCCCAAGTGAAAGTGAAAGTGGAGAGTGAAAAAGTTGGCTTAAAGCTCAACATTCAGAAAAAAAAGATCATGGCATCCGGTCCCATCACTTCATGGGAAATAGATGGGGAAACAGTGGAAACAGTGTCAGACTTTATTTTTCTGGGCTCCAAAATCACTGCAGATGGTGACTGCAGCCATGAAATTAAAAGACGCTTACTCCTTGGAAGGAAAGTTATGACCAACCTAGATAGCATATTCAAAAGCAGAGACATTACTTTGCCAACAAAGGTTCGTCTAGTCAAGGCTATGGTTTTTCCTGTGGTCATGTATGGATGTGAGAGTTGGACTGTGAAGAAGGCTGAGCGCCGAAGAATTGATGCTTTTGGACTGTGGTGTTGGAGAAGACTCTTGAGAGTCCCTTGGACTGCAAGAAGATCCAACCAGTCCATTCTGAAGGAGATCAGCCCTGGGATTTCTTTGGAAGGAATGATGCTAAAGCTGAAACTCCAGTACTTTGGCCACCTCATGCGAAGAGTTGACTCATTGGAAAAGACTCTGATGCTGGAAGGGATTGGGGGCAGGAGGAGAAGGGGACGACAGAGCATGAGATGGCTGGATGGCATCACTGACTCGATGGACGTGAGTCTGAGTGAAATCCAGGAGTTGGTGATGGACAGGGAGGCCTGGTGTGCTGTGATTCATGGGGTCGCAAAGAGTTGGACACGACTGAGCGACTGAACTGAACTGAACAACTAATGATGTTGAGCTTCTTTTCATGTGCTTATTGGTCATTATTAATCTTCTTTAAAGAAATATATATTCAAATCTTTTGTCCATTTAAAATTGGATAGTCTTGAGAAATCCCTGGCAGTTGAGTGGTTAGGGTGTCATCCTTCCATTGCAGAGGAAACCAGCTTGATCCCTGGTTGAGGAACTAAGATCTCACATGCTGTGCAGTGTGGCCAGAAAAACATTGGGTTGTCTTTTTATTGTAGAGCTGTAAGAGTTCTTTATATATTCTGGATGCTATATCCTTATGAGTTATATAATTTACATATATTTCTCATTCTGTGGATTGTATTTTCACTTTCTTGTTAATGTCCTTTGGAGCACAAATTTTAAAATTTTTATGAAGTCCAATTTATTTGTTTTTTATTTTATTGTTTGTGCTTTTGGTGCTATATTTAAAAAGCTATTGGCTAATGCAAGATCATGAAAAATTTATTCCATGTTTTCTCTTAAGAGTTTCATAGTTTCAACTTTTATATTTAGGCCTTTGATCCACTTTGAGTTAATTTTTGTATATGGTGTTAGGTAGGGATTCAACTTCATTCTTTTGCATGTGGGTAACCAGTGGTACTAGCAACATTTATTGAAAAAAACTATTCTTTTCTCCATTTAATTATCTTGGTACCCTTGTCAAAAATCAATTGATCATAAACATATGGATTTATTTTTTTACTTTCACTTCTATTCCACTGATATATATGCCTATCTTTATGCCAGTATCACAGAGTCTTGATTACTGCACACTTATAGTAAGTTTGAAATCAGATGTGGGAGTCCACCAACTTTTTGTATTTTGCAAGTTCTTTTCTTGCAAGTTTGTTTGGTTCTTCTGTGTTCCTCGAATTTCCATATGAATTTTAGAACCAATTTCTGCAAAAAAATACACCTGCAATTTTGATAGGGATTGTTGTTGAATCCTATAGATCAATCTTGGAAGTATTGCTAATTAACAATATTGGTCTTCTAATGCATGAACGTGGAAACTCTTTCCATTTATTTAGGTCTTCTTTAATTTCTTTTAATTATGTTTTACATATAGTTTTCAGTGTACAGGTCTTCAGATCAGATCAGATCAGATCAGTCACTCAGTCGTGTCCGACTCTTCGAGACCCCATGAATCGCAGCACTCCAGGCCTCCCTGTCCATCACCAACTCCCGGAGTTCACTGAGACTCACATCCATCGAGTCAGTGATGCCATCCAGCCATCTCATGCTCTGTCGTCCCCTTCTCCTCCTGCCCCCAATCCCTCCCAGCATCAGAGTCTTTTCCAATGAGTCAACTCTTCGCATGAGGTGGCCAAAGTACTGGAGTTTCAGCTTTAGCATCATTCCTTCCAAAGAAATCCCAGGGATGATCTTCAGAATGGACTGGTTGGATCTCCTTGCAGTCCAAGGGACTCTCAAGAGTCTTCTCCAACACCACAGTCCAAAAGCATCAATTCTTCGGCACTCAGCCTTCTTCACAGTCCAACTCTCACATCCATACATGACCACAGGAAAAACCATAGCCTTGACTAGATGAACCTTTGTTGGCAAAGTAATGTCTCTGCTTTTGAATATGCTATCTAGGTTGGTCATAACTTTCCTTCCAAGGAGTAAGCGTCTTTTAATTTCATGGCTGCAGTCATCATCTGCAGTGATTTTGGAGCCCAGAAAAATAAAGTCTGACACTGTTTCCACTGTTTCCCCATCTATTTCCCATGAAGTGATGGGACTGGATGCCATGATCTTCATTTTCTGAATGTTGAGCTTTAAGCCAACTTTTTCACTCTCCACTTTCACTTTCATCAAGAGGCTTTTTAGTTCCTCTTCACTTTCTGCCATAAGGGTGGTGTCATCTGCATATCTGAGGTTATTGATATTTCTCCCAGCAATCTTGATTCCAGCTTGTGTTTCTTCCAGTCCAGCATTTCTCATGATGTACTCTGCATATAAGTTAAATAAGCAGGGTGACAATATACAGCCTTGACGAACTCCTTTTCCTATTTGGAACCAGTCTGTTGTTTCATGTCCAGTTGTAACTGTTGTTTCCTGACCTGCATACAAATTTCTCAAGAGGCAGATCAGGGGGTCTAGTATTCCCATCTCTTTCAGAATTTTCCACAGTTTATTGTGATCCACACAGTCAAAGGCTTTGGCAGAGTCAATAAAGCAGAAATAGATGCTTTTCTGGAACTCTCTTGCTTTTTCAATGATCCAGTGGATGTTGGCAATTTGATCTCTGGTTCCTCTGCCTTTTCTAAAACCAGCTTGAACATCAGGAAGTTCACGGTTCACATATTGCTGAAGCCTGGCTTGGAGAATTTTGAGCATTACTTTACTAGCGTGTGAGATGAGTGCAATTGTGTGGTAGTTTGAGCATTCTTTGGCATTGCCTTTCTTTGGGATTGGAATGAAAACTGACTTTTTCCAGTCCTGTGGCCACTGCTGAGTTTTCCAAATTTGCTGGCATATTGAGTGCAGCACTTTAACAGCATCAACTTTCAGGATTTGGAATAGCTCAACTGGAATTCCATCACCTCCACTAGCTTTGTTCATAGTGATGCTTTCTAAGGCCCACTTGACTTCACATTCCAGGATGTCTGGCTCTAGGTCAGTAATCACACGTCTTACACTTATTAAATTTATTCCTAAATGTTTTATTCTTTTTGATGCTATTATAATCAAAATAGATTGTTTATTGCAAGTGTATAGACATACAATTTATTTTTGTAAACTGGTATTGTATCCTTCCTCTTTGCTGAACTCATTTATTGGTTTTATTTTGGGGGGATTCCTTAGGATTTTCTATTTATTCTGCCTCCAAATAGAGGTAGTTTCACTTCTTCTTGTCCAATCTGGATGGCTTTTATTTCCTTTCCTTGTCTCATTTTCCTGACTAGATTCTCCAGTATAATACTGAATAGAAATGATAAACAAGAACCAGGCTTCCCTCGTGGCTCAATGGTAAAGAAGCTGCCTGCCAATGCAGGAGACATAGGTTCTGTCCCTGATCTGGGAAGATTCCATAAACCAAGGAGGAACAAAGCCCATGTGCCACATCTACTGACCTCAAGCCCTAGAGCCTGGGAGCCACAACTCCTGAGCCCACCAGCTTCAATTGCTGAAGCCCGAGGGCCCTAGAGCCCATGCTTAGCAACAACAGAGACACTGCAGTAAGAAGCTTGTGCACCACAGCTAGAGAGTAGCCCCCGCTCGCAGCAGCTACAGAAAAGCTCATGCAGCAATAAAGACCCAGCAACAACCCAAAACAAAAATAAATAAAGAAGTGATGAGAGCCAACATCTTACCTTGTTTCTGATCATAGGGGAAAACTTTTAATTCTTTCATCATTAAATATGAGTTAGCTGTGGGGTTTTTTTTGTTGTTGTTTGTAGTAGTCTTTTATGTTGTTGAAGAAATTCCCTCCAATTACTGGTTTCTTGAGTGGTTTTGTAAAGGATGTTAGATTTTGCCAAATGCTTTTTCTGCATCTACTGAGATGATCATGTGGTTTTTGTCCTTTATTATATTATAATGATTGTAATACAATATTTTGTCCTTCAGTGTATTACATTGATTGATTTTCATATATTGAATAATCTTTCATTCCTGGGATAAATTCCACTTGGATCTTTCCATGGCACTAATCTTTTATGCTCAGGGTTTACAAATCTCTTCCAGATTAATTTATACTAATAGTCTATGAGCTGTCACTTAAAAGACTCTTTACAATCAGGGCCCTTCTTATTTTGAAACAAACTTAGTGTCATCAAGGCCACAATCTCATTGAGACAAAGGGAGCGGTCGTCGTCTACGTGTCCTTGATCAATTTTTCTGCCTCCAGCTTTCCAGACAACTATTTTCTTTTTCCCTACTACTTACGTTCTGACTCTAGTTTATAACCTTATTTCTAGATATGTAGTTCTTAAAGAGTGGTCCCTGGACCCACAAAATTAGCATCACTTGGAAGCTGTCAGAAATATGAACTTCAGACTTATTGAATCAGAATCAGTAGGCCTCAGAATCTGTGTTTTAACTAGCCCTTTGGGAGATTCTGGTGCTTGCTAAGTTTGAGAGCCATTTATGATTATGATATTAAGTTGGTTGAAGGAACCCACAGATCCATTTTCCTGCACTCTACTTCCTTCAGTCATTGAGTCTGCTATCTTTCTTCTACACTGTTGGTTTTCCTCTAGTATTTAGTCATATTTGGATACACACTCTGCTTTGCGTTTGCAGCTCCCCCTTAGCCTCTCTCTGAGTGGTGTGGTATGTCTGTTGACTGCAAGCTTCCAGCATCTTATTATTGGGGAGGGTAGGAGCTGCTGCTGGCTGAGTTGAACCATTAGCTTCTGGGTATTTTGCTCCTCTTGGGTATTTTCAGCCTCCCAAGCTGTCCTGTCCCTCACACTTGGCCCTTCTCACACTTGGGCATGGATGCCTCTGCGTGGTGAAAGCAGGGGTGAGGGGGGAGTCCAATCACCTGGCTTCTCTCCCATGGAAGCCCAGACAGTGGCAAAACCTTCTTTTGCTTCTGTGTTTTCCACCTGTGACCCTGCCAGTCCCTCTGGGCTGCCTCCACCTTTGGCTCCAGACCTTCCTTTGCAGGATTGAGGTTATGGTTTCCTTTCACATGGCTTGGTTTTATGGACATTTGACCTTCACAGTCACACAAAAGCTCCAGGCAGAAAAGGGTCTCACACTAGAGTTTATGCTCTGCTGTTGCCATCTTGAAATTCTTAATCATTTTAAACAAAAACCCCATATGTTCATTTGGCCTGGGTCTTACAAACTCTGTAGCTAGCCCTGCTGCCCTCCATCCAATCCCTCTGTGTTCTGCCTTTTAGAGGTGCCTCACAGTCTCTGATGTGCCAGGACATCCTTTCCTATTTTACAATGCTGTGAAAAACGAAAAAGTCAAAGTGTTAGTCACTCAATCATGTCTGACTCTTTGCGACCCCCATGGAGTGTAGCCTGCCAGACTCCTCTGTCCATGGAATTCTCCAGGCAAGAATACTGGAGTGGGTATCCATTCCCTTCTCAGGGGATCTTCCTTCATTGCAGTCAGATTCTTTACCATCTGAGCCACTAGGGATGCTGCTAAAGATTCACTCACATAAAATGGTTAATGTCATTTTCTGGGGATTTGGGACAGGAGAAAAAGGCTAGATCAGTTTGCCAGTTGACCAATTTTAGCCGATCCTACTGTGATGCTTCTAAAATATAAATCCAGGAGTATCATTCTGCTGTGGAGTTGGCAACTAAGTTTTTGCTTCCTGCAGAAGGAAGTATAAATCCCCCCAGCCTGGCATGTAAGCCCATCCTGATTCTATCCTTTCTTCTAACAATTGTCATTGTCTATTGTCATTATCCCTGCAGGAGTCAGACAGCCCTGCAATGGCTATCATGAAGGATGTTATGAATACATTGGGACTGTCAGGTCATGGCTAGATCTGGCAATCTCAAGGTTATCTCTACTCTGGTATTCATGACTTCCAGGCCATACCTCCCTCTTCCATTCACACTGAGTTCCAGCCAAATGCCCAGGGGCTGCTTGCTGACTCTCAAGCCCACTTGAGCTTGCCTGTTTTTCCCCCAGTTTCCTCTCCTCTTGTAATTCTGTGCCCTTCCCCAGGGAGCCTCCCTGATGGCCCAGTCTCTCCCAGACCACCTCCCAATTGCCCAGCATAGCTTGCTTGGTCCACCTGTGTAGTACTGACCTGTGTTCTTTCAGCTGTGCCTTTCTGGGTGGGTACTCTGCCTCCCTTTCTGAAGTTGAAGCAGTGAGGGGCTCATCACGCATTCATGCCCTCCCTCCATCATTTATGCATTCAAAACACATGTACTGCGACTTACTCTGTGTCGGACCCTGTGCCGGTCAATGCTGGGGACACAGTGATGACTCAGAAATGGACTCAGAATTGACTGGCTCCCAGACTTGGCGGTGGGGTGGTTACAGGCCAGTGAGCTAATTACCCTAACAAGAGTGAGAACAAGGTCCAGAGGGATCAGAGAAGGACGTGGAGCCAGGGCTGAGTTGTGAGGCATGAAGGAGGCCTCTCGGGACTCTGGCCAGACCCGAGGAGGGGATGGCAGGTGTGAAGATGCGGCAGGAGGCATAAGAAGGCAGGGAAGTTCGGAGGGCTGCACAGAGTTCACCTTGATGAAAGTTGGGATGCTAGATATTGGGCTGCTGCTGCTGCTGCTGCTGCTAAGTCACTTCAGTCATGTCCGACTCTGTGTGACCCCATAGACGGCAGCCCACCAGGCTCCCCTGTCCCTGGGATTCTCCAGGCAAGAACACCGGAGTGGGTTGCCATTTCCTTCTCCAATGCATGAAAGTTAAAAGTGAAAGTGAAGTCGCTCAGTCGTGCCCGACTCTTAGCGACCCCATGGACTGCAGCCCACCAGGCTCCTCCGTCCATG
The DNA here is from genome assembly GCF_027580195.1 of Bos mutus. Lineage (NCBI taxonomy): Eukaryota > Metazoa > Chordata > Mammalia > Artiodactyla > Bovidae > Bos > Bos mutus. The sequence goes on from NC_091635.1 coordinate 12,324,812, forward strand.
GGATTTGCCAGGCAGGAGTGCTGGAGTGGGGTGCCATTGCCTTCTCTGGATATTGGGCTGAGTGGTGGCCAAAGGGGTCACGCGGTCTGGGAGAAGAGGTAGGCGTGGGGATGTTGAAGATGAAACCCTGAACATCAAGGTGCGGAGTTGAAGCCCTTTTAAGAGTATCCCTGGGGACCCATGGAGTAGTTTAAGTGGGAGTGACAAGCCATATTTTAGAAAGAGCGTTCTAGAAGGTAGTGTAGAAGATAACAGGAGGGATCAGGAATGAGTGTAGAGGGTATTGTGATGGGCCAGGTGAAAGGTAATGAGAGTGAATCTTTTCTTTAAAAATTATTTCTTTTCGGCTGTGCTGGGTCTCCACTGCTGCGGGTGGGCTTTCTCTAGCTGCGGGGAGCAAGGCCTACTCTCCAGCTGTGGTGCGTAGGCTTCTCATTTTGGTGACTTCTTTTGCTGTGGAGCACAGGTTCTAGGGCTCGCAGGCTTCGGTAGTTGCTGCACGTGGGCTCAGTATTTGTGTGGTACACAGGCTTACTTGCTCTAGGATCTTCCTGGACCCGGGATCGAACCTGTGTCCCCTGAATTGGCAGGTGGATTCTTAGGCACTGGCCCACCAGGGAAGTCCGGAGGGTGAATCTTGACCTTGCAGCTCAGCAGAGGCTCAGCATCTGGGGAGCACCCTGAGCAGGGAGGGAGGTGTGTGGTTTTTTTTCCTTCTCAGCCCTACTTCGTGAGTTGAGTTACCAGGCTGGCCAGAACCTGGTTCGGACCCCCAAATCTTGGCAGATTGCGAGTCTTCAGCTGCTCATATTCCTGCTCCATGGGGTCTTCCCAGATACTTTTCTGACATGTCAGAAGCTGAATTCCTGATTCCTTCTTCTCTAAGGCCCATCTGCCTGAGTGGCTTCCCCGGCGGCCGCTCCATCCTCCCAATTCAGGTGTTTGGTGATTGCGTGTCTGTTCTTGCCTGCACACTTTGCTTCTCTTGCTCTTGGGGAGCTCACAGTTTGATGGAGGGGGATTGGAAAGAGGAAATATAAAATCACGCAGGAACCATGAGAAGAATACACTGTAGCAGCATCTTCTTGGAGGAGATGACAGAGCTGAAATGCGTGTGTGAGGTTGGGACAGGCAGGACTCGTGAGTGACAGAGGACCAGCCCTCCCGGTACCCAGCCCTCCCTGTGTAGCCTGTCGTGTTCGTAGGGGTTACTGGCAGCTTCTGCATTTGAAGAAAACTAGTTGGGGCGAGGCTGTTGGGCCCAGGGGCCCTGGAAAGCTTAGGCCAAGTGGGGTCTCATTTAGACAGTGGCGAAGACAGCTGCACATCTGGTTAATCACCCTCGTCCTGGGAGCCCGCTAATCAGGAAGCCGGCTTCACCGCCTCCAACTCCTCTGCACGCCTGCTGGCGGCTGCACGGAAAGACAGAGCCGAGCCAAGAGTCAGCGGCTGGGCAGGGAAGGCCAGCTTCCCGCGGCTCGGGCTCCACACCTCCCTTGTCACACAGCAAGCTCCTTCTTGTCCAGGTTGGTGGCCTTACCAGGCCCCTCGGACGCCGGGCTCAGGCATTCAAGCTTCAGTAACCCTGAAGGTCGGCTCCAGCCTCTGGGTGCTTCTCCCCAGCGCTCCTTACAGACAGCCCATTCTCCATGCCCCCCTGCTGTCCCCTCTTCAGCCCCTGACACCCCACTTCAGGAAGCACTGTCCACATGGCCTGAGGCATCACCAGAAGCCTCTGCTCTAGAAAGCCCCTTTCTGGGACTTCCCCGGTGGTCCAGTAGCTAAGATTTCACGCTCCCAGTGCAGGGGGCCTGAGTTCCATCCCTGGTCGGGGAGCTAGATCTCACCTGCCACAACTGAAGATCCTGCGTTTGTTGTTGTTCAGTCACTCAGTCCTGTCTGACTCCTTGCGACCCCATGGACTGCAGCATGCCAGGCTTCCCTGTCCATCACCATCTCCCGGAGCTCGCTCAAACTCAAGTCCATTGAGTCGGTGATGCCATCCAACCGTCTCATCCTCCATCGTCCCTTACACCTCCTGCCTTCAATCTTTCCCATCATCAGGATCTTTTCCAATGCAGGCCACAACTAAAAGAAAAAAAAAAAAAAAGATCCTGCCTGCTGCAACAAAGACCTGGTGCAGCCAAATAAATAAGTAAATTTTAAAAACAAAAGTAGAAAGCCCCCCCCCGCCCCCAGTAGGAGGCAGAGGTCATGGGAGAGCCTCCATCAGGTGTGGGGCATTGAAAGGGACCAGATCTGAAATTGAGTTAGTGACTTTCTCCTTCTGAGCCTGTCTCCGTATCTGTGAAGGTGGCCTTTTCCACCCAGGTGTGAGATCTCAGTGACCTAGCAGGTGGGTCAGCACTGGGCAGACCACAAAGCCCCTGCAGCCCAGAGGCAGCCTTTCTGGTTTCCACCACTGAGCCCGCATGGTGGGGGGAGCTCTGACCTCCCTTTGTAACAGTCTTCCTTCTACCCAGGCGACACCAGTGTGAATCTGTACCAGCATCTCAGTGACACTTCCTCCTGGCTTCTTTCCACCTCTGCACCTCTCACCACCCCTGCCCCCAGTCTTAATGCCCCAGCTCCACTCCCCCACCAGGCATTATGCCCACTGAAATCCTGCCCAGGCTGCAAATCCTATTTCATTACTGGTAATGAAATATTGTTTGATTTCAGCATCTTTTAAACCATCCAGGTGAGTTGCTCCCAGGACCTGGCATGAGAACAGGGAGGTGATGGACCAGACCTAGCTCATCCCTTGGCTGGACGCCTCCCCATTCCCCAGGGTCTGGCAGACAGTAGGTCCTGGAGAAACACTGGAGGTGTATGTGCTGTGGTCAGGGCTGCGACCTGTGCTCTGAAAAGTCCTGGGTTTGGGGTGGTGTTGTTCAGTTGCCAAGTTGTGTCCGACTCTTTGTGACCCCATGGACTGCAGCACACCAGGCCTCCCTATCCCTCACTACCTCCTGGAGTTTGCCCAAGTTCATGTCCATTGAAACAGTGATGCTATCCAACCATCTCATCCTCTTCTGTCCTCTTCTTTCGCCTTCAATCTTTCCCAGACTTTTCCAATGAGTCAGCTGTTTACATCAGGTGGCCAAAGTATTGGAGCTCCATCTTTAGCACCAGTCCCTGGATTTGGGATGAATGATCTCAATTCTGAATGATTTCATCTTCATATCTGTGCTTTGTAAGTGCCGCCTGATGGACAGTGGAGCACATGCCGGGGGCTGGGAGCTTGGTTTACGCGTGGTGCTGTCCACATGGCCTGAGCCATCGCCGGAAGCCTCTGCTCTAGAAACCTCCCTTTCCCTCCCTTCCAGGATGGGCTCTTGGCCTCCTGCTCTCCTGCCCTCTGGCTCCCTGGCCCCACCCAGCTTCCTCCTCCCTGTACCTGCCCACAGAGAGCTACCCTCTTCCCCCAAGCAGGGGCCTGGGTGCTGGGAGAGTTGGGGTCAGAGGCATAGATCCCAGTGTCTCAGGGCAGAGCAAGTGTCCCCGCCAGGGGCTGGCAGGGCTGCAGTGCGTTCGGTGGGTGACTCAGACAAAGCAGGCCTCTCACCCACCCATCCAGGGACCTAAGGCATTTTGATGCAGAGGCTGTAGTACTCTTGGGAGTCGCCTGCCTGCCCAGGGGGTTGGGACAGCAGGCAGTGGGAAGGGTGGACGCCTGGCACCCAGCTTTCTTGCTCTCAGTCATGGCACAGTGCCCAGGTCTGGCAGCTGGTGGGAGGGGGAAGCTAGGTGGCTGCTGGGCTTGGGGGCTGAGTTGAGGAGTGGGGCCCCCAGGCACCTGTGAGTGTCTACACTCACCTCTTGAGTATCCCTGTGCATGAGAGAGCATAACATTAAATAGCAAATAAAAGCTACCCAGACAGGTCAAGAAAGGACAAAGGGAAAAACTGTATTTTTTAGTGCCTTTTAATAGTCTTTTTTCTTTTTCCTTTTTTTTCGCCACATCACAGGGCTTGTGGGATCTTAGTTCCCCAACCAGGGATTGAACCGGTGCCCTTGGCAGTGAAATCATGGGATTCTAACCACTTGACCACCAGGAAATCCCTAGTTTTTCTTCCTTTCTGAACGAGGGCCCCTGCATTTTCATTTCGCACTGGGCCCTGCTAATGATGTAGGTGGTTTGGGGCACAGTAGAAATGGGTTTGGAAGAGTTAGTGACTCCCTCTGCCTCTCCAGGCACAGTTTCTTCTCTGCTGCGGTGCCTGCTCCCCTACTCCTGCCTTTCCTTGGGCTCAATGTACGGCAGACACAGTCCTGTTTTCTCTCCCTGTCAAAGCTCCCTTTGCCCCGAGGCTCTCAAGTTGTGACTCTGCCACACCCTCCCTGGGGTCCCCGGGTCAGAGTGAGTCTCTGTCTCCTTCTTGGTCATCTCACCTTGACTTTCTCATCTCCGCATCCCCACGGCTCCTGGCACAGTGCTCAGCAGAGAGATGAATAGAAGGGGTTTTGTAAGTGAGTGTCTTCATCTCCGTGTGAGGCTTCTGTCCTGCTGGGTGGAGGGAGCCGACTTGCCCTGTGGACTCAGCTTGTTCTCAGACCACATGCTCGTGTTCAGCTCTGACCCATAGATCTGACATCCGATGCGGGGTTTGAAGTCACCTCATCGTGCTGGCAGTGGGGGCTACTCTGAGAGGATGCCCAGGCCTCTTTTCCACCTGGGTCTCCTCTCTAGAGCACATGACCCCTGGCCTGGGGAGCACCGTGAGCTGGCATCCAGCATTAACCATCGAGTCTCTCCACCCCGCTCCATCTGGAGTCATGCTGGTGACAAGGGAGACAATGCCTTGAACCAGTTGTTAAAAGTATTGATAAATAAGTAAATGAACCAACAATAAGCCTAATCCTTGTGGCTCAGACGGTAAAGAATCTGCCTGAGCTGCCGGAGACCTTGGTTCAATCCCTGCGTTGGGAGGATCCCCTGGAGAAGGGAATGGGAACCCACTCCAGTATTCTTGCCTGGAGAATTCCATGGACAGAGGAGCCTGGTGGGCTACAGTCCATGGCAGGCTACAGACCAAAGTGTCAGACAGGACTGATGCGATTAACACTTTTACTTTCACATCTTGAATGGCTGCTGTGTGCCAGGCTGTGTGCTAAGGACTTTACACTCGTTAATCATTTGATCTTCACAATAACTCTCTAGGTAGGCACACCACTACCTCCATAGAGTAGAAGACTGAGGCTTGCGGAGGTTAACCTGTCCAAGGGTACGTGTCCAAGATTTGAATCCAGGTGTTTAACCATAATGCAGTACAACCCAAGGGCTTTCGGTACTTGTAGGGTCCTCAGAGACCACTGGACCCACACTCAGTCAGCCAGTCAGTTCAGTTGCTCAGTCGTGTCCGACTCTTTGTGACCCCATGGACTGCTGCACGCCAGGCTTCCCTGTCCATCACCAACTCCAGGAGCTTGCTCAAACCCATGTCTGTCGAGTTGGTGATGCCATCCAACCATCTCATCCTCTGCCGTCCCCTTCTCTTTTTGCCTTCAATCTTTTCCAGCATCAGGGTCTTTTCCAGTGAGTCAGTTCTTCTCATCAGGTGGCCAAGTATTGGAGCTTCAGCTTCAACATTCAGTCCTTCCAAAGAATGTTCAGGACTGATTTCCTTTAGGATTGACTGGTTTGATTTCCTTGCAGTCCAAGGGACTCTCAAGAGTCTTCTCCAACACCACAGTTCAAAAGCATCAATTCTTTGGCACTCAAAACGTGGTCCACTGGAGAAGGGAATGGCAAACCGCTTCAGTATTCTTGCCTCAAGAACTGCATTAACAGTGTGGAAAGGACCCACACTAGATTGTGGGAATGAGGCTCAGTGAGGGAGAGGGATTTGCCTCAGTTCACACAGCGAGTCCATGGGAGCCTGGAAGGGAATCTCAACCTCCTGACTCCACCTCTTTGCTCTTTCCACTCTCCACTCCTGCCTTTGAGAGTACCCAGGGGCTCTGATCCCATGGAGGAGGGAGACAGATTGGGATTCAGGTGACGTGAGGTGAGAAGGCAGCCCTGGCAGACAGAGGGCTGCAGAAACAGGGTGATGGATTCTAGTGTGTGGCAGGTGGGATGGTGGAAGGGAGTCGCCCATCAGCTCCTGGATTATTGGTGGGGAGGTGGTGGAGGTTCCTATATGGGAGCCACCCTTGAGTCTGCAGGGAAGGGACCTGCAACTTTGTCCGGGGAAGGGCTTGAAGGGCCCCCAGGAGAGGCCTGGAGGCAGCTTCTCTCTGTATCCCAGAATCTTCCTTGGATAATCAGAGTCTTTGGGGGAAGCTGTGGACACATTTTTTTTTTTTTCAGGGAACTAACTCAGACTTGCTCAAGAAGCTGGGGATACCAGACCTGGTGTCTATAGGTTCTGCCATCAAGGTCAGAAGAGAGGGTCCTACCTGGACAGCAGGATTCTGCCTCTAGCTAGAGATTTCAAGCTGGAGGTGTGACCTCTGTGTTACCTACCCTGCACCTTACATGCCAGTCTGACCACTTCTGTGCTGTCCCCCAGGTCATGGACCCTTGTCCTGGCAGAGCTGGGGGACCCTTCAGCAGGGCGGAGTGAGGCCTTCCATTGGACAGATGTGTATAATTGAGCCCCCAAAATGTGGTGCTGGAGAACAAGGGCCAGGACTCCTGATACCAAGGGGCTCCTCCTGGCTGAAGATCCTTGGGGGTGGGGGTGGCTCCCTGTGGGCTGAGGTTGAAGACCTGGGACTCCAGTCCTCAGATTCCAGCCTTGCTGTGGCTACAGGGAGTTTTCTAGATCCTGGGGGTTTGGCTCAGGTCCCTTTCTGAGCCTTCCAGTCAGATGGGGTGGGCTCCAGGTGAACATTTCAGATGGAAGGGATTTGACCATTGCTGAACCTGACCCTGTGAGGCCCTTGGGATGCAGAGATGACCTTTGTGAACAGCGGTCCTGAGAATTGAGGCCTTTGATGGGCAGGCAATGTAAATCAAAGCCTTTGTGGAAGATGTGGCCCCGGGATTGATTCTCAACCTAGCTGGTAGGATACAGAGGGTTTGAAAGAGAAAGATGGAAAAACTGTAATGGTGTACCAGTGATTTGGCTGGTGGAGGTGAAGCAGGAAGGGGTGGGCAAAGGTTGGTGATGTGGGCGGGGGCCACTTTAAGGAGAGGCTTTCTTGTCAGGCTCAGAGTTCGGTGATGGGAGGGCTTAAAGCAAGAGAGTGGCTTGGGAAGGCCAGCTTTCAAAAGATTAATCTGGTGAAGTCAGAGGCAGAGAAATCCAACAGACGAATATAAAGCCAGAGAGGTGAGTGTCTGTTAAGAGTCGCCCTTACATCCGCTGCGCCTGGGTGTGTGAATCAGTACATACACCTCTCTGGAGAGAAATCAGGCAATAAACATCAGGAGTGTGAAAAAGGTTCCTGCCCTTTGACCCAGAATTGTCCTCCTTTGGCTGTATTTTAAGGAAATCATAAAACATGCAGAAAGAGCTTCAATCACAAAGATGTCCTTCACAGCAGTAATTATAATGGTGAGATTTTGAAACTTTCTGCCAATAGGATAGTTTTATTTTTATTTTTAATAAAAATTTTTATTGGGGTATAGTTGCTTTACAATGTTGTTTTATTTTCTGCAAGGTGGATCAGCCATATGTACACCTATATTTCCTCGTTTTTTGGATTTCTTTCCCATTTAGGTCACCAAGGAGCACTGAGTAGTTCCCTGAGCTGTAGAGTAGGTTCTCATTAGTTATCTCTTTTATACATTTACAATAGGGATTCCCTGGTAGCTCAGCTTGTAAAGAATAAACCTGCAATGCAGGAGACCCTGGTTCAATTCCTGGGTCAGGAAGATTCTCTGGAGAAGAGACAGGCTACCCACTCCAGTATTCTGGCCTGGAGAATTCCGTGAACTGTATAGGGGTCACAAAGAGTCGGACATGACTGAGTGACTTTCACACACACGTTCATAGCCGTGTATACATGTCAATCCCAATCTCCCAGTTCACCTGGAGAAAACCATAATTCCAAAAGATCCATGCTGCCCAATATGTATTGTAACACTATTTACAATAGCCAGGACATGGAAGCATCAACAGAAGAATGGAAAAAGGAGGTGTGGCACATTTATACAATGGAATAATACCCAGACTTAAAAAAGGAATGGTATTGTTCCATTTGCATAGGAGAGGTATGACGAATTGCTAATAGAATAATTTTAAAGTCAACCATGATGTGGTTTGGGCTTCCCGAGTGGCTCAGCGGTAAAGAATCTGCCTGTCAATGCCGAGGATGGTCACAAAAGAGTCGGACACGACTGAGCGACTCAACAGCCACAACAATGACGCAGGGTCTCAGTAGGAGGTTCCAAAGCCATTGGAGTGATACTTACAGAGGTTTCATAGCTTTATGTATTTCTTCACGCTTCCACTTAAAGTACACAAGGTGTGTTTTGTGCTTCTTTATTGTCTATGATACCTTTCAGAGCCAACCACCATTCACCTATTTGTTGGGAATACAGAGATAAATGACATAATTCCTGCCCACAGAGGGCTGGTTTGATCTCAGTCGGCCCCAAAGAAATGTGTGTGGAAAAAAGCCTGGAAAGAATGACATAGAATGGAGCCAGTTTTCCCTCAGTTGTGGGATTATAAGGAATCTTTTCCCTTTTCTATGTTGGTTGGAGTTTTCCAAATGTTGCATAAGGAGCTTGTATTACTTTCATAATTATAGAAAAAAGCTTCTCATCAAAAGACAGGAGCTTTGCAACAGCTTAAGGAGACAGGATGGATTTCTATATTTAGGGAGTGTGTGTGTGTGTGTGCATGCGCATGTGCTTCATTCATTTATTCATTCAACGAATATTGGCTGAGACACACAGTTCTAGGCCTAGGGACACTCCAGTGCACAATACAGAAGTACTTTCCCCTGGGGAGTGCCAATCTGGTGAACTAGGAGAGGGTAAGGAGGAGAGAAGGAGCCAGAGCCCCCAGCATCCTGTGACTGACTGAATGTGGACATGGGACAGGGAGGGGGTCACGGGTGGTTCCCAGGCTCGGTGAGAAGGTGGTGCCTTCGTTGAGGTGGAGACTTGGGAAGAGGGGCAGCTCCAGAACCCACTCTGTGGTCATGGTGCACATGGGCGATCTGATGAACAGATGTCCAGGAGGTGGTGTGGATCAAGCACGTAGGAGAGAGGCTGCACTAGAGGCAGAGCTTTCCGGTTGTCTGCAGGGCTGTGGTGACCCTCATGGGTGAGAGTAAGAGCAGAGAGAAACCCACATAAGCATCTGCTTTATGAAGGTGAGCAGGCAAAGGTGAAAACGTGTCCAGGATGCACTCCCCGGGCAGTGGCATCAGGGCTCCTGCTTCGTCGTGTATAAAGGTATAAAGAACCCAGATCTGGGGGTGGCAGGGGTGGGGCAGGGCAATGAGGGGGTGGGGGAATCCCTCCGCCCACCCCCTGCTCGGGGAGGCAGCAGCCAGACAGGAGGGACTGAGGTGGCCACTGTGGCCTCCCCATGTCTGGCCAACAGTGATGGGGTGTCCACTCACCTGTCTCTTCTTCTTCTGCAGGAGAAGGGAGCACGCCGTGCACTTCCAGCCTCCTCCAGGAGAAACAGCGTGAGTGCCCCTCAACTGCCCCCCAGGAGTCTCTTTTTGTTTGAAGGGTCCAAACTCCCTCACCCACTTGGGTGGTAGGGTCTTCACCACTGCATAGGACCAGAGGGCTGGGGCCACTGTCTGCCTCCGGGGCCTGAGGCTGGGGGTGCCAGGAGGAGGAGGCCAGCAGAGCAGGTGGAACCACGGGAAGCCTCGTGTGGGGTCTGCTTGTGGGTAGACAGGGTGGGGGGAACGGGAATGGGGAGAAAACCCTCTGAACCTTTGAGATCGACTCTTTTGGGTGACTCGACTTCCAGGAACCGCAGTGGGTGACCCGGTAACCAAGGCTGTGCTAGGGCTCAGGACCCTTAGGTCCCATCACTCGGAGGCTGTGTCTGCAGAGTGGGGTTCCCAGGTGCTTGTGGTCCTTCCAATGATGCAGGCTCCTCCAAGTTTCCTTCTGCTTGTGTTTTCTCAAGAGGCTGAGCGCAAGGTTAGACCCAGGAGAGACTTGGTAAAGATGTCCGTTTCTGACGCAGCAACCTCAGGCCATCTTTCTTGGAGGTTTGGAGTGGACTGGAAGATGTCTTTCCTGTTGACAGTATTGAGTTTTACACGAGGCAGGGGTATGTGTGTGTCTGGGGGAGTCTGGGCTCAGAACTCCCCTTCCTTCTCTCTCCTGCTCTCCTTTGATCTGCGGTTGCAGCTCTGTGGGGCTCAGCCCATTCTCAGACCCCACCACCCCATCCCCCAGGCTGAAGTCTTTCTTCCTCCCAGTTCCTCCATCCGTCAGTCACAGAAAGGGTACCTACAGCACCAGCTTCCCATGGCCTGCCCCGAGTAGGTGCATCGGTCTCCGAGAAGGTTTCTGTGCACCTAACGTCCAGTGGAAGTTCATAGATGAAGCTCAGGGGTTGGGAGGCTTGGGTATCTCTGAGAGGGGTGCCCCCTCCTCACCCCACCAAGGCTCAGGCCAAAAAGTTCACGGGGCAAGGGGAGGGGCAGCGCAGACAGTGGGCAGTTCTCTCTCTCTCTCGTGTCCTTACAGGATGTGAGGAACCAAGCCCTGTATGAGGGGATCTCTGTGTTAAAATGTACCCGCAGGATTTTTTTTTAAACAGCTTCCTTTATTTATTTACTTGTGTCTGCACCGGGTCTTCGTTGCTCCACAGGCTTTTCCCTAGTTGCGGCAAGTGGGGGCTACTCTTTATTGCAGTACACGGGATTCTCATTACAGTGGCTTCTTTTGATTTTGGGGAGCACCGGCTGTAGAGTGCAGAATCAATGGTTGTGGCATATGGCATGTGGGATCTTCCCGGACTAGGGATCGAACCTGTGTCCCCTGCATTGGCAGGAGGATTTTTATCCACTGTACCACCAGGGAAGCCCCCCAAGATTGTTTTTTTTTTTAACGATATGCACGCTTATTATTTTATTGACCATGCCATACAGCATATGGGATTTTAGTTCCCTAATTAGGGATCAAACTTGTGCCTCCTGCAGTGGAAACATGGGGTTCTTAACCACTGGACTGCCAGGGAAGTCCTTACCCGTGGAATTTTGATTTATAGAGGTGACTGAGTGAAGCCCAGAGAGATTAGTGCTTTTGACAGAAGGATTTGTTATTTACACTTCTCCAGGGGAGGGACCGTGGGGGAAGCACCAGGTCAGTCAGGAGGCAGAAGGAGCGTGGGGAATGCATGGCCCAGAGCCCGGATTGTGTTTTCCACAGGAAAGGCATGACAGGGCAGAGGAAGCAGCTGAGGGCGGGTTGGTCTGAATAATGTTGCCAGCTCTGGGCTACAGGACGGTCTCTAGTTCTAGGGTTCCTGGGCAGGGGGTTGGATATCGGCTTGATGGGTGAGAGTTAGATAAAGGAGTTGATTGGAGGTAAGGACCCACGATTGGTTGGTTTGCACAGAAAGGCACGTTGAGTTGTTTATTATCTCTAGGAATTAGCATGGCCCGGGAGGGGCAGTCTCTCCTTGGTCAGCTAGACTCCCCTGGAGATGTCAAAATATCATAAAATAAAAGCAATGGATTAATCATGTTCATCAGGAATGTGAGAGAGAAACCGAACCCAGGTCACTCCTTCTGGGCCTCTGGGAGGAAGAAACCACAGCATCCTCAAAGGGAAAAAACATGGCCACCGGCCGTGGGGCTGTCTCCACGACGCCAACCACAGGTCTGTTCTGCATAGATGCAAATACACTGATCAGACGGTTGGTGTCTTCTGCACTTGGTTGGAAATATGTGTGTTTAAGGAGAGGCAAAGCCATTTTTTTTTATACCATGGTTATAGATTTTAGTCAGAATGATATTGCTGAAGGTTGTCATCCACGTCTGCTCCTAAAGCATATTCTTGTTTAGTAAAGAATAACTATGGATGCATGGAAGAATTTCAGAGCTGAAATGGTCATTGAGGGCGGTAATTCCCAAGCACAAACCCAACATTTTTGACAATGAGACAAAACGACAGTCTGTAATGTGTTTTATTGTGGTGTTGAACCCATTCAGTTGCGAGAACAGGATTTTTATTCCATAATTTTGTCCTGTCTACACATTATGGCATTCAAATACCTTTTCTTTTATGAAATAATGGTGGTAGTTGTTGGTGATTTGCAGCAAAATAAATGTCTGTGACCCTGAATAAAAACAGAATAATGGCAATGCCTGACATTTATAATGTGCCCTATCATTTATGCTATACTTCTGTGTATATTATCTTATTTAATTTTTACATTTGGTTTTTCAAAACGTCACTAAAAACAAGGTGGGAGGTGGTGCAAATTGCCCTGACTGAGGAGTCAGAAAATCCTGGGACTCATGCGTCTGAGCTTTAAAGGTATCAGACCTGGGTCTGAAGCCCAGTTGCTTCATTTGCTCTCTGTGCTGCTTTGGGCAAGTTACCTAACATTTCTGGGCCTGGGTTTACTCCATTGTGGAAAGGTGGTCATAATGTCTGCTTTACTTCTAGAGTCACCGCGGGCATAGCGGTCATGTACGTGGGTGTCAGGGTCTGCACCCCACACGTAGGAAGCGTTTCCTGGTTCTCACTAATTATGGGCTTTTGGATGAGGTTACTACACCTGGTGCAGGTGTAGGAGCTGCATCTTAGCATCTCCTGGAGTGCGGTCTTTTCCGTGCTCTACTGGTTCCGTGGCCGGCTCCACGTCACTGTCACAGTCTGAATCCCCAGGGAGCCCTCCTGAGCTGGCCATAGAGACTGGGAGGAGTTTGGGGAATGGGCCTGCTCTGTTCCCCATCCCTTCTCCAGTTGAAGCCACCATCGTCTTCTCTCCTGGACAAATCCAGCCCCCCATGCTGGCCTGCCTGCCTCTGGTCTCTCCCACTTTGATTCTTCCTACAGAGTGTCAGAGAGACCTTCACAGGTGGCAGACTTGTCCTCATACCCTGATGCCCTTTCGTGATTCCTCTCCAGTAAAGGATGAGACTTTCCTCGGCATGACCTAGCTGCCCACCTTTCCCACATTGCTTTCCCCTTCCTTTCCACACTGACTTCTAAAAGGAGCTCCAAGCACAGTTTTCTCTTAAGCTAGATGAAAAGCTGGAGCAGTGCATCCAGCCCCCTGGAGGGGATGGTAGCAGATGCTAGCAAGAGATGCTAGGAAGGACTTGGGCTTCCAGAGTGATTCCCTCAGGACCCAGTCCTCTTGGCCTCTGCCCTCTACTCCATTCACAGCTGTTTGGATCAGGGAGTGGGTCTACCCATTTCCTGCCGGAACCTACTGTCACCACAGAGGAGGCTGGGGGCACAGCCATTGGTTTGGTGGGTGTAGTAACTCTCCTTCCCCTGCCCACCAGGTCCCATTCCAGGGAGGAGCGTGACTCCCAGGAGACCCATGGCTGCGTCACTCTCTCCATCCCCCCTCCCTTGCCCTCCCAGCAGCTTCCCAAGGCACTGGGCACTCTACATGGATCTTCACGAACACCTGGATGCTGGGAAGGGCTGCAGTCATCACAACTGTGTCACACTGAGAAGATGAATGCATGCATGCTAAGTCCCTTTAGCCGCGTCCAACTCTTTGTGACCCTATGAACTGTAGCCTGCCAGGCTCAGGGGTACACAACCTTCCACCGAAGGTTCTCAAACCCAGATCTCTTCACTCCTCTGTCTCAAGAGCTTAGTCTCATGTCTGGTCTGAGCTCCCATTTTCCCCCTTTCTGGTCACCCCAGGTACTGGGAGAAGTGCCCACTGTCCCCTGTGTCACACAGGTACCCTCTCCAAGAGCCAGCTCCACGAACACCCCCCCAAAACTGTGCAGTCCAGGATGTGCACAGAAAAGTGCAGGTCAGAGGGACTTCCTCTCTCTCATCTGCACCTGTGGGGGGTGGGAGGAGGGGGCAGGCAGACAGGAGGACTTCCTACTGTGCCCTTGGAGTTGGACCCAGTCTGTGTGGAATACAGTGTGACCTGCTCATGTGACCTGCACTTGTGGTCATCAAATGGCTTTCCCAGGGCCAGTGTAGGGCAGCAGGCAATGCCCAGGGCATGGGGTGGGTCTGTTCATGGCCATGCCTGCTTGTTAGAGCGAGGTGAGTAGTGGATCTCTGAACTCAGTGGACCCCAACAGTGGTCCATACTGAGTCCCAGTCCTGGTCCCAAACCATCCCTTGATCTTCATCCTGACCAAACCTCTACCCAAGGCACTGACAAAGTCCCAATGTCTCCCAGGCTGTGTCCTGGCTCCAGTCCCAGATTCTGGGCTGACCTGGACTTCTTGACCCCAATAACTGTCAGAAGAGCCCATAGGTTATCCCAGAAAGGGAGAGGGGGAAGATGACCATGCTGTCATGGGGACGTGGCTTGACTTCACCTCCCACTGCCTGGGATCAGGGACTAAAGAAATAGCTCTGAACGTCCAGACCAGCCACCAAAGGGCTACCCATCCTGTGTACCCTCATCCCCTTGGCACCCCCAGGAGCCCCACATAGGTGTGGTGCATGAAGCCCCCAGCCCATGGCTGGCCTCCCCACTGTCTGCCTGGTAACTGGTATCTTTTCCTGGCCTGTGTGGGCAGCTTGCTGAGCACAGCTGCAGACGGGCTATATTTAGCCGGCTTTAATGAGCTCAGGGTGGCAGACGTCCGCCTTGGGAGCACTTTTCTTGCGTGCGTGTGCGTAAGCCGATGCTTGGCATGGTCCATTCGTGTGTGTGTGTGCGCGCACGCGCGCACATGCAGGGAAGTGTGTGCCTGTGCATTTGTGAGTGCACCACTGTGTGTGTCAAAGCATCAATGCAGTCATTTACGCGAGTCTCTGTGTGCTGTGTCTGCTTCGCCTGGGACGTGTGCAGCTTCTGACACACAGAGGGGCACAAAACGGGAACAAATGATTAGTTCATTCATCTGCTTGTTTGAAAAATATTTAATGAGCCTCTTTTATATGCCAGGACCTTAATAGTCTCTGGGGATAAAATGGCACAAAAACAAACCCAGTTCCAGCCTCGAAGGACCTTACAGTCTGCTGGGTGTTGGAGGAGGGAAAGACAAGTGAAATAACCACAAAACGGAAAGTATAAGGATTAGTCCCAGGAAACAGAAAGCCATGGTGCTTTTGGGAAGAAGAGAGTGAGAAGGGAAGACCCCCTGGAGGAGGGAACACTGAGGTTTCTGTAGGGGCTATCTGGGCATAGAGGGTGAGAGGTCGAGTCCAGACACAGAGAACAGGATGTGCAAAGGCCCTGTGGCCAGAGGGGCAGGAGATGCTTGAAAACAGTCAAAAGGCTGCCGTGGTTGAGCTCAGAGAGGGTGAGATGAGTGGTGGAGAGGCAGGTGGAGATTGGGGCCTGCGGGAGGACCACACAGGCTGTGGTCAGGATGGGGGAAGCCGCGGAAGAGGACAGTGGGGGCTGACGTGACAAGATTTCTGTAGGGCAATTAGAGTCTAGTCATGATTCTGTTGGGGATTTCCAGCAGGAAAAGGAAGGCTCTCAAGCAGCGTGACTGGGGGAGAGTCTAGTGGGCGGGACTTCATTCCCTGGTTGAGGAAACCTACAGGCAGAGGACAATGCCCTGGGCCTCTGCCAGCCCTGAAGGTCACTGTATGGAGAGTCCTCACCCTGAACCCCGCAGAGCCTGGCCTTGAGGAGAGGAGCCGTGGAGGGTTGGCCTGTGCTGATCCGGTGGGAGGGAGCCTTACTGGGGAGTGGGGAGGGGGAAGCTGGAGGGGAACTTGGAGCCTGTACTGTAACGTCCACTGACTTACTTGTGAAAGAACCACCCCTTCCTTTATTTTTTTTTTTTTGTAAAGCTGTTTCAGTATCGAGACAGGGATGTTTCTTTGTTTTTCTAGAGGCCACTTTGTAATTTTGACTCTGCAGACCCACCCAGCTGGACTGGTGAGACAGCCCCACTCTGGGATTCCAGGGGTTTCCCTTTTCCTCCTCTTCCTGCCTGGGTTCCAAGGCCCCCAGGGCTCTTCTCCACCACAACTGCGTGGGCACACACGTGTGTGCTGGGAGCTCTCTGTCCACACTCATGGGCTCTGTGGGGCTCCAAGCCCCAGCCCCCTCTGTCCTGGTCTGTGGCTCCTGGCTTAGGGGCCAGGCTGCTTGTGGCATAGGGCAGTCAGACCCCCCTCAGATCATCCTCTACCTTCCTGGACTTGCAACAGTCCCCTGAGTTGGGTGGGCACCCCTGCTAGGTCTGCCTTCTCCCTTAGGCCTGGGGCAGAGGGTGGCGATCTCTTTTTAGTCTCAAGGAACCTCTGTCTCCTCAAATCCCTTTCTTCTGAGAACAAAAGGGCTTTTGGAAATAAGATCCGGGAAGCTCTGCCACAAAGCTCCCCAGAGGCAAAGAAGCTGGAATGGGGAGGACATACAAATTGGTATCTCAGAAAAAAACAAAACCAAACAAAAAAACAACACCCTGCTCCGTGCCCTTTGAAAAAAATTCGTATTTTTAATATGTCTCTAGAGTAGATAGCACACGGACATTGTATAAAATAGAAAATTCTAAAGGAATGAAGGTAATGAGGGTGTCTCCCTTTTTCCAGAAGCCACAATTGTGACTAGGTTCTTCTAGAACATTCCAGAGATATTCTCTGCATACATGAGCATCTCCATGAATATTCATTTATATATATCTTTATATATACCCCACACAGATGGTAGCATCCGGTGCCTTCCAGTCTGCACTGTACTTTTCTCAGATGATAACGTATCGGGAGTATTTGACTATTGAATACATCGAGGGAGCATCCTTCTTTGCAAAGCGTGCATATTTCGCTGTGGCCTGCTTTATTGAACCAGGCCCCTGTTGGTGGGCACACAGGTTGCTTTCCTTCTTTCCTTTTTTCCTCTTCTTTTTTTTTTTTGGCTGAGCTACATGGCTTGTGTGATCTTAGTTTCCCGATCAGGGATCAAACTCACGCCCCCTGCAGTGGAAGTGTGGAGCCCTAACCTACTGGACCATCAGGGAATTCCCACAGAGGTTGCTTTCTGTCTCTTGTCCATACCATAAGGGCTGTGATGATGGTTAGTGTTGTATCCACATCGTCCTGCACATGGACTTGGGATTGCTGGGTCAAGGGCATTCTGTGTCTGGAATGACCTTGCCACACTGACCTCCACGGAGGTTGATCTGGTTTTCGATTTCACCAGCAATGAATGAGGAGGGGCTGATTTACCACACCCTGGTGGGAGGCTGGGTGTTGATAACTGTTCAGCTGAGAAGTGAGAAAGAGGCATTTTAGAGCAATTTCTTTTCTTTTTAAATTAATTTTTACTGGAGTACAGTTGCTTTGCCACGTTGTGTTAGTTTCTGTTGTACAACAAAGTGAATCAGCTGTACGTACACATGTATCCCTTCTCTTTTGGATTTCCTTCCCATTTAGATCACTACAGAGAACTCAGTAGAGGTCCCTGAGCTATGCAGTTGGCTCTCATTAGTTATCTATTTTATACATAGACCAATAGTGTGTGGGGCTTCCCCCGTGGCTCAGTGGTAAAGAATCTGCCTGTAATGCAGGAGTCGCAAGGGATATGGTTTCAATCCCCTTGGAGGAGCACATGGCTACCCAGTGCAGTATTTTTGCCTGGAGAATCCCACAATCTCCAGAATCCTCCTGGAGAGGAGCCTGACGGGCTACAGTCCACAGCATTGCAAAGAGTCAGACACGACCAAAGTGACTGAACACGCATGCATGCACCAGACTGTGTATATGTCAATCCCAATCTCATAACTCATCCCACCCCTTTCTTTCCCTCCTTGGTGTGCATATATTTGTTCTCTACTTCTGTGTCTCTATTCTGTTTTGTAAATAATCTCATCTGCACCATTTCTCTAGACTCCACATATAGGCCTTAATGAATGATATTTGTTTTTCTCTTTCTGACTTCACTCTATATGAAGGGATTACCATGGGGGAGTGTGCTGTTGGGTTCCTTTGTGTGCTGACTTTCAAGCAGGGCCAGGGCTGGCTTGATGGGGGTCCCTTAGAGAGTAGGACCCCAAAGTTCAGGCAGCCTCGCTCCTCTGCCTTCCTCCCAGGGATTGCTCTGTAGGCCGGCTGTGGTGTGGAGGCATTTAAGCATTTTATTTATTTATATTATTTTTCATTGTGCTGGGTCTTCATTGCTGCATGTGAGCTTTCTCTAGTAGTGGTGAGCAAGGGCTCTTCTTTATTTATTTATTTGGCTGTTCCAGTTTTAGCTGTGGTATGTGGGATCTAGTCCCCTAACCAGGGATCAAACTCAGGCTTCCTGCATTGGGAGCATGGAGTCTTAGCGGCTGGGTCAGCAGGGAAGTCCTGGGGCTATTCTTCATTGCACTGTACAGGCATCTCATTATGATGGCTTCTCTTGTCGTGCAGCATGGGCTCTGGAGCACTGGCTCAGTAATTGTGGCTTTCAGGCTTAATTGCTCAGCAGCATACGGAATCTTCCTGGATTGGGGATTGTACCTGTGTCCCCCTCTTTGGCAGGTGAATTCCTATCCACTGCACCAACCAGGGAAGTCCATGTGGAGGCACTTAAAAGACTGACAAGAACACTCCTTTCCTACCCGCACCATCGGGGGTGATGCTTCGGGAGGATGAAAGAGCCCTTGCTGGGTGACCTGAGTTCATATCCGTACCCTTTCACTTAACCTCTCCAAACCTCAGTTTTCTCGTCTGTAAAATGGGCAGAACACCTCGGATGAATGTGAAGTGTGCCTGAATGAGGACTAGAAACTTAAGACACATTTGAGGAAGACTGTGTTTATTATAGGAGAGTCCCCAGGAGAGAAGATGCCAAGCCCTTCTAGCATTGCTGTGTAGTGGCAGGAAGGGTTCTTAGGTTGTATGTCTGAAACCTTCCCTGGGCTCGATTCAAGATAGCCACACTGGTTTCCCCCAGGGGAATGGCTCCTTGGAGCTATCCCTAAGCTCCCTTGTGGTGGCCAAAAGTGTGTTTTCAAGAGTTCGGATCTGGGACCTAGACCCTAGTGAGGGTCAGGCCTTAGTGGAGACCAGTATCCCTGGAGGTTTGGCCTCATTCTCCAGATGAATCCAGGCTGACTTGATGGGCTTCTGACCCTGAAAGGGTTGAGGAGTCACAGGAGGGGCCCCGGCCTCTAGATCCCCCGCTCCTAGATGAACAGTTCTTGCCAGCACTCCTGCTGAGTGACCACTTACACCCTTACTTGTACAACATCCTGAAGGGCAGAGAGCATCCTGCCTTTGGGCCAGCATGGGTCACTCTTGAACTGTTAAACAGTCCTTAGTTGTGCTGATTTGGAACTCTCCAGAAACTATCCCCACTCCCATTCATCCCACACCTTTGCTTCCATGACCCAAACGCAGCTCAGCTGGGATTTGCAGGCTGCCACTGTGTCCTATGGAGCCTTCTTCCCCAGGCTGGGCTTCATTCCTTAACTTTCCTTCCCAGTTATTGGGTTCCAGACATGTCCTCAAAGTGGCCTGAGCTGCAGGGACAAAACAGGGATGACCCCTCCTCATTCCAAAGTCTCTAGTGTGTGCAGCCTCAGAGGCTGACTATCTTTAGGGGGTCCCATTACCCTGGCTCCAACTGTTTGCAGCCTTTGGTCACATGACTGGCCTTGGCCACATGACATCTTTGTCGTGTGACCTGACCTTGATCATGTGACCCTCAAGTACTAAGAGATCCTCATAGTTACCTGCTGTATGTCTGATTCATCTTGGTACTTTCAGCCCTGACACAGGTTTGGGCAATAACCAATGGAGGAGGAATTGGCAAGTCATGTCAAGTTGAATTTTTAACTCAAATGCAGGATGGTGACTCACTCATCGGGTTTCCCATTTGTTCTTTCCTTCCATAACATTTCTTTTCCTTTTTGCGTTCTCTCATTTGCTCTCGGCTCCCAGAGGGCAGAGCACTTCACTTTGTTTTGTCTGTAGTATTTGCATTTAGTAGAATCAGGAGTTGTATGATAGCGTGTTGAAAATGTTCTTATTGTGAATATGACACATACTTGTACTGCATCCATTCGATGTATTCATATAGTTTTAAATGAAAAGAAATGAGTTTGCTAGAGGAAAATTGGAAAACAGAGAAAAGTAGAAAGTTAAAAAAAATCACACATTGTCCCACCATCCAGAGAAAACCACTTATAAACACTCTGTGTTTTCTTCCGCTATCAGGCCTCTAACCCTTCATCCCACCCCTCCACCTAGATTGCTATTTTGCATAAAGCCTAGGAATGGGGCTCCAGGGAGGAGGGTGGCCTGAAGTCTGTCTGGTGAACAAGGTCGGTGGCTTTTTTAATTGTTCTCTGGAGCCCTCAGTGGTTGCCTAAGGCAAGGGTGAGGGGAGTAAGGAGGTGGGGCTCTGGGCCCCCCAACCTGCTTCAGCCAGAGCTGCCCACTTTCACATGTTCTACAAATTGGCCTCCTAAAGAAAATTGCGCTGGACAAAAGATTTCACTGTTTCAAAAAAGTTTTAAAACTAACCAACAAAGGCTCATTCTTTTCCCTGCTTCACACCATCCCATCCGTGTCCTGGCCCCATTCACAAACCCACACTCCTTGAGCTGCTTTGACAGCCGAAGGTTCTGACCTGGTTTGTCATCTGCCAGAGTCCCTCCTCCCTAAGATGTCCTAAGCCCTTGGTGCTTGCTCGGGTTCCCAGTCCAGTGACCCCACCCAACAAGCAATGAGATGGGGTTGGCCAGAGAGGTCCAAGTGAGCCTATCAGAGCTCTGGGGGCCATTGCTTCCTTTTCTAATGGCCCCCCAAACACTTGTTGTTGTTTTTTTTTTAATTTGCAATAGATCTTGTCTGGAATTTGACATGATACTCCCTAGGTGCAATCAACCACTTTGAAAATCCAGGTGACATCTGCCACCTGCCATGTTCTGGTTCCTCTTCCTTCCTCTAAGATCCCTCAAAGCAACTCACCCATCCTGCCTGCAGGTCTCATTAGGGTCCAAGGGTATTATTCTGCTGGGCATGGATGCTTGAGCTCACACAGCACGCTTGGACTCATGGAATCTCGGACTGCCTGACTCTTAAGAGGGAACACAGGGGACTTCCCTGGTGGTCCAGTGGTTAAGACTTCACCTTCCAATGCAGGTGGTGTGGGTTTGATCCTTGCTCGGGGATCCATGCCTCATACCCCAAAAACCAAAACATAAAACAGAAGCAATATTGTAACAGATTCAATAAAGACTTATTAAATGGTCCACATTAAAAAAAAAAAAGCTTTTAAAAATAGAGGGAATATAGTCCTACCCTCTCATTTTGCAATGGTGGGGAGAGTGCTCAAGATCACCCTCTGACTAGGGCATACATTTCCCATCCTAGAACTCTATGTCTGTATCCTGTGTGTGTGCCCTTCTCCATGTGGGTCTCCCTGGGGAGGGGGTGGGTTGGGGCCGTGGTCTGAACCTCCTGCTTGCTGCTGGATGAAGCTCTAGATATTCCCAGACATTTCTAGATCTAGCTCCTGTCTCCCGCTTCAGAATGGGACAGCCAAGCCACTGGGCTCATCCAGAAAAACATGTGTGTGTTTGCCCATGCGTGTGCTTCAATGTGCTCTAAAGGATTAGGTATTTTTGCAGACCTGTCTCAGAACGTGCCATGTGGTCTCAAGCTGTGTCTAGTTCTGTTCAGTTGACCCTGGGGGGTGACTTAAGAGAGAGACAGGGTGACTGTCAGGGCTGGTAGAAGGAGGGTAAAATTCAGTGGTCAGCTTTAGCCTGGGGGCACTGCCAGCATCTACTCCTTGTGGGTCCCCAGTTGCGGATGGCAAGAGAGATGGAAACGGAGTCTTCGGCCAACCCGGGTGACACTCTGCTTAGGGTGCCGAGTGTGTGGGTGACGACCTTGGCTTTTGTCTCGAGAGCAGTGCGGCACATTGGTAATTAGAAGGGATAATCACGATTTGTGCCTTTCCAAGGTTGTGATTAAGCAAAAATAGCCTCCATTCTTCAACTGGCAGGAGGAGCCATGGTGAGCTGGGTGGGCCACTGGTCCGGGTGCCAGTGCTGGCAAGGGTGCCGAGCACAGGCATGGCAGTATCTGGCTTGCCCCAGAGCTCATCACAAAACGTTGTCACAAAAACAGCTGTGGGCTCACCCCACCCCAAATCTGGGCACGGCAGGGACCCAGCCTGAGTAAGGCCTTGCAAACAGAAATGAACAGGAAGTGGGAAGAAACAGGCAGCCTGACAATGAAGTCCTGGGGCTCCTGGCATGTGGCTTCCCACCACCCAGGAACCCCTGCCGCCAGCTCTTGTCACCAGTGGCTCTGGGGCAGCCTTTAGGGGCAGAGTGATGAGGCCCAGGCCAGACTGCTCTAGAATTCCCAGAAGTTCCCTGATAGCACTCTTCTGGGGACTTCCAAGGAATGTACCTCCCAGTGGATGATGCTCCCTTGATCCTGATTTCTCCTAGGGGGCTGATAGCATAGAGATGTCTCCTAGGTCATGTGCACCCTGGGATCTTCACTTGCAATAAGTTTTCACAAAAATGCCATGACCACTGATAAGCCCTGCTCTCAAGTGGTCCATAGTCTGATGAGGAAATAGACAAGTAATCTCACAGCCACAAGCCAGGCCCCACCAGGCACACTGTGAGATAACCATCTCTGAGTAGATCTCAGAAAGCTTTCCAGAGGTGGTGACAATTGAGTGGGGTCTTGAAGGTTAGGTAGGAGTTTGCTGGTCTGCAGAGGAGGAAGGCCTTACCAGGCAGAGGGTTCAGGATGAACAAACGCATGGAAGAGTGAGAGCTGTGTCTTTGAGTGATTCAGAGCCTGTGGCCTCACTCATTGTGGTAGGAATGTCTGGTTCTTAGAGGAGCAGAACCCTTGTGGGCAAGATACCAGCAGATGGGTACTAAACTGCCTTTCAGCTTGTCTATAGAGGTCTCTTCTAAGACTGGAGATGGGGAAACTTTGCTCCTGTTACCCAGCTCTCAAGGGGCCAGGATCCAGATCTGGCAGGCGAAGTCTACCCTCCTCCCCTCTCCTAGAGCAAAGCATCTCTGACTTTTGTGCATTAAAAGGAAGCAAGTCTGTGTCTTCAAACAGCTTGCGGGGGTCAGGCTCTTCCCCTCAGCTAGAGAAGGGTTGAGGGATGCTGAGGGCAACCCTGCTGGTCTCTTGTCTCCTCTGAGCCAGGAACTGCCTCAGCATTGTTTGCGTCCAGGACTCAGCATGGTTTGATGCCCAGAGCATCATGTGGGCCCCAAGGGAGCTGACCACAGGAAGATCAAGGATGCAGGTGCTCTGAGTCTGTGTAATCAGCGAGGGTACAGGATGCGGTCCCCACCTAACACAGGGCATGGTGCCCAGGAGATGGCAGGACCCTCATGTCTTCCCTGCAACCTATTTATAGCCTCGCCATGGTAATTTGTGGCAATCACAGTATTTAATTCTGTAATCACACTGCAAGCAGGCATCCAGCCCAGTGAGGCTGGGGATCCTGCCAGGTCTCAGGGAGGGACTTGGGGGCAGGGCAGGAGTGTGGAGGCGGTGATGTCCCCATCAGCTTCTAGCCCCATTGCGTCAGCCGTGGCCCTGACTCTGTGCCCCACCCACCCACCCTGATGCACCCTGGATCATAGTAATAATAATAATAAACAACTACTAACACTTACATAGCACTTAACATGTTCCAGGCCCTGTCCTAAGCACTTTGTATATATGGGTTCCTTTATCCTCATCATCCACTCTATAAGGTAGCTTCTATTATTATGCCCATATTCCAGATGAGGAAACTGAGGCACAGAACTCACAGCTGGTAAGAACCTACATTTTGGGACTTCCCTTGGGGTCCAATGGTTAAGAATCCACCTTTCAATGAAGGGGACATGGGTTTAATCGCTGTTCATGGAACCCAGATCCTATGTACTGTGGGGCAACTTAGCCCGAGTGCCACAACTATTGAACCTGTGAGCTCTAGAGCCCACGTTTCATAAGCGAAGCCTGCGTGCTGCATCAAAGATCTGGTGCAGCCAAAAAAAAAAAAAAAAAAAAGGGGGGGGCCTACATTCGTGTTCAAGCATTCTGGCTCCAAAGTCCACGGTCCCAGCTAGGTCTCTCCCAGCCCCAGAAGTGAGGGATCTCCCAGGCTTCCCACCCATGACCTCAGCTCTGCCCAGCTCCTGGTTCCTCCTGGTCCACCTGCCCCAGAGCTGCACGCACGAGGATGCACACACTACGAAGCATGGTCGCTTCATCCTGGGGAAGTGACCGTCAGCGTCCCTTCTTGGGGTTTCCCCTTAGCAGACTGTTTCAAGTGCAGTGGGAAGAGGTCTTGGGGACTTCGGTCTTCAAGGTGTCACTTATCATTTTGTGCTTCTGTGTTTCTCTCCTGCAGAAAGGAGATTGTCATACTGCCTCATTGGGAAGTTCCTGTGGAGGTCAGGGGGATGGGAGGGGAACCACTTTGTCAAGCATCGTCTTCCACTAAGTGTGGGGCAGCTCGCTCAGTCTTATTAGTTGTGTGGTTTGGGGCAAGTGATCTTGGTTGTTGGAGCCTCAGTCTTCTCATCTGTAAAATGGGGCTAATAAGAAAAGGACCACAGCTCAGAGGCTAACTGTGGGGGCTATATGAGATAGTACCTGTAAAGCTCATAATGCCTGGAACATAATAAGTGCTCAATAAGAATGTGCCCTTTACTGGTGTCTTTTATTATGATCTTGTCCTGAAGATGGGGTGCAGGCCTCATTTAGCCAAGCCCAGGGCAAGGTCTACAGGATGTTAGAAATAAGGCAGAAGAGCCTGAGCCACTGAAGGAGCCTGAGTAAGTGCTGGGCAGAGTCCAGCCTCAAAACAAGTTTTTTTTCTTCCTCCTTCAAGGCAACCCCCTCCATCATCGGGGAAACGATTTCCTGTCTGTTTGGGCAGCAGCTCCAAGCTCATAAAGCAGTTACCCTTAGACCAGAGTTGTGTCCGTGAGGACACAATATTTCAGAAATGTACTTCCCGGCTAAGCAAAGCTTCTCACTTGGAATTCTTTGCAGAAGTGCCCTCCCCTGGGGCCAGAAACGGCTGAGATGTTGTTGACTCAGAAACGTGTTGGCCAGGGCTCTCACCCACACCCACCAGAGGGTTGCCCACAAAGCCTCTGGGAAGGCCGTTCCCCAGACGTGACTCCTAGTGGGTGCTGCAGTCTCACAACAGGGGGTGGGGGCAGAGTGGGAGGGAGAGAGGGCCATCCTGTCTAGAACCCGCTGCTTTAGCGGTGAGTGAGTTCCCAGTCATTGGAGGCAAACAAGTGGCTCACAGTCCAACCATGTGGTTCAGCCACACAGAGGAAACAGTACCCTTCTCATGGGGAGAAAGGAGAGGCGGTGAGGATTTCTGCGTGGCTGGCATCACTGGGTGGGCCGTGAGGGGGCCATTGGATGTATTAAAGGCCTCTCTCCACCTGAGAGTCCAGTGCAGTGGCTTTCAGAAATGTGGGTGTTAGATCAGACAAACTGTTCTGTAAGGGGTCAGATAATCCTTTGTCGACTGTAAGGACTCTGTGATGACCAGTTAACTCTGCCACTGTGGCACAGGCAGCCACAGACAACACATAAATGAAAGAGCTGGCTGTGTCCCAATAAAACTTTATTTACAAAAACAGATGGTGGGCCAGATTTGGTCCACAGCTCTCGTGTACAGAATCCTGCATGTACGTAGAGGAACAGGAGCTCAGGCAGGTCTGGATGCTCAGAAGTGCTTCCTAGGGGAGGGGGTGGCTGCTGAGAGAAGCAAGGAAAGAGTCTTGGCAGTGGTTGGCCCCGAAGCTCGTGGGTGACAGCTCATGTGGTCCTAGATGCTGGCTTTGCCTCTCGGAGGCTCCACCTCCCCGGGACCAGGGTCCCATCATTTAAGGCTTTGCAGTCACTTTGAGAGCTTCAACCAGATCTTTAAAAAGTATTTTATCCAGCATCTCTAGCTATTTTCAGAGAATGCTTGGTCCGAGTTTCCATCTGTATCTGGGAGTCACGAGATGACACTCGTCCTGCTGCTGAAGTTACTGGGAGAGGAAGAAAGAGCAGGAGAGTTCCCTTCTGGGACACCCCGCCTGGCCTCAGGGACCTCATCATGTCTGGCCTCCCTGCCGGCCTCCCTTTCCCAAGGAGGAGAAAGGTTTTAGGTTGTGTTGATGTAGGAAGTTGGGGCTGGGTGGCGTGGCCCTCCCAAGCTCCAGATGCTATCGTTCCAGTTCTCCTGGGAGCCCAGGCCATGGGCCAGCCAGGGCGCAGGGAGTGTCCAGTCTCTGTGAGGGAGGCCTGAGATGCTGAGTCCTCCATTCCCCGCCCTACAGGAGAACTGTACCGGGTTTCCTTGAGAAGACAGAGGTTCCCAGCCCAAGGAAGCATCGAGATCCATGAAGACAATGAGGTGGGTTTCTGGGGATGTCTGGGCCACCTCTGGGGTCAGAAAGCTAGGAAGAGTCGCTAGCCGGTAGACAGGCCAGCCAGTCTTCACCCAGCTCCTCACTGGCCTTTCTGTGTGAACTGGTGCTGGTCTCTGTCTCTCTCTGGGCTTCCCTGGTAAAGAAGCCACCTGCCAGTGCAGGAGACAGGGTTTCGATCTCTGGGTCGGGAAGATCCCCTGGAGAGGGAAATGGCAATCCATGCCAGTATTCTTGCCTGGAGAATCCCATGGACAGAGGAGTCTGGCGGGCTACAAGTCGGATACACTTGAGCGACCAAACACACACTGTCCTTCTTTGGGTTTCCAGGACCCCGTACAAATAAGAAGAGCCCTTTGGGACTCATCCCACACTAACACAGAGGGGCTTGCCCTCCTGTCAGCCCATGCCCCTCACTCTGAACGCACAGGAGGTGCCATCAGAGTCCCCTGTGTGTGCGTGGTTCTCTGAGTGTCCCCTGCCTTCCCACCCCACCCCACTGCCTGTCTCTCTCTCTATCCTGATTGATGTCCCCCTCAGGAAGGCTGCCCGCAGCGCTCCTGCAAGACACACGTCCTCCTGCTGGTGCTGCACGGGGGGAATGTCCTGGACACGGGCTCGGGGGACCCATCCTGCAAGGTGGCCGACATCCACACCTTCAGCTCCGTGCTGGAGAAGGTCACGCGTGCGCACTTCCCCGCAGCCCTGGGCCACATCCTCGTCAAGTTCGTCCCCTGTCCCGCCATCTGCTCGGAGGCTTTCTCGCTTGTCTCCAAGTGAGTTCCTTTCTGCTTGTTTGGGCTGGCTGGGCCGGGTCGGGGGTGCCTAAGCAGAGGGGCTGCCCCTGCCACATGGGCAGGTGGGTGCCTGCCAAGGCCTCCCTGGGATGTCAGATCCTGACTGACCACGAGCATCACTGGAGGAAAATGATCAGCAAGAATCTAAAGGGATTAACATGCACCAAATACTCTTCTGCCTGGGACTGGGTGGCGCTGGTGCCCCGCAGTACATAGCTCAGACTCCCTTGCTGTGCTCAGCAGGCCCTGGTCTTGTTGGCCCAGATAATGAAGCTGAGGCATTGAGAAGTTAAGCAGTTTCCTCCAGGGTTACGCAGGGACCCAGGAGTCAAAGCCAGGCAGCCCCACTCTTGATCTAAGTCAGAGCCAGTAGAGATCGAGGTGGCACATGGTGTTGTGGATACTCAGAGAGAAGGCCAGGGAGGCTTCCTGGAGGAGGTGATTTTTGGGTGTGCTTTGAGAGTAGCGTAACCTGGTGAGGGGTGTGGGCTCTTCAGTCATCCTGAGCTTGAGTTCCAGCTCTGTGACCCGGGTTGGGGGTGGGGTGGGAAGGGCAGGAAGTTGTTTAACCTCTCCCTATCTGTTTCCTCATCTGTAAAGTGGGGATGATCATGGTATATCAACCATGTCTTAGAGTTTTTGTGAGGATTCTGTGTACTAGAATGGGTGAAGCACATGGTAGGGCACAGGGATGGGCTGGGACTTGCGTCACCATCCTCGTAGGAGCACTGTCCATTGGCAGACAGTGGGCTGGGGCGGGAGGAGGGAAACCCACTGGCTGGAAGTGAGGCAGTGTGCTCTCAGGGCCTTGGCTCCTCATCCAAACCTGCCCTGGAAACTCTGCAGGATAGACTGAGAAACCGGGGGCCCTCAGGACCTGGGGGCCTATGGGAGACCCTGTCCAATGATCCAGGAGCCAAGTGCTCCCCAGATGCCCTCCCTGTTGAGGGGTGCCTGGAGCCAGTCGGGAGCCCTGGATGCACCTACAGAGCAGTGCCTAGTGTGTGTGGTAGATGGCTGGGACTGGAGCCGGGAACTTTCTGTAGTGCAGTGAGAGGGAGGCCAGTGGCACCTCTGTCCTGGCCTTTACCCTCTTTCACAGCCTCTGCAAAGAAGAACCCCCTTGGGGAGGGTAGAAAGGGACCCCCAGCCTAGTGCCAACTCCCTAGGGAGATGGAGAAGGGGCTCTGCGTCAAGTGTGGCTGTAAGGAGAAGGGCTCAGCTCCGCTGGTTGGTGGGTGGGAGCACGGGGAGCACGTGCAGGGGTCTCACATGTCCCCTCTGAGAGAGAAAGGAAAGTCTCCTCTGCCTTTGAGATTCGTCTGTGTTCCCAGAACTCGGGCTGGGCAGATCTCCATCAGAGCTGGAAGAAAGGAGATTAGCTCAGGAAGGAAAATGTATTTCCCCAGCGTGGTTAATAGCCCAGATCCCGGGTGTGATTTTTGTTAAACTGCTAGGCGGTAGGCCTCCCCCTGGGGCGTCTGAATCTGGAGGGGAGGAGCCCTGGAATCTGCATCCTGACTCCCTCTGGGCTTTGGCTCGGCATCGGGTTTGGGAAGCTGAGTTGAATGAAGACTCTGTCTGTCACACTCCAACAGTCGGAGTTAATTGTGTTCCTTCACAATCAATCTCAGTCCCCCAGCAACCCCCTCGCCCCCAGGATATCTGACCTCCAGAGCTGGGTCACCCAGTCCAGGCCGATCTCCAGGAAGACAAATGGCCCAGGGACACTGGAGGGGCCAGCAAGTGGGAGCCCAGCGCTCTCCCAGGCAGCATCTTGCCTGGGCCATCAATCAGCCCTAATCACTGCTGGGAGGGAGCTCTTTCTCAGATAATTAAAATCTCTCCGGCTGCAATTGAGGGCTGTTTCCTCTAATTTGTGATTTTTTGGAGATGAGGAATGGCTGTCAGGCTGGCCTTGCGCAGCAGGGGCTCTTTGTCACCTGCCCAGGGTGCCCTGCACCCTGTCACCTTCCGCAGTCTCCGTCAGACTCCCACTGGGATCAGTGTTGGGTCCTGGGTCAGCCCGAGCTTGGACTCTGGGGGAAGGGCAGGCTCTGGGGAGGGGGTGTACAGTGCCCCCCCTCTGCTGAACCTCCCAGCCAACTGGGCCCGATGCCCCTGGGGACAGAGGTAGGACGGGTGAGGGTGCAGGCAGGCACAGGCCACTGGGAGCTGGTTCCAGATGAGGCTGAGCTGCCCAGAGAGAGGGGCAGAGAAGTGAGGGAGCCCATGCAGGAGCTGACAGTCAGTCCACTTGTTGGGGGATGCTTCAGGACAGGCTCTCTCAGTCCTTTCTGGGGTCACAGACCTTTCTGCAAAGCCCATGAAGGCTCTGGATCCCCTCCCCAGAAAGACAGACATGATACCATACATGCAAGTGCATGGCTGGTGTGTGAGCCCTATGCCTGGCACACCCTCTTTCCTCTTTCTAGCTTCCCTAAAGACTTCCTTGAGTCATAGATCAAACCTCACCTCCTCCAGGAAGTCTGCCATGATGACATGTTCCCACCCCCTTTTGGCTGCCAGGTGGCACTAGTGGTAAAGAACCCATCTGCCAATGCAGGAGACACAAGAGATGTGGGTTCGATTCCTGGTTGGGGAAGATCTCCTGGAGGAGGGCATGGCAACCCACTCCAGTATTCTTGCCTGGAGAATCCCATGGACAGAGAAGCCTGGCAGGCTATAGTCCACAGGGTCGCAAAGAGTCGGACACGACTGAACCAACTTAGCATGCATGGATATGGGATCTTAGTTCCCACCAGGGATTGAACTCTGCAGTGGAAGCATGAAGGCTTAACCAATGGACCACTGGGGAAGTCCTGACATACCCCCATTCTGACCCACACCAGTGGTGGCCTCCATAACTGGTGTGTCCTTTGAGGCGGGCAGAGAGCCCTGCTGTCGTGGGAGACTCCAGGGGCCACACGATGGCTGGCACGGGATGGACACACAGCGGGTCCTCACAGGCTAGCCACTCCCCCATGCTGGGATTCACTGCTGGGGCTTTGTCTCCTGCCTGGGTCCTCCTCAACAGCCCCGACCCCAGGGCCCAATTTCTGGTCAGCATGTGCTCTCTCTCGCCCCGTCCACGACTCCAAGCCCACCCTCCTGCCTGGTCCCAGGTGGACTTACCTTGGCCTCCTGTCTGCAGCCTGAACCCATTCAGCCAAGATGTGGGTTGTCTCAGCAACAGCCAGGACCACGTCCCTCTGGCCGCCCTGCCCCTGTTGGCCATCTCCTCCCCACAGTACCAGGACGCGGTTGCCACTGTCATCGAGCGAGCCAACCAGGTGTATGCGGAGTTCCTCAAATCCCCCGATGGGATTGGCTTCAGTGGGCAGGTAGGACAGCCTGCCCTCACCTCCCTGACCTTGTCCCTGCCCTGAGAGATGTTGGGACCTGCCGGAAGGATCTAGATCAGGCTGCTCTGCAGCCCTAGCTTCTGACATCCTAAAAGGCTTTTGAGATCTTTGGGTCTGTCCTCATTTTACAGATAGGAAAACTGAGGCCAACACCTGAGTTCTGATTATCAGCCCATGCTGATCTGTGACCCAAGTCTGACCCTGACTGTAGCCTGGTTCCCATCCTCAAGCGGACCTTCCTGTCCCCATGTTGGGACTCTCAGTGCCTCCCTGGAACAGGCTCCTTGTTCCCCTGTGGACCGGCTGGCTGCACTCTGGCTGGGTGTGGGGCAAGGGGGTGGCAGTGGGCAGGCCTGCAGTCCCAGCTCTGCCTTCTGCAGGTGTGTCTCATCGGGGACTGTGTAGGGGGCCTCCTGGCCTTCGATGCCATCTGCTACAGCGCGGGACCCACGGGTGACAGCCCTGGCAGCAGCAGCCGGAAGGGGAGCTTCAGCAGCACCCAGGTGCGGGCCAGATGGTGGGGTGGGGGAGGGGATGTCCCTGGGAGCCCCCCCCGGGGAGCAGGGCCTCTCGTGGGGGAGCAGTGTTAGCCCTGGTTGGTGCTGTGACATCCAGGTTACAAAGTGTTCACAATCCTGCAAGAGTGGTGGGAGATTACTATCACAGGTGAGGAAACTGGAGCTCAGAGAAGGCTCATTTAGCCTCAGCTCCCCAGAGAGCTCTCCAGAGTCCCAATGGATCACTGAGACCTTTTTTTTTTTATATAATTTTAATAAGTTGATATTTTGTATTTTCGTTTTTTAAATTCAGTTAAAGAAATTTTCTGGGTGTTTTTGGGCCATGTGGCAGTAGGATCTTAGTTCCCCAACCAGGGATTGAACCGGTGCTCCCTGCAGTGGAAGTGCAGAGTCTTAACCACTGGAAGGTCAGGAAGTTCCTCCAGTGAGCCCTTTGGACTTAGGGGACAGCCCTGTGCCTAAAATCCCATCTTTTTTTGTGTGTGTGTTGTGGCTCCCACACTCCTTTTGGAAGAAGTACTGCCTCTCGCATCTTAGGAGAAGGGGGTTCATTTGTCCTGGGGCCCCAGAGTGACCACAGTGCCCTCCTGTCCTCTGCTCGGCCCCCAAGGACGCCCCGGTGGTGGTGGAGGAGGATTGCAGCCTGGCAGGCAGCAAGCGGCTCAGCAAGAGCAGCATCGACGTCTCCAGCACCTTGGAGGATGAAGAGCCCAAGCGGCCATTGCCACGGAAGCAGAGCGACTCCTCCACCTATGACTGCGAGGCCATCACCCAGCATCATGCCTTCTTATCAAGGTAGCCGCTCCTTGTGCCTGCCCTGCCGCCTTCCAGCAGAGTGTCCAGGGGAACAGAGCCTCGGCCCAGTCATCTGGGAGGCCTGTGACCAGTCACATGCCCCAGCTTTTTCTATGGGGGGCCCAGGGACCAGCACTGAAATGCAGGGACTGAGGCCACGCCCCACGGACCCTGCACGGAGACCGGGGACTCTGCACGCTGGGCCTGCCATCCCCATCCGCTCAACTTGCAGAGAGATGGGACAGTTGGTCTCACCAAGAGGGTAGATGCTGCCCAGCCTACTTCACTGATGGTTTTAAGAATCTGGTGAAAGAACAGAAGTAGGTGTGTTTTGTATTTCTTAGCATTTCTTAGTATTGTGTTCTTGGTATTTCTCAAATGGGCCAGCAAAGGCCAGGTAGGTCAGGAACTTTCCATGGATCACACAACCAGTTACTGGAGAGCCGGGGTCTCCCAGTGCCGGGCACCAGTACCCTTTTTTTTTTTTTTTAAATTGGGGTATAGTTGCTTTAAACGTTGTGTTAGATTCTGCCGTAAGCAATGCACTTTTATTCAAAGACCAGCCAGGTCCCTCCATGGAACTGCCCACCCTTTAACTTTCTAGAAGGAGCACGTTAATGGACACTGGTTAAATGAATCTGTTGTTCTTCAGTCTTTCCGACTCTTTCCGACCCCAAGCACTGTGCAGCGTGCCAAGCTTTCCCGTCCTTCACCATCTCCTGGAGTTTGCCCAAACTCATGCCCATTGAGTGATGCCATCCAACCATTCATTCAGGATTCATATGAGCATTGAACATAAGTCCAAGTGAGAAGAAATGCCTCTTTTCTTCTCCCCTTTCTCCTCAGTTCTCTCCTCCCATCCTCCTTTTCTATCCAAATGATAAGTAGCACCAGGTCATCACAACATTTGGAAAATGTATCCTCTCACCACTGCTAACACATTGGATATTAATTCCTTTCAGTATATTTTTTACATGCTTTGCTTGTGAAAGTGAAAGTGTTAGTCGCTCAGTCATGTCTGAGAGCTCAGTCACGTGTTTGCGATCCCATGGACTGTAGCCTGCCAGTCTTCTCTGTCCATGGGATTCTCCAGGCAAGAATACTGGAGTGGGTTGCCATTTCCTTCTGCAGGGGATTTTCCTGACCCAGGGATTGAACCCAGGGCTCCTGCATTGCCGGCAATTTCTTTACTGTCTGAGCCACCAAGGAAGATTTGCCTGTAGGTTTACTTAGAGAAAAAAACAAAACAAAACAAAACTCTTATATTATGGTCTTTCACCATATGATGAAAAATATTCTTAATATAAATATTCTGATAAATATTCTTAACAATGTTTTATTAAGTGAATGGATGATATCTTGCACAGTCCCAGTAACTGGACACTTGGTTTTTTTTCCAATTCTTTATGATTATAAACAGCAGTCCGGAAACATCTTTGTGCATAAATGTTTAGGTATATATTAGGGCTATTTTATTCAAATGGGTTCCTGGAGGAAGAATTATTAGGTCAAAGGCTCTGCATATTGAAACCTCTGACTATTCAAAGGCCCTCTGAAAGATTATTCTTGAGAGAAGCAGCTACATTTCAAGTCAGGTTGCAGGGTAAAATCCTAACATTTCTGGTTCATCCTTGAAAAATCCTTTAAGAAAACCCCACATTTGGAGAGTGACGTGAAGTTGGAGGCTCTCAGTGGCTGGTCCAGTGCAGCCAGCTCTTCCCTCTGGTGCAGGGACAGATGGCTGTTTCTCTGGCAATTCAGTAGTTGGTATGTGTTTAGGGACCACGCTGTACATGAAATATGAATTGTTAAACAGCAGGGTCGTCATTCTCACTGCAAGATGCTCCAATTGCAAGAGGCAGAGGGTGTGTGGGGATTCAGATTCCACCGCCCAGACCCTCGCCCACAGGCGATGGGGGACTGGCACACATTTCGAAGCTTATTTCTAAAATTCCCTTTTTCCTCCAACTTGCGTATTTTGGTGGAATTTGCATTCCATTAATGGATTCATGGGGCTTCCCAGGTGGCTCAGTGGTAAAGGATCCGCCTGCAATGCAGGAGATGCAGGTTCAGTCTCTGGTTTGGGCAGATCCTCTGGAGAAGGAAATGGCAACCCACTTCTTGCCTGGGAAATCCCATGGACAGAGGAGCCTGGTGGGCTATACAGCCCATGGGGTTGCAAAAGAATTGGCTGGGACTTAGCGACTACACAATAACAAAAATGTTCATAGATCGTGTGCCACTGGATTTTCTGAAACCCTGAGTGGTACCTGAATGCAGCTGAAAGTTTCGGGAGGTCCCCAGTTTTCCTGCCTAATTTTGGCAGCCTGCTCTGGGTCTGCACATCAACTTGAGCTCTTTGAGGCAATGGTGCCTGGGATGGGAACCATTGGAATTCTGTGTGGCTCCTGTTTTTCTCTTTAAGCTCGATTTCCTCTGTGAGCTGGAGGGGAGGAAAAACCAAGCTGTTTGCATCTGTGTCTGCGGGTTGCCTGGAACACGAGTTACCATGAAAGCCCTCATCCTGGCAGGACCGATGATGCCCAGCTGTCTGGCCAGGCTGGGCTTCTCTGTTGGACAGGAATTCACAGTGTGGCCATCACAAGACCAGCACGATGAGGCAGGAGGCTTAGGTTTCATGTGCTCAGTCCGTTTTAAGGAAGATTATTTTATTGGATCACAGTCACATGGGTTTATTCACATATCGCCCGAGTGCCATGCAGCAGTGTGAAGTAGATGTGATGGAGGCGATATGGACCCCAAAGTCTGAAATATTTACCATCTGGCCCTTTATAGGAAAAGTTGGCTGACTCCTGCCTTAGCCAAATGTTGGCCAGGCCTTGGTGGCAGATGCTGAGATGGTCACCAATTTGTGTTGGTGATCAGGCAAGTGGGTCCCGGGCTGAGCCCTGCCGCAGAGATCCAGCGCTGGGTGCTGCAACTCAGACATCAGGCTGCCCTGCTAGGTGCTCACTCCTGAGTGCTTGTTGTTGTTCAGTCGCTCAGTCAAGTCTGACTCTTTTCGACCCCATGGACTGCAGCACACCAGGCTTCCCTGTCCTTCACCATCTCCCAGAGTTTGTTCAAACTCGTGTCCATTGAGTTGGTAATGCCATCTCATCCTCTGTCGCCCCCTTCTCCTCCTGCCCTCAGTCTTGCCCAGCATCAGGGTCTTTTCCACATCAGGTACCCAAAGTATTGGAGCGTCAGCATCAGTCCTTCCAATGAATATTCAGGGTTGACTTCCTTTAGGATTGGCTGGTTTGATCTTCTTGCTGTCCAAGGAGCTCTCAAGAGTCTTCTCCAGCACCGCAGTTTGAAAGCATCGCTTCTTTGGCTCTCAGCCTTCTGTATGCTCAGTCCCCCCCCTAACCTGCACTCCCCTGTCTTCCTCCCTGGGCCAGCATCCACTCCAGCGTGCTGAAGGACGAAGCCGATTCCCCAGCGGCCGGGGGCCCCCAGGTCCCCGAGGTCAGCCTGGGCCGCTTGGATTTTGAGGTGTCCGACTTCTTCCTCTTCGGCTCACCCCTGGGCCTGGTCCTGGCCATGCGGAGGACGGTGCTGCCCGGACTGGATGGTGGGTGTGATGCTGGCTGGGGCCTGAGATGCCTTTGAGTCACTAGGCCACTGTGTCAGGACCTGGAACTGGGGAGAGTAGGGGTGGGGAGGACCAGAGAATTGGGGGTAGATGGAAAGAGAGGCAAGGAAGAAGAAGAAAGGGATGGAGGCAGGAGGGAGAGTGGGGCAACTTCCCCCATGGGGCCAGGTGAGGCAGCCCCTGGTGGATTTCACTCCCTACCACAGGCTCCGTTGCCTGGTTGTCATGCTTTCTGGGAAGAGAAACCCTACTGTACCCACCCGCTCCTTCCCCAATACCCAGGTAGGCCCCCTGCAGCCAGGTTGGTCTTACTGCCCCCTGCAGATCTGCCCCCTCCACCTCAGTGCCTCTGCTTGCAAGGTCCCCACAGCCTTGAATGCCTTCCCCCATTCCTCTGATATACTTCCAGAGGTGATTTGCACCAGAAGATGGTTTAGCAGTGACTCTGAGGATATAAGAGGCTGGAGGCCCCTGGGAGCACAATGGATCAGGGATCCTCCAAATTCTTTTGTCCCAAAGCTTACCAACAAACTGCACTACGACTGTTGATCGTAGATACAAAGTCGGGAGTGGAGGGGCTCTGATAGAAGTAGGGGAAACAGGCAGAATCTCACAGCTGTGGTTAACGTTGCTAAGGAAACCTAGGGTTCCCGGGATGCTGGACGGTCCAGTGCCCTGACTGAGACCGACAGGGCAGCGAGATGATGCGATGAGGCCTCAGTGGAGACACCTGCTGGTCAATGGGAGAAGTGTTCGGCCCTCTCTGACAAACTAAGTTTACTTACTACCCCAGGTCTGGGAATTTAGCTGGGCAGAAGAAAGAGGCAGCTGATCCTGAATGAAGGACCCTAGGTCTGCTTCATAGATCAGGTAGCAACTAAGTGACAGCCAGAATTGAAAGGAGTTTGATCAATGGAAACAGTGGAGGACATCCTGCTAAGAGCAGGGGGAGCTTGAGCAAAGGCACAGAGAATGGAAAGCAGCTGTCCATCACGGCCCCAGTGCTGGGTGCCTACAGTGGTGCTTCCAAGTGGGGTAGGTTGGCAAGGCCTTGAGGGTTAAGCTGAACCAAGTGGCTTTGATTCTGTTGGTAGCAGGAGCCATGGAAGGTTCTTGAGCAGAGGAGTAGGTTTCTCAAAGTTGCAGTCGAGGGAGCCTCCTAGGACCAAGGCAGCAGGTGTTCAAGGGGCTTCCTGTGTGTCCTCCCCCCACCCCCAAGGTTTCCAGGTACGTCCCGCCTGCAGTCAGGTCTACAGCTTCTTCCACTGCGCAGACCCCTCCGCCTCCCGGCTTGAACCACTGCTGGAGCCCAAGTTCCACCTGGTGCCACCTGTCAGCGTGCCCCGCTATCAGAGGTTCCCACTGGGTGACGGACAGCCCCTCCTCCTTGGTAAGCTCTCGGGGGTGTCAGAGTGTGCTGAGCTGGAGGCTGGGCTCCATGCAGGTGGTGCCCTAGGGCCACCCTCTCTGGTCCAGCCCGTCCAAGCTGTCAGATGTCAGAGTGGCTAGACTCACCTGAACAAAGTCTGTGTACTTTTGGGGGTGGGGGTGGCGTGGACAGGAAGACCTCTGACTCACCTGCCTTTGGAGCAGCCCACCTGTGTGAGCTCCTGCTCTGCAGGAGGCATCTTTGGGCTCTGCCCCCTGATTAGCTCCTGTGTCTGGGGCCAGTGTAATACTGGCTGTGTAATACTGAGATGTCAGACCTGATTGCAAGTCTGGGATCCATG
Organism: Bos mutus; assembly: GCF_027580195.1. Lineage (NCBI taxonomy): Eukaryota > Metazoa > Chordata > Mammalia > Artiodactyla > Bovidae > Bos > Bos mutus. The sequence continues at coordinate 12,362,033 of NC_091635.1, forward strand.
CTGAGTGTTATGCCCAGTGCCTGGACTCTAGAGGTGCAGGTCAGGGAGTGGGTCACCCTGGTGGGCTTCTTGGAAGAGGGGGTCTTCAACCAAGGCATTTGTACAGGTGAAGAGCTAGAGGGTGGGTTTTGAGGGATCTTCTGGGTGGAGGAGCAGCAGGAGCAAGGGAGGTGGACTGGGGGAGGGCCAGTGGCCTACGGGGCTCACGTGGGGTAAGCTAGGCATGGACTGGGTTGAGGCCAAGGGGAGGCCTGGGATGGACAGTCAGGGCTTGGAGATCAGAGCCTTGAAAGTTTAGCCAGACCCTGTTCAGAGATTTGAGTCAGATTGGAGTTGGGGGGCCGGCGGGGGGGAGGGGGAGGGGATGTGCTGCCTTGCGTGTGTCTTATTCAGGATTTAAACCCAGCTTACCCCTTTCCACCCCATATCAAAAGAAACTTAGTTTCCAAAGTCCTGTTTTGTCAGGAGTTTTTATTAATAGAGGGGTTCTATAGATAGAAAAATGAAAGTCACTCAATCGTGTCCAACTTTGCGACCCCGTGGACTATAGCCCTCCAGGCTCCTCTGTCCATGGAATTCTCCAGGCAAGAATACTGCAGTGGGCAGCCATTCCCTTCTCCAGAGAATCTTCCCAACACAGGGGTCAAACCCAGGTCTCCCGCATTACAGGCAGATTCTTTACCTTCTGAGTCACCAGGGAGTAGGGCATCCTAAAATGTGCCGGTCTCTGGTCAGGGCATCCTCCTGCCCCCAGAGGGCGCCCTTGCCCCCAGGCTCATTTATGTCTGGGCTCAGCTGCAATCCTCCGAGGCTGAGAGGAGTGTGCTACAAAGCTCATGGTTGTCACCTGTGACCTCAGCTGGGGCTTTGGGTGCAGTGTCCCAGAGGTGCCCTCGGCAGCTCTGTTGGGGTTGGAGTGACGGTTGGGACCCTGACTTGTGCCTGCATAACCCATGGCTTGGAGGATGTGAAACCAACGGGTACCTGGTGAAGGGGTTCTGGTCAGGCCCTGGGATGAGAGGTGTGGGCTCCTCCCCAGGTGCCCAGACTCCCACCCAGCATGGGGCTGGCACTGCCCGGGCAGCTCCATTTGAGACCCACCACTTGGCCTTGAGGCGGGGCTAAGTAGCTCAGTTGGTAGAGCATCGGACTTTTAATCTGAGGGTCCAGGGTTCAAGTCCCTGTTCAGGCATGCCGCCCGCTATTTTGGGCTTCCCTCACAACTCAGTTGGTAAAGAATCTGTTTGCAATGCAGGAGACCAGGGTTCGATCCCTGGGGTGGGAAGATCCCCTGGAGAAGGAAATTGCAACCCACTCCAGTATTTGTGCCTAGAGAATCCCATGGATAGAGGAGCCTGAAGGGCTACAGTCCATGGAGTTGCAAGAATTGGACATGATTTAGTGACTAAACTACCACCATGCAGACTTGACTGTGAAATTCCCCCTCCAGCTGATGCCCTGCATACCCACAGTGCCCTCTTCCTGGAGGGCAGCTCCCGGGGGAGCCCGCCGCTTCTGGATGCCCCCGCCTCACCCTCTCAGGCCCTGAGATCCCAGCGCCAGGCACGGAGGATCAGCCAGGGCAGCTCCAGTGAGAGCTCGGAGTCCTCGGACAGCTTGGCCCCCGTGGGTGCCTCCCGCAGTGAGTGAGGGTCTCCTGGGCCCCATCTGGATTCGAGGGAAAGGGGCTTCCTCCAGGTGGGCACTGGTTCCCTGCCAGGGCTGTTGAGGACCTCGGAGGAGGGGAACAGGACATCTAGACTGAGCTCTGATCTCAGAGAGAACTGTGACCTCTGACCTGGACAGGGGTCCTGACCTCTGACTGTGGTCTGAGCTCTGACCTCAGCCAGAGCCCTAATCCCAATGTTCAGTTTCCCCACGGGAGTCCCTCTGACCAGCAACCCTGGGGTGAGACTCTATGTGTCTGTGGATCTGGCCCTCGTTCTGGGGATCAGTTTGCAGCATGTGACCTGGAGGCCGGTTGGGTGGGTGAGGGGACTGGGGGGTCGTTGAAGCTGGGGAAAGACTGGCACATGTCCTAGAGCTCATTTTGAGCTGAGTGCTCTGGCTCCAAATTCGTGTCCTAGTGGCGTGTCCACCACTGGATCTGCACCCTGGGGGTCCCACACGCACTGCCTCTTGGGTCAAGGTCCAGTCCTCACCTCCCTCTCGGATCCACAGTCACAGCCAAGTGGTGGGGCTCCAAGCGCATCGACTACGCCCTGTACTGCCCTGACGTCCTCACAGCCTTCCCCACCGTGGCCCTGCCCCACCTCTTCCACGCCAGCTACTGGGAGTCCACGGACGTGGTGGCCTTCATCCTGAGACAGGTATGCCGCCCCTGCCTGGGAGGGCCCAGCCTCCAGGGAGAAGACGCTTGCCTTGCCGGTCACACTGGACACTGGAGCATGGCAAGTGGAGGGGGGAGTGACCTGGACAGACAACCGTTTTCATAAGGAATATGACTTCTGGTCAATGTCATGGCACTTTCTAGACAATTAAATAGATGCCATGTAGGAGAATGTGCCCATGTTTCAACTTGGAGATTGGAGTCATCACGCCTGTTCTCCTGTGGGTCTCAGTGTCCTCATCTGTAAAATAGGTGGAGCAGAGAGGCCAGTGACTGAGAGAGAGCCTGGGAGGAGGGGGCTGGACTGCATGCACCTTCCATGGCCAAGGAGGTGGAGACACAAGAGATGCGGGTTCGATCCCTGGGTTGGGAAGATCCCTTGGAGCAGGACATGGCAATCCACTTCAGTGTTCTTCTTGCCCAGAGAATCCCATGGACAGAGGCGTCTGGCATGCTACAGTCTAGGGGGTTGCAGAGAGTCAGACATGACTGAAGTGACTGGGCACATAAAAGATGTAACTCAGGAACAGCTAGATGGAAGAGATGCAAAGGACAGGGTATGGGGAAAGGAGTTGAGTTTTCCATGCCCTCTCAGAGAGCGCCACTGTCCCCAGAGCTCCACGGCTTACCAACCTGGAAGCTCTCTGAACCCCATCCTTTTGGGTTTTTATGGAGCCTTCTTTACACAGACTCAATTGATTAAATCACGCCCATGGGTTCTCCTGGCAACCAGCCCCATCCTAAGACTCGGTGCAACTCACTTCATTAACATAACAAAAGACACCTTTGTACCTCTTGCTTAGGAAATTCCAAGGATTTTAGGAGCTTTGTGCCTGAAGCTGGACAAAGACGAAACATTTACTTCTTATTATAAGTCACAATATCACAGATTGAGGGAGTCACTGTGGATAGAGAAGTTCAGGGAGGAGTCCTGGAGCCCCTCTGGGGAGAGAGGAGGAGCCACTGAAAGAAATAGAGGAGGACACCCCTTGAGGTCAGAGGTGGATCAGAGTGGATAGATGGGAGGGGGCCTCTGAGCTGGGCAGGATGGAGGTCACGGGGCCTTGGCAGGAATGGCTTCAGTGGAGCCACGGGGTCAGAAGCCTGCCTGGAGTTGGGGGAGGAGAGGCAGCAGGGAGGAAGGGGAGATAGTGCAGGCTAAGTCTTTTGTGATCTGTTGCTGTCAAGGAGATCAGGGACATGTGATGGTTGTTGGAGAGGGATCCTAGAAAGAGGCGCCAGAACACATGTTTACTATTTATTTATTTATTAGATTTTTGAAAAAAGAGAAAAAAACTGTTTCTTTTTTTTTTGTTTTGATCAGGCCGTGTGGCATGAGGGATGTTAGTTCCCTGACTAGGGATCAAACTCGAGCCTTAACCACTGGACCGCCAGCAAAGTCTCTATGAGATGCTAAGGAGTCGGGATGCTAATTTAGATGCTAAGGAGAATGAGCCAGTAGTGAGGGGCTAACCAGTGATGCAGGGTTGACAGGGGAGCTTGCTCCATCATGTTCTTGAGCAGGTGGGTGGAGCTGGGACCAGGGCTCCAGCTGGCCTTCGATAATGGTCACCCACCATGACGGGGGCAGGGGGAAGGCAGAGAATGGGTACAGACCCAGGTGGTTCCTAGGTTGGGGTGTCAAAAGCAGGGGCTGCTCCCAGGGCAGAGCATTTGAGAGACAGTGGTCTGGCCCCAGCTGTCAGGACAGGTGGGCAGAAAGGCTGCCCTGAGGGTCCCAGGCTGGGAGGTGGGGAGGCTTGGAGAAGGGCCTGGCTGTAAGCTGGAGGGCCCTGACACCAGGAGGAGGAGGCGGGGGTGTCCGGACAGCCTGACCCGGAGTCCTGCTGGGCTGTTGATCAGGTGATGCGCTATGAGAGTGTGAACGTCAAGGAGAGCGCTGGCCTGGACCCCGCGGCACTGAGCCCTGCCAACCCCCGTGAGAAGTGGCTTCGTAAGAGGACCCAGGTCAAGCTGCGGGTATGTGCTTGTCGGAGGCGCCTATGGGTTGGGGCTGTCCCCAGGGGATGGGGCATCCACATGGCCAGGAAGGGCTTGGGTTAGAGCTCCATGCTGATACATGCTGGGATTCATGCTTAGACGAGGCCCCCAGGATTTCTGTAGAGGTGGGGTGGGGGTGTGGAGCAGATGAGATGGGGGAGCTGGTTCCCTGGGGCCTGGCTCCACAGGAGCACCATGGGTGCAGGTCCAGGGCACTGAAGATGGAGATGAGATGCCAAATATGGAGCTGTATGCCAGGCCTCTGTAGATGGGCACATGAGTCAGAAAGAGTTCTCCCCACAACCGTGGGGCTCACAGCCTGGGGTGGCATTTGCCAGGACATAGAGGGAGGCCCGGATTAGGAAGAAGGTGGAGAGAAGGATTGTCAGGGTAAGCTGTGCAGGGCTTCCCTGAAGAAGTGTCACCTCTGCAAGGTATTGAAGTATGAGTAGGAGTTCGGCCCACATACATTCATTTACTCAGCAACAATCATCCATGTTCACTTTGTCCCTGGCCTTCTGGCAGGCAGTGGGGCACAAGAATATACAGACAGAGCCACTGCTATGGTGGGCACTTATAGTCTTGTGGGAACCTCAGACATAAACCCCAAGAATAGTCTTAAATGGTAGAAGGTGATCCATAAATCAGCTCTTTTTTGGTAAACATTTTTATTGAGCTATAACCACACTTTACACAATTCGCCCACTTAAAGTATGCAATTCAGTGTGTCTTAGTATAGTTACAACTGTGTGCAGCTATCATCACAGTTAATTTTAGAACATTTTCATCACCTCCAAAAGAAACCCCTTACCCTTTAGCCACTATCCCCCTCCGCAGCCCCTTACTCCCACCCCTAACCCTGAGCAACCAGTAATCTACTTTCTGTGTCTATAGATTTACTTATTCTGGACATTAAATGTAATGCAATCATACAATATGTAGTCCTTTATGTCTGGCTACTTTCACTGAGCATAATGTTTTCAAGGTTCATTCACGTTGTGGCTTGTGACAGTACTCAGTTTCGTTTTATGGCATCTTTCCATGTGTTTATTTCCATGAATGGAATCTTCTGCCATCAGAATTCTTGTTGGGGGGCCTGAATTCCTCACTTGACTAAGTGTCTCCAGGTCAGGGTCCATGACTGGTTCCTCTCTATACCCAGAGCCCAGCCCAGGGACCAGCGGGGATGAGGTACCCGCAGATATTTGTTGAACTATTGAATAAAATACTGTGGGAATTGAGAGAAGGTAGAGACTGTGTCCAGGGGAAGGCAATGGCACCCCACTCCAGTACTCTTGCCTGGAAAATCCCATGGATGGAGGAGCCTGGTGGGCTACAGTCCATGGGGTCGCTAAGAGTCGGACACGGCTGAGCGACTTCACTTTCACTTTTCAGTTTCATGCATTGGAGAAGGAAATGGCAACCCACTCCAGTGTTCTTGCCTGGAGAATCCCAGGGACGGGGGAGCCTGGTGGGCTGCCGTCTATGGGGTTGCACAGAGTCGGACACGACTGAAGCGACTTAGCAGCAGCAGCAGCAGAGACTGTGTCCAGAGAAGGCAATGGCAGCCCACTTCAGTAGTCTTGCCTGGAAAATCCCATGGATGGAGGAACCTGGTAGGCTGCAGTCCATGGGGTTGCGAAGAGTCGGACATGACTGAAGCAACTTAGCAGCAGCAGCAGCAGCAGAGACTGTGTCTGGAGAGTCCCCAGGTGCTTCTTAGAGAAGTTGAGTCAGGTCATAGTGGATGGGCGGAATGTGGAGACAGAGGACCAGGGATGCTGTGGAGAGTCAGGGGGTCTGGGGGATGGGGAATCAGTGTGAGCGAAGGCCCTGAGGCCTCTCTGCAGAGTCAGGGGGTCGGGGGGATGGGGAATCAGTGTGAGCGAAGGCCCTGAGGCCTCTCTGCAGAGTCAGGGGGTCGGGGGGATGGGGAATCAGTGTGGGCGAAGGCCCTGAGGCCTCTCTGCAGAGCCTGACCTGAAAGAACCAGCTGGGCTTCCAAGGGCAGCAGCGTGAGAGGGGACTGAAATGGTTTCCCAGCAAAGTTTTGATGCCAGGCTCAGGATTTGGAGCCAGGAGCTTAAAAGTTCTGTGCTTTGTAAAGACAGTGAATCTGCCGTGGGGGCTGTGTTTTGAATAAGGGGCTCCTTTAAGATGCTACTAGCAGAGTCCACGAGAGAGGTACCTGGGGTGTGGGCAGAGACACTGATGTAGGCAGTTTTGTAAAAATTCAGTGGTCTGGGGTCTTGAAGCCAGGCTGGGAGTAGTAGGTGGTCCCGGCTGGGAGCTGTGGAATGAATTAAAACCAGACATGAATTGCTCCAGAATAATCTGGATTGGGGCAGGGGTGGGGTGGGGGATCCTGCAAAGGAAGAAGGGAGCCAGAGGCTGTGACTGGTTTCCAGCCACATGAAGCTTCCTACACTGTTCTCTCTACTCTTCACATTTAAATCACCCACTAAGCGAAGACGGATGGTAAATGGCTACTGGATATGAGCCGTGATGTGGAAGGAAGAAGCGACGGTGACCCGAAGTTTCCAGCCTGGCCTTCTAGAAGGATGCCAGGCTCTGAGGACTGGCTGTTACCTCCGGGCCATGGGGAGCGTTAAGAGCAGAGGATATTCATTTGTGGGAGTCTAGCACGCCTTGGAGATGATGTGAAGTTTTTAAGGGTCTGTTTTCTTCAGGGGTTCTGTGGGGACACGTCTTGGAAACTTTAATGGGATTAATAAGGAAGAAAGGCAAGATTTCACAGGGGACCATCCTCCAACCCATCCTGAGGACAATGCAAATCAAAAGCAAGGTCAAGTCCCCTTGCAGAGGTTGAACTGGTTTCTGTCCTTCCAGAATGTCACTGCCAACCACCGGGCCAACGACGTGATTGCTGCCGAAGACGGCCCCCAGGTCCTGGTGGGGAGGTTCATGTACGGGCCCCTCGACATGGTGGCCCTGACCGGCGAGAAGGTACAGAAGCTGGGTCCTCCTTCCTGGGTACCAGATGGCACCTGGGCCGAGGGCTGCAGGGAAGGGCTCGCTGCATGAGCTGGGAGACGCTCACCCGGGTCAGTGAGGGATGGACTGGGCGCTTCGGAGAAGCAGATGTGGCTGCAGAGGAAAGAGAAAGGATGGTGGGAGCCAGGAACTAGCATTAAGTGGGGACCCCGAGCCCTGCGGTCTTGGCAGAGAGCTCCCAAGTCCAGCCCCTTCCCCAGCTTTCAGCGAGTCCCCTGGCCCCCTCGCCTCCTGCAGGTGGACATCCTGGTGATGGCAGAGCCGTCCTCCGGCCGCTGGGTGCACCTGGACACAGAGATCACCAACAGCAGTGGGCGCATCACATACAGCGTGCCACGGCCCAGGCGCCTGGGGGTCGGTGTCTACCCCGTGAAGATGGTCGTCAGGTCAGACCCAGGGGACATTCTCACGGTGGTTTCACCCAATTCCATGGCCCTTCCAGGCCTGTTCAGAAGATGGGGTCCTGGGGATGCTGTCTTGGGCCCCATCCCTGTCTGCTGGGAGAGAGGAAAATGGATGTGGTTACAGCTTTAGCATCAGGAGGTGCCACCGGCTTCTCTCTCATCCTGGCCCCGATTGAGCTCTGACTCTGACCAAGGGCTGATGTTGGCCTCAGGCTGACACCTGACCCTGAGTGCACAGCTAACCCCCAGGTGGGCACTTTTCAGGGGTGACCAGACCTGCGCGATGAGCTACCTCACAGTGCTGCCCCGGGGCATGGAGTGCGTGGTCTTCAGCATCGACGGCTCCTTTGCCGCCAGCGTGTCCATCATGGGAAGTGACCCCAAGGTCCGGCCAGGGGCAGTGGACGTTGTCCGGTGAGTGCTTCCTTCCTGCAGGGGACATATCCTCTGGGGAAGGAACCAGTGACTGTGCGGGAGGTGGGCTGTGTTTTTCTAGTTTCCTCTAGGAATTCCACTGGTCTCTGGGCTGGGAGCCAGGAGTCCTAGCTTCACCTGCAGGAGTAATTTACTGAGGGTTCTTGAGAAGCTCCACCACCTTCCAGCCTTCTGTTCCTCCCTGCCTCCCTCTCTCCGTTTAGCCTAACACCGTCAGAGCATTCTGTACAGTGAATCAGGACGGGTCTCTTGCATTCAGATCCCAATCAGGATAAAATTGTTCTGATTACCAATCGCCATGGAGCAAATGGCTCCATTTTTAGTGACTTATGATAGTAGTTTATTATTCTATGACATCGTTCCGTGGATTGATTGGGTTCTGCTGGGAGGTTCTCAGAGGGGGCCTCTCCAGAAATGGTAGTCAGATTGTGGTCTGGGCTGGGAGTCATCTAAGGGCTGGATGTTCAAGATGTTCAAGATGGGTGATGAATTCTTATATCTTGTTCCTTGGCTGGGGTCTGTCTTTTTCTCTCTCCATGTGGCTGCTCCAGGTGGCCAGCCTGGGTGATCTCAGACTAGCCAGACTTGGTACCTGGTGACGGGCTTCCCTGCTGGTAACTGGCCTACTATGGTTTCCAGATACCCAGCTGAAGCTACAAGCCTTCTTAGTACCCAGCCTTGGGATTCAGTGTCTTTCCCACTACACTTGTTCTATTAGTTCCAAGCTAATCCCAGGATCAGCCCAGTTTCAAAGAGGAAGGGAACACATAAAGGTGTGAATGCTGGGACACGTGGCTCACTGGGGGGCCCTTCTTTCGAGACTAGCTAACGCACAGTGCCAATTAAGAGACTGGACTTTTTATAGCTGATTGGAGAAAGCAGAGCAGGCTTCCTGGGAGAGGTGGCATTTGAGTCTGCCCTTGAAGGACAGGCGCATATATATTTCAATCCATGCCACTGTACAAAGATGAGCACAAACAGAAAGGCAAAAGGAAGAAAATACAGGACTGAGTTTGATAGGCCAAGAAGGTGAGAAGGACAGGGAAGAACAGACCATGTGTAGGGATAAGTTCAGGGCCATTGCGTGTTGGAGGCCAGTTTAGGACAGGGTGGGAAGTGTGGCTGGAAACAACCTCCCAGGGCTGTTGTACTGCAGAGAAAGGTGCGAAAGGATTTTGCCAAGAGAAAAACAAAAGAGGTACCACTTGAGTTCCTCCCTTCCTGTCTGCCTCCCTCCAGTCTTCCGAGGCCGGTTCTGGGCCAGGCTCTATGCTCTGGGACTGATGCAGAAAGAGCTCCTAGTTGGAGGAAACTCACAGTCCAGTGGAAGAAAATAAGTCATGGGCACAAGAAACTGTCCTCCAGGACTCTGAATCATCAGCATGCCAAAAGTGGACCGATAGCGGTCCTGGGAGTTCTTGGGGACCAGTTCAGTAGGCCTGAGCTGAGGCTTAGAAGTGGAGTTAAAGTGAGAGGGTGGAGTGAAGATGCTGCCTGGTAGAATCAAAGGCTCGCTGACTGGCGGGGAGACGGAGGGAAAGGGAGGAATCCAAGTGGCTTGTCTCTGGCTCCAGAAACTTGAGTGATGGCAGTGGCATCAGGGAGAAGGGGACCCAAGCAGAGAGGGCAGGGGTGGGGGACCAGCTGGGCTGTGGGCATGCGGTTGGCACCTGTGGCCATCTGGGGGGAATGGCTAGGACTCACGGGGACTAAGGGTGTGAATTTCTGGGTCCCCCTTGTTTTCCCCTACCATGCCCTGGAACAGCTCCTCCAGCTTCTTGGGGGTAGGGGGGAAAGCAGGGGGTGTGGGCTGCTGGGCAGTGGGTGGCTTGCACTGGGCGAGGGCTGGACCCTGAAATATCCTCTCCCTAGGCACTGGCAGGACCTGGGCTACATGATCCTCTACATCACGGGACGGCCAGACATGCAGAAGCAGCGGGTGGTGTCGTGGCTGTCCCAGCACAACTTCCCACAGGGCATGATCTTCTTCTCCGACGGGCTGGTGCACGACCCGCTACGGCAGAAGGCCATCTTCCTGCGCAACCTGATGCAGGAGGTGAGTGTCCGGCGGGGGAGGGGCTTTGGCCAGGGAGGGGTGAGTCCTTGGCCACCCTCCTCCTCGGCCACTCCTCCTCCCTTAACCTGGGGGGAGCCCCTCCTTTACCCCACATGCTCCGATTGTCCAAGCGGATGTCCAGTTGGCAAAGCACACTCATGTGCATCTCATCGGTCCTTTTACTGCCCAGCGAAGTGTGTATCTCCTCCATCTCCACTGATGGATGAGAACGGTGAGGTTTAGGAAGGGGAGGCCACTGCAGAGGGCGGCCCCTGATGCAAGGTGGACCCGTGACCTGGAGTCTGTCTGTGTGCAGAAAAGGGCCCCCCACCAGTGCTCCCAGGGGGACATCTAGGAATCCTTCGTGGCGGATGCGCTGCCCCTGCCCCCATCAGCTGCCCTGTATTTCAGTGTTTCATCAAAATCAGCGCAGCCTACGGCTCCACGAAGGACATCTCCGTCTACAGCGTGCTGGGCCTGCCGCCCTCCCAGATCTTCATTGTGGGCCGGCCCACCAAGAAGTACCAAACCCAGTGCCAGGTGGGTGGAGGTGGGGGTGTGGGGCCGGTAGAAGCAGAGAGGGGGAGAAGGTGGTTTATTCCGTTGTTTGTTCATTCAGTCATCTGTTCGTTCTTTCACTTGCTCATTCATTCATTCGACAAACACAACTGGGTACCTGTGCGGGGTGTAGGTGGACTCAGATGTCACATCATCTAGTCTAGAAGGGGAGGTGGAAAAACTAGCCAACAACGACAGTGCAGTGTGGCAATAGCCATAAAGAATGGCAGGGGAGACAGAGAATTGTGGGCCCTAAAGAGGAGCAGCTAAACCTGACTCAGGGACAAGGTTGATTTTTTGAAAGTTGGAAGGGGTTGTCCGTGAAGGGCCTGAGCTTGGATGAGCCTTTATGACAGAGGCAGCAGCAAAAGGAAGGGTCAGGAGGTGGCAAAGCAAGTGTATATTCTGGGAACTGACTGCAAGTGACTCAGCTTGGCTGAGGGGGATGAGGGAGCGAGCCGAGCAGGGCTTGGCGCGGTGCATGGCGGACGGCCTGTGTGTCTTGCCAAAGTTGGGACTGGATGGCTGTGGAGGGGGTTCATGATTCAGAGAGATCCCTCAGGCTGTGGTTGGAGGGAGCATCAGAGGAAGGGAAGAGGGGAGGGGAGCAACGGCAGGGTGGCAGCAGGGCAGTGAAAGCCTACGGTTTGAGAGGCACTTCTAAAGCAGGATGGATTGGATTTGTTAACGAAGGGATCAGATTCTCAGGATGGGAGAAACGGAATGTCAAGGCTGGCCCTTGGTTTCTGACCTGGGCAACCAGGTGCGCGTGTGCTAAGTTGCTTCAGTCGTGTCTGACTCTTTGCAACCCCATGGACCGTAGCCCGCCAGGCTCCTCTGTTCACGGGATTCTCCAGGCAAGAATACTGGAGTGGGTTGCTATGCCCTTCTCCAGGGGATCTTCCCGACCCAGGAATCGAACCCCCGTCTCTTACATCTCCTGCACTGGCAGGCAGGTTCTTTACTTCTAGCGCCACCTGGGAAGCCCTGGGCAACCAGGCAGGTAGTACCATTACTGGGATTGAGAAGCAGGTGATTGATGGGAAGGTGATAATGATCTCTTTGTACCATGTTGAACGGAGGTGCTTGAGAGTGAGCATCAGGTAGAAGGGCAGAGATGGTGGGACCTCAGAGTGGGGACTGTTAGAGTAGGGCTTCTTAACTCTAACCTGCACACGGATGACCTGGGGAGCTTGTTTAAATGCAGATTCAGATTCCTAGGCGTGGGGTGGGGCCTGACAGTCTGCCTGTCAAAGGTCCAGGTCCTGCTGATGCTGGTGGTCCACGGCCCACACTTTGAGTAGCAAGGTTCTGCAGGCCCAGCAGAAGGGATTGGCCAGGAGAGCCACTGTGGGGACCAGGAAAACATCAGTGAAGTTCCCTGGGGTAGAAGCTGGAGGAGGGGAGAGACTTACCTTTGGGGGACCTTAGTGAAAGTGACAAGGATGAGAGAGCTTCAGGAATCCAGGAAATCCCAGGTGTGACCCGTGGGTCAGACCGAAGCACTCAGTTGTACCAAGCCAGGCAGGGAGCCTCTAAGAGTAATGAGCAACCTGGGTCGGGGAGAAGCTGGGTGCTCCAGGGAAGGGGCGATGTTGGGGCTGGTGGGGGCGGGGGTTGGAGACCGGACCAGGGCCCGCCTGCCCGCGCTGTCCTGACGCCTGTCCCCTCCGCAGTTCCTGAGCGAGGGCTACGCGGCGCACTTGGCGGCGCTGGAGGCTGGCCACCGCTCGCGCCCCAAAAAGAACAGCTCGCGCATGATCCTACGCAAGGGCAGCTTCGGCCTCCACGCGCAGCCTGACTTCCTGCGGAAGCGCAACCACCTGCGCCGGACCATGTCGGTTCAGCAGCCCGACCCGCCCGCCAACCCCAAGCCCGAGCGGGCCCAGAGCCAGCCCGAGTCCGACAAGGACCACGAGCGGCCCCTGCCCGCGCTCAGCTGGGCGCGGGCCCCCAAGTTCGAGTCGGTGCCCTGAGGGCCGGGCGGTGCAGCAGAGCAAGGTCGTGGGGGGCCCACCAGGGCTGCCTGCGGGGACGGGAGGGGCTGCCTTGTCCCCGGCAGACACAGGCTGTTTCCTGCTTTTTCCCTCCCGTGTCTGTCCAGCAAAGTGTCCAACCAGCGAGGCGGGAGGGACCCTGCCTGGCCTTGGCGGGGAGGCTCCCTGGGCGGCAAAGGGGTGAGATCCAGGGGTCTCAATGCAGTCGCTGCTGCTCCCCTACGCCTGCAAGGCAAGCCCCAGTCAGGGTGGATGTCTGTGTAACCCCCGGGGGCAGGCTTGCCTGGAGCCCGAGTGTTTGACAAAGTCGACCATCTCTCTGAGTTCCGGAGGCTTCGGCAGTGATGGTTGGCAGGCCCTAAACGGAGGCGCCCCCCAATCAGGGACCAACAGCCGCTGGCAAGTGCAGCTTCTTGGTTGCCTGCTGGGGTGAGGGGAGAGGGGCAAGTGGCATTTGTGCCCGCCCCCTGGCTACGTCCCAGGTCACCATCCTGGGCCTGGCTCGCCTGTGGCCAAGTGGCCACTATCTGGGAGTGAGACGATGTCCAGTAGGTTCATCCTATGTTTGAGCTGTCTGTCCAAAGACGGTTGGGGGCGGGGTCTGGTGCTGACGGTCTGTCCTCCTGCAGCTGTCTATGGTCCCCCCTTTCTTGTCCTCTGTATCCTTGCCTTTCTCCCAGGGCCCTGGAGGACAGTCCTGCCTCTTCCCGGAGTCCTGCCCTGGTGCCCTCCGCCGTGAGGCTGCGGCCCTGGGCTCTGGCCTAGCTGGGCTGGCTGAGAACCCTTGAGCCTGTTGCTTGCCCTCGCTGGGCCCTGCCTTCCTTCTGTAATTGGAGGGGTCTCCCCAGCTGAGATCGTGGGGCGCTTTTGACTTCTAGCCTGTCCTGCACTTCTGCCCTCTGCGGCTTTTCAGGCCTAAGAGCCCTTCAGAGTGCCCAGTGATCTATACCCTCCCCGCCGACTGAGAGAGGGGCTCTGGGGGCCCACCACTTCCAAGGAAGCCCCTCTGCGGGGGTTGCTGGGAAAGGGGGTCCCTGCTCCGTGGAGATGTTGCTTTGCACTGATGCCCAAACCTGGCGTCCCAGGAACAGAGACATCTCCCCGCAGGCCCTGGCCTGGCTCCTCCTCCCCAGCTCGGCTCAGAGTGATTTCTCCCCTTGGCTCCTGGAAGGTAGACAGCTGAGGTCCCAGAGCTCCGGGGGTTCATGTAATTTTGGCTCAAACTGTTGTGTTCTTTGCCCTTCCCCCGGCCACTCAGCTTGGTTTGATGCCTATAACCTCCTCTTGGGCCGTCCCTTGAGGTTGGCAGGGCTTGGCTCTCCTGGGGTTCCCTCAAATTCTGCCCAGGCCTTCCTGCTGCTGAGCCCCTGGCCAGGGCATTGGTCCCCTGCACTTCTCCTGCTTCCTGGCCCAGACCCACGCCTGCCGTGTGGGGTGCTTCCCGGGCCGCCTCCGAGTCCCTCCGGGCTGTCGCTGAGGCTAGTCCAGCTCTTTTAGCCGGGCTCTGTGTCGGGGGCTGGGCTGCCCCGGGGCCCAGACGTCTGTTCGCCCAGCAGGCACCTGTTTTGCTTGGTGTTGCTTCTGCTGTCTACCTCTCGCAGCTCCCGTGTGGCCAGGGTCCTCCCCAGTGGCGGCTGCTGGTGGGGGCAACTGGCCCTGCTGTTGTGAATCACCTGGCACACTCGACGCCCCTCTGGGGCTGGAGGGTTCCGGGCTCCCAGCCCCCACCCTTGCTCTACGAGAACTGTGTCTTCTCCAGCTCCACTTCCAGCGCTGCATCTGCACCCAAACCCAGAGCTGCTGGCAAGTCTGTCGGGGAAGGGTGCTCACCCCCAGCTTCTTCTCTGGTCCTGCCTTTGGTGGTTCACGACAGGCCCATCCTCCTTTAACATTTTACCCTTCTTGGCTCTCCATTGGGCACCAGCTCCTATGGCATAGTCACCCCAAAGCCAATCTCTCCCCTCCTTTCCAAAATAGACCCTGAATTAAACTCGGGCAGAGATAGTCTGCTTCTCTGAAATCCATCTCCTTTTTGCAAAAGCCACTGATGTATTACTCTCAAGTGATGAAATAATTAGCGTGAGATACTTTTCCCCCAGCTAGAGTACCTCTACCCCTTTTTTTTCTGAGAACCCCAGCCTGGGAGCAAGAGAGGCTGGGACCCTGAAGAATTTGGAGTGTGGGGGAACACGATTCTGTGGTTGTGGGGGTCAGAGCTGGGACGTGAGCCCCAGCAGAGGGCCCGCACCCTTTCCTTTCCAGAGCTCCGGTTTGGGGCTCTGATGACTTGCAGCTTGATATGGAAGGTGTACAATGAGGTATTCTGAACACAGTGTTTTGGGAGCTGCAGTTGGTGTGTGTAAATGTGTGTACGTGGGGTTCTGTATAGTGATCAGACTCGTTTCAGTACTGCTTTCATGGCAACTCTGTAACCAGTATGCACTTTCTCTGCTAGTGGTTTGTTTGATTTTTGTCCATCCAGTTGAGTTGGAGAAAAACAAAGAACCAACTTGTGTTCTCTGGAGGGGTTGCCGCTGCCTCTCCTGGAGTAGTTCTGTGACCCCCAATCCGGCTGTTTCCTAGAGAATCCTTCCAGCTCCTGGTGTGCCTGCTCCCAGGGGCTGGGAAACAGATCTTCCTGCCTGACCAAAGCTCCTTGTTTCTTGCGTGGCATGTTTGTTCTTCCTAGTCCGGGGCTATCCCGATAGATGGCCTGCCTGCTGCCTTCCCCTGCCTTCGCCCTGTTGGGGGTTCAGGGTGCATCTGTAGCCAGGGCCTGCTCTTCCAGCCTCATGGCATTTTTCTAAAGATCTCAACTCCTCTCTTAGGCTCCGCAACAGATACATTGAAAAAAAAAAAAAAAAGTCGGACTCTTTCCTGCACTTGGGTAAATGGCCCTCCAGTCTGGGTGCTGGGCCACAGAAAATAAACAATTTTGAACCCCAGTATTCCAGACATTACTGGGGGTGGGCTCTAGGAAAGGGGGGAGGCTGGATCTCATGGTTTTTAAACTGTGCTTTTATCACTTTGGAGCCCAGAACCACGCCCCGGAAGTGCCCTGCAGATAAAACATGGCGCCAGTGTTTCAATGGAAGCCGGACCCCGAGGCATGTGGAAATGGGTCCCGAGGTGGTGCCGGTTTTGCGGGGACACTCACCCACCCAGTCCAGGTGCAGCTCCGCCCGGGAGGGGTGTCTTGCCTGCGGAGCCTCAACTTGACCCCGCCTTAAATGACCAACCTTCCTGCCGAATCCCCGGGGGGTTGGGGTGCCAAGTGCTCTGGAAACCTATTCTCTTTTGGCTCAGCCAAAGGAAACGTCCCCTCCCCTTCCCCTGACCCCGGGCATGGGGGAACTTTCTTAAAAATCCTAAGTAGGGTTCAGTCCAAGCAGCGAGGCATGGCCTGGGTCCTTGACTCCTGGCTGAGAAACCAACAGGGTGATTGGGAAAAAAAAAAAAAAAAAAAAAAAAATCAAGAGTTTGTCCCCCACCCTCATGCACAGAAGGAGAGGCAGGTGACATCAAGGAGGGGTGGGACCGTAGGGCGGCCGGCTGGTGGGGACTCCTGCCCTCGGACCCCGCTGTCCTTTTCTGTTTGTTTACTTGGTGATGGCAGCCCGTCGGATCTTGTCTGTCTGACTGTTCCTAAGTGTGCAACTCGCAGTATTATTTGTGGTGGATGGTTCTGTGGTGAAAAAGATTTATTCTATTTCTCATGGCTGCCTTGTACAAAATCCATTAGAAAAGAAAATGTAAAATATGAGATTTCTAACAAGACAAAAACAGCACTATGAAGTTAAAAAGATTTTTACAACTGGTCTTGATTTTGATGTGAGCTGGTTTTTAACTCTCAAATGTTGTCACTTAAATAAAAACCTTATTTGCCTTTAAAACATACCTTGCTCTGGACTAAGCCGAGAGACCTTTCCCGTTGCTCGTGTTCCCCCTGATCTGAGGGCAGGCTGGCTCAGAGTTGGGGTGGGTGATGGTGACAAAGCCAGGTCCCAGACCTATTGCCCAGAGCGGTGTGGGGGGTAGCGATGACAGCAAACAGATGCCAGCTACAGAAAGAGTCTTTATTATGAAGTGTGATCCAGGAAAGTCACACACTGGCTTCTTTCTAATAAAATGACAAAGCAGATTTCTTAAATAATTTACAAAGGGCAGAAATCGCTACTGAATAGTGTGTGCCCTCTACGCCCACAGTGCCCTGTGCTGAGAATGAGAATAGGTCCCCGTGGACCCAGGATCTGGGGCCTGGAAACCTCTCCCACCCCTCCTTCTGGGGTTCTTGTGTGGGAAGTAGGGCTAAATCTGGGTTCTCAAGAGCCCCCGCACTGGTGATAATATGGTCTGACTCTTTGTAGACCCCACTCCTGGATACATAGCTCAGGCTCTCAAATATTACCTGCCATCTGCACTTCACGTTACAAACGAAGCAACTGTAAAGCTCATACGTGGGTTGAGTTCCTAAGCCCCAAAGGGAAGTAGAATGAATGGTTCCCCCCACCCCTCCGAGATCTCCCTGAGTCGATTGCAGGCTGTAGCAGGTGGTCCCTGGTGGGCCGGGAGGTGGCTGAAGCAGGAAAGCAGAGGACCCCAAGCAGCCCCCACCTGGGGCTTTGTGAGTCAGGTCCTTGTTTGTGGCAGCTCAGGGGCACCACCAGCAACTCCCGGGAGGTGTGGATCCTGAGTGTGAGGGCATGGTGGTCAGCTATGGCTTGCTTCCTGCAAGACAGAGCTCCTTCATACCCCAGGGGAAATGGGAACACCAGAGACTGCCCCCCCCCCCACCAAATGAGGTTCTGGAAGGTGGTTGTGGCTGTTGGGGGTGCCCCGCGTGTGCTCCATCAGTGATGGGCTCAGTGAGGTTAGCCACAGCCCTGGCTCCCAGCAGATCAGAGGATTTGCATGCTTTCGGCTCTGTGGGGCCCATCAACTCTACATCTTTTTCCAGCAAAGACTCAGTTCCAGATATGCCTACGAGCTCATGGAGGAAGAGGAGAAGGAGGAGGAGGGCGAGGGAGAAGAAACCTCTGAGAAAGAGGCTTGGAAGGAGAGCATTACCTGAAGGGTGCTGTCCTCAGTCTCGGATGAGAGAAACAGTCATGTCGCCACTAGAGATGGGAGAGCGGTGGGGACAGTGCTGCTGTCTGTCCTGGGTGCTTCAGGCTCCGAGGGGCCCTCCCCACCCAGGCTAGACAAGACCAGACCTGGCAGTGTGGTGGGTACACGGCCCACTTGGCATGTAGTCAGCGCCAGCGGGGACCCACCTCAGAGCCTATCACAGCCACGTACGTATGACCCCAGTTAGGGCAGCTCCAGGCGCAGGTGCTGCCCCAGGACAGGGTCCTAAGCAGACAGACCAGGCATTTCACAGCAGCCACGTCACTTTCCCCAGTTCCAGGGTGGGCATGGTGGAGAGGAACCATGGAGAGTGAGTGGTGGAAGAAGGGTGGATCTTTCAGGAACCAGGTACCCCATCACATGTGATAGACACATTTTGGGGCCCAGGGCCCGGGGGGCCACATCCATCCAGGTGTGTCCTTAACTACCACCCCAACCTAAATATTTGATCAAGGAGGAGACCAGGGCATGTTGCAGAGGCTCAGAGAGGGAGAGAGATTGTTAGACTCACACAGCAGAGTCTGAACAAGAGACCTGCCTAAAAAAGTGGGCTGGCTCGCAGGGGACTCTCCTGGCCATGTCCTTTGAAGCACGGTAAGCTGGCTCACCTGTCCTCCGCTACGATGGCCTCCTCTAGCTCTTGGGACACCTTTTGGAGATGCCGGATTCCTGCCCCCACAGGCTCCAGGTCACTGTCAGACTCACTGAACAGAAGGAAAAGCCATGCGTATCAGTCACTAGCTGGAAACCTGTGGCAGGAGCCTATTCTAACCCAGCACTGGGACCTGGTGTACAGGCCCCAGAGATGACCATGTGGGCTGGGAACTGATCATCCCAGACCCCCATTCTAGGAAGTGTTGTCAGAGGGGCTTGGAGCAGATGGCAGAGAACAGCTGGAGGCCATTGTCAAGGGTAGATGATCCTGCAGATAGGTGAGCATCCACCCACTGACCCCGCCAGGTGGCTTCAAAAACTTTTGGTGGAGCTTGGATGACCGTGATAGTCTTAGAGTTAAGCTTGCCTCTTCCTTTGGCAGGTGGGGAAACTCAGGCCCAGAAGGACCTCCCCAGGTCCCCCATAGTGGGGCGCAGAGCTGAGCCAGAGCATGGATGTGGCTCAGCTCAGGGTGTCCTGAAGGTGCTCAGCAGCCCCCAGGGCCCAGTTAGTATTTGAAGGGCAGGCACTACCCCACTCACCTAGGGGAGCAGAGGGGCTCTGCCGAGGAGTAGGGGCTCTGGAAGGCAGCCTCCCTTCTGGACCGTCGCCAAGGGTGGGCACGGGAGCTCATCTGGACAGAGAGGCGGTGGTACTCTTTCTCCCAGGGGTCCAGGGTTGAGTGGGCAGGGGCGGCCACAGATAGCCGGGTGCTCCTCTGGCTCAGGCTGTGAGCTGGGGGGCTACTGCCCTTCCGGGCCCCTCTCTTCCTCCTCCTGGCTTTCACCTGGGTTTCCACCAGCCACTTGGTGCCACTTTGGCAGGACTCCTGGATCCTCTGTGACATGGAAAAGTCAGTGTGGACAAGCCAGGAGTGAGCTACCTGATTCCTCAGGGCATCCCCCAACCCCTCA
Source organism: Bos mutus (assembly GCF_027580195.1). Lineage (NCBI taxonomy): Eukaryota > Metazoa > Chordata > Mammalia > Artiodactyla > Bovidae > Bos > Bos mutus. The sequence goes on from NC_091635.1 coordinate 12,381,544, forward strand.
GCCCACCAGCTGGTCCTACAGATCCAGGCAGCCTTTAGGCTCAGAGTGAAGGATGCGAATGAGTCCATGAGGCCACAGGTCCATGGCAGGGACCCAGCTCAGGCCCCCAGTGATAAGTGCATGGGCAGCAGCAGAACCTCTCTGGCTCATGGAGTCTGCTGCTGCTAAGTCACTTCAGTCGTGTCCGACTCTGTGTGACCCCATAGACGGCAGCCCAAGCCTGCATTGGTCTAAATCCAAACCCTCTTTCTGGACAGACTCAAAGGGGAGGACCGGGGGAGACCACACCTACCCCCAGGAGACAGTGAAATAATTCTAAACATGTTTGGCACACACCCTACCTTCTCACGCCCTGCCTTGCTCTCTGTCCTCCAGCCATACCCAGACTAAGTTCCTGCCAGTTCTCTTCAGCATCTTGCTCTCCTTCAACCCTGGGCCTGGACTATTTCACCTGTCTTGTACACTCCTCTTACCTCCTCATACCTCCCCTTTCCTGGGGGAATTCCATGGAGTCACCTCCTCCAGGAAGCCTTCACTGACTAAGCTTGTTTTTGGTGTTCCCCCACCATTAGCCCTTTGCATGCAATTTCCTCTCACAGTATAACTCTATCATCTTGTCTCGTGATGTTCTGTTTCCTCCACAACACTGTTTTCATTCACTCATTCAGCTATTTGTTGAGCATCTACTGTGTGCCATGGCGCTAGTTGTAAAGAAACTGCCTGCCAATGCAGAAGAGATAGGAGACATGGGCTTGATCCCTGGATTGGGAAGGTCCCCTGGAGGAGGGCATGGCAACCCACCCCAGTATTCTTGCCTAGAGAATCCCATGTACAGAGGAGCCTGGTGAGCTACAGTCCATAGGGTAACAAAGAGTCAGACATGACTGAAGCGACTTAGCATGCATGCACTACTGTGTACCAGGAATTGTTTGGAGAGCTGGGGACACAGTAATAAATCAAGGACCCTGTCTTCACAGAGTCTCTATTCTTGGGGGCTCTTTGGGGGCAGCCATTTTTCCACATCAAGGAAGCCCTACATCCATACCTGGACATGGTCGGCATTACCTGGGACATGGCACCCAAGGTGCTCTTAGCTGAGCGAGCTGCAGCCTGGAGGCCCTGCTGCCCTGGCTCTGGGGTTTCCAGGCGTTTCCAGGAGGGGCCCACCCCGAGGTTGAGGCTGACTGCTCTCAGGGGCAGCCGTCTCTGGAACTGTCTGCACAGGGAGCCCAGGGCCCCGCTGGAGGTGTCTGGGTGGCCGGCTACAGGCTGCAGGGCCTCGCTCTCCTCCAACCGCTCCTGGTTCTGGAGAGACCTCCGACGCAGGGAAGCCCCCACAGCTGGCCATCGAGAAGCCATCTGACTGTTCAAGAGTCTGTTCTGTTCCCACAGACCCTGGGGAGGAGATCAATGGGAGATCATCAGGGTATCCCCCATCCCACTCCCAGGATCCAGTGAGACACCGGGTACCAGAGGAAGAGATTCCTGTCCTGGGGCCCATGGGGTGGGGCGCTTGTCAACCGTGGGTGCAGGAAAGAGGAATTCTTCCTAGAAGTGAGGTCAGCGAGGCCCGGGAGAGGGCAGAGTCTGAACAAGTCCGGCCAGCAAGGCGTCCCTTGCTGTGAGTGTCTGGATTAACTGTCTTTTCATCCCAGCCTACTTTCCGTTATCTGCCTCAGGCTGGGAGGGAGGCAGTCAGGACCCGCCGGCCTTCGCTGAGCCTCAGCACTTGGCCCAAGGCTGGACTAGGGACTCTTTCACGAGCTCGCCCTAACCCAACGCGCGGAGGTGGGCTGACCAGACACCCCGATGTCCATCCAGCTATACCAAGAAGCCCCACATGCCGTGCCCGTCCTAACTAGAGGTCCCCACCCCACCTGCTCCCGTCCCTTCTGAACAGAACCCCACCACGCCCCGGCCCGCACTCACCCAACAGCTCCCAAGGCTGACCGGACGACGAGCATAGCCGCTCCTCGCCCATCCAGTCGATTTGAAACACCGCGCGGATCCGCCCCCCTGGTCCTGTCCTCACAGCTGATTGGCTCCGTCCCCGCCTCGCGGCCACGCCAGGGACCCGATTGGCTCCTGCGCCAGTGGCTGTGAATCCTGCTCTCGGATTGGCCCGGCCGTCCCCATTCATTTTCTGGAGGCCCGCTGGGCAGGGAGCCGGGCTTAGAGGACCCTTTGTATCTACGGGTCCCGCCCGAGTTTCCTGCAGAATCCGTAGCCCGCGCCGGCTCAGCCCCGGCGCCACCTACTGACGCTCGGTCTCGGGCCACTGACCCCATCCTTAACTTTATAAAGGGTTCTAGCTGGCCTGACTGGGCGGGGCGAGGCGGGGTCCCCGGCTCCTAAGAGTCCCTCCTATCCTGCCTGAAGGTCTCAGTGGTTTTGTCAGAAAGAGCCTGGGCTGGGAACTCGGAGCCTTGGGTTGCTGTGGAAATTTTGTTTCCAACTTTCCTCATGACCCTCTGCCTTCCTGAGACTGTCCTTCAGTTCACCAAACTTGCCACCCGCACGGATCCCCAGGAAAACCCATCCTGGAAGAGGGGACAGATTGAGTGCACCTCCCCAGCCCCCTACCTCCACTCCAAGTACGCCCTCCACCCCTGTCCCACTGACCATCCCCTCTATCCAGCTGAGTGCCTCCCTCCTTCCCTTTAGCATCCAAGCTAAAAAATTCACCATTTAGAAAGCCCCCTCCCCCCTCCCCCTCAAAGTAGTCCCTACTCCGTTTCCTCACTGCCTTCCTCACCTGGAACCTGCCCCCCCCCCAAATAAAACCCCCCCATTCCCGAGTTTCAACTTATGGGTCCCTTGAAGGTCAGTCCTTAACCCTGTTATTCACCTCTGGGTCATCTCCCCCACACTCTGGTAAAGGGACTCTCCCCATGGGAGGAGACCGATTCAAACGAGTCACTTACTATGCACCTGGCCGTGGTGCAGTGATTAAAGAATCTGCCTGTCAATGCAGGAGAGGAGGGAGACATGGGTTCGATCTTTGGGTTGGGAGGATCCCCTGGAGAAGAGAATGGCAACCCACTCCAGTATTCTTGCCTAGAAAATTCCATGGACAGAGCAGCCTGGAGGGCTACAGTCTATGCAGTCCTAAAGAGTTGGACTGGAGAAGGAAATGACAACCCACTCCAGTATTCTTGCCTGGAGAATCCCATGGACATAAGAGCCTGGCAGGCTATAGTCTATGGAGTCGCAAGAGTGACCCACAACTGAGCAGCTAAGCATAGCACAGAGTTGGACACAGCTGAGCACACGCACGTGTGCACTATGCACCAGGTACTAATTTCCAAGCACTTTACAGGAGGGACTCAAGAGCCCCTCGCTGCAGCCTAGGACTAGATGAGGAAATGGAGGTGTGGGGAGGTCGGGTCAATTTTCCTGTTTATATGCAGCAAGGATTCAAACTCTGTCACCCTGGGACCAGGGTCCATGAGCCTCTCCAGCATAGTACATGGCCTCTCCTCAGGCTGCACCTCTCCCCACAGCTGTACCCAACCAGCACCTGGCTCCCCTTCTCCTCCTGGGTGCAGTGGGCACCTTAAACCAACATGCTCCAACAAGGTCACGCTGGTGTCTCTCAACCCCCCTTTTCTCCTTCTTCATTCCCCTCACCTGTCCTTCCAATTATTTACTTGTGTCTGATAGATTAAGCTCTGTGCTGACAATGATCCACAAAGGTGAACCAAACGGGTGAACTAACTTGGTGAACTAGTTCAAACCTGGTAGGTGGGGGAAAGACAGACATGGATGAGTCAAATAACAAATCCTCAATTCATCAAAGAGAATTATGACACAAAAATTATGTCACTTAAAGCTGAGACCTACAGAATGAGTTCACCAAGCAAAGAATGTGTGTGTGTATGTGTGTGTGTATGTGTGTATTTGGGGGTGGGGATCTTCTCCCACAAAGAACATCATGTTTGGGGGGCCAAGGACTCAGGTGAGACCCCCGCCCCAGCACACATACCTATGTGTAACTGAAACAAAATCTTCCTGAAACAATACTTGACAATGTGTGGGGTGCTTTGACATAATTTCTATTCAGTATTTAATTTTTTGAAAATGCTGGTGATAACTTGCTGCATTTGTTTTTCAGTGGTTCACTAAGAGTTCCGAGCTGTGGTTTGAAAAACCCTGCTCTGTTCTGCATGTTCAACTTCTTCCCCAGTTGAGTTGTTTCCAAAGCATCTGAAGTGTTTGTTCCCACACTTCTGGTATGCTTGTTGAATTTGTTATTGTAATTAGGGAATTTCATTCATGTCCTCTTCCAGTGAAAGATGAAGGGGAAAAGAAAGAGTTATTATTTTTCTGGAAACTAAGCTGAATGTGTGTGAAAGACTCAGGGAAGATGACGCACTCGGAAACAAAGCCTCTCAAATTGGATTGTCTTTCACCATTGTCCATCCACGCCTGTCTGCCTGTCCCAGTGCCTGGCACGTACATCATGGGCACTGATACAATAGCTTATATATGTCAAGCCCTTACATGTGTGTGCTAAGTGCATTTCCTTTTCTTAATCTTCCTTAATCCTCACAGCAACACTATAAAGTCGGAGCTATTTTTATTCCCATTACACATGACAAAACTGAGATTCAGACAGGTGAGGTGTCTCGCCCAAGAGGGAACAGAGAGTGGAGCTGCAACTTAAATCCTGGAGATCTGACTCTGAAACCTGAATTCCTAACCTTGGGTTCCATGGCCTCCTCAAGTGTCAGGACGGAGGTGGTGATGCCCCAGAGGCCCTCCCTGCTTGGAGCTTTTGGTCCCCCTCCCCCATCTCCATGACTGACAGGGCAGGTGAAGGAGAGCAGTCTCCATGGCAATAAAAGAAGGAAGAAACATTTTCTTCTGAATGAGGAGCCTCTCTCATTGCCTTTCGAGGAGGGTGGAGTGTAGGAGTGTAGGAGTGGAAAGGAGGATGTACGGAGGGGAGCAGGCTCCCAGGGAAGGAGTGGTGGGTGCAGGGGCTCTTGGTCCTCCTTGCAAGAACTAAAAACCAGTCCGTGGTCCAAGGCTGAGGTTTTCTAGGTCCAGCTCCATCCATGACTCTTGGGGAGGAGGTTGGAGGAAGAGAAGGAGCTCCAGCCTTGCCCTGCCCTAAGGGCTCCCTGTCCAACAGAGTACTTTCTCCAGTAAACTTGACCTCCTAGAATTGCCAGTGTGTTGGAAGAAGCAGATGTTAAACTGTGTTAAATGTCATGAATGTGAGATGCTAGGAGATGATGAAAGGATATAAAAGGAATTGGGGGTCGGGCAGGTTTCCCTTAGCATATGGTGTTTTAGCTGAGGAGTTAGGGGGCAAAACAGAAGAGTTTTTCCAACAGAGGGGTCTATTTTGGGAGGCCAGAGTACCATCAAGTTCCAGGAGCAGAGGAAGGCCAAGCAAGATGGAGAGGCTAGAGGCTGGGTGGCAGGAGGCAGGGCTGGCAGGATCCTATAGGCCAGGGAAGGAGCTTAGAATTTATCCTGATGGCAGTAGGGAGCCTTTGCTGAATTTTCAGAGGGAACTGGGATTATTAGAGTTCTGTTTTTATGAAGCCCATTTAGAGGTTAGTTTGGGGGCCAAGCAGGGACTGGGGTCCATCTAGAGGCTATGGCCTGAGCACCTCTTTCTTCTCAGAAGTGAAATGGAAACCTCTGGCATCAGCTTCAACAGCCCCTTCCCCTCACATCCCCCAGTCTGACCAGCCATGGGCCAAATCTGTGAGTTGGACCCCTGGGTGTGTGTGCCTTTTTTCCCAACTGTGTTGCTTGGCATGCATGCTCTTAGTTTCTCAAGGGATCAAACTTTGTGCCCCCTGAAGTGGAAGTGCAGAGTTCCCACCGCTGGACAATGGGGAAATCCTCACATGTGCCTTTTGACTCTCTGCAAAACAACTGAAGCAGAGGAAGAGAGCGAGCAGTGCAAGACCCAGTTAGAACTTTTTCTTCTGCTGTGAATGATATCAGGGGCAGAAAATGCCTAAAATGTAAAGCCTAGTAGCATGAATACTTATGAACCGCACCCCCTCCACCATGTAACCATCAGCTGGGTGAAGAAACAGAACGCTGCTGAGACCCCAGAAGCAACCCCTGCCCCTGCTCTCTGGCCTCCCTCCCTTGACTTTTACGGAAATCTCTTTGATTTTCCTTTGTAGTTTTACCGTCTAAATACCCATCTCACCTCCTTTGCAGGTGGACTGCTTTAGGTTGCTGTGTAGCTGCAGAAAGAATGGAACAGAAAAGAAGGGCCACTGCCTTACCCCCACTCCACCTTAACTCCTGCCCCTAGAGAAGGACGAAGCTGGGCCCACGGGAGGAGGGGAAGGTTCTGAGCACTGAGGGATGGGTTCTGGAGGGGTGACTGGGCTGCCCCAGGCTGGGTTCATGGCCCAGACCGGCTGACCCAGGTTTGGCCTCCTGTATGCCAGTGGTTTCTCACGGCAGTCAAAACTTTTAAGGGTTCTGGGTTTTTTGGGTCCCACTCACTCTCTAGGGGGAGGCTTCTCAATTTCATAGAGAGGGAGGTGGGAGAGGTTGATTTTCCCTTTTGGGAAAAAAAGGAGACAGGATGGGTGATACCCAAGGCCACATGGTCAGAGAATAAGAAGGGGGATCAACCCTCTGAACGCAGCTCTTGGGCTCCTAGTGCCATCTTCTCATCTCTCTCATCCTGTTGCCTGTCAGCCTCTGGTCAAGAAGAGAAAGCCTTTTGCTGCTCCGGGTCCTCTCACCCTCAAGGCCTGGGGGAGCCAAGGCATAAGAACCTAAGTTGACCACAAGGTGGCGCCAAACACCATGTCTTCACATCATTTCTCGCTTTTAAACCCTAAATGCTGGGAATAAGCTCTGTCTGGGTTCCAGGGTACAGGGCTGAGACCCTCCCAAGGGAACGAAAGCGCCCACTGCCCCCAGCCAGACCTTGTAGGGGGGACAGGAGCAGGGCTGGTGGGGGTGCCTCAACTTCCTCAAATGGCCCCCTTCTCTTTTAGGGCTCTCCCAAACCTGGTGGCTCAGAAGGTAAAGAATCCGCTTGCCATGTGGGAGACCTAGGTTTGATTCCTGGGTTGGGAAGATCCCCTGGAGGAGGAAATGGCAGTCCACTTCAGTATTCTTGCCTGGAGAATCCCCATGGACAGAAGAGCATGGCAGGCTATAGTCCATAGGGTCGCAAAGAGTCAGACACAACTGAGCTGCTGAGAAGCACAGCAGCCAGAAACCTGCCTGCCCTTCCCTCTGGCCACTATGTTACATCCGCTGGTGGGCAGATCTTGGGGAGGAGAGGGAAATAGGAAAGGGGAAGTAGGACTGCAAAGGCTGCAAGGCCCCCGCCTGGGCTCCAAAGCGACCAAGAGTCTGAGACAGGGTCCCAAGTTCAGACAGGGCAAAGGGGGTTTCTGGTCCCCTGTTCCTTCCTCCTGACCTGTGGTCTCTCTCCTGCTCATTCTTGACTGCCTGTCTTCTTTAAGAAAGCTCCAGCTGTCTTCCCTCCTTCTTGGGGTGGGCAGACAGAACAGAAGCTGAGGTGGTACTGGTGGATGTCAGGCAGGATCCCTGCCTCACTGCTAGAAGCAGAGGCTGGGGCAGAACCCAGGCTACCAGGAGTGGCCCCACCTTATTCCTCTTGTTCACACCCCGCCCAGCAGGGCAAATCCCCACCTCTCAGCCCTAAGTACCTTCCGCTAGCAGATTATCTCGGCTGGGCTGGACATCTTCCCGCACCTGGAGCCATGGATGCCACTCTGCTCCTGAATGTGGAAGGGATCAAGAAAACCATTCTGCATGGGGGCACAGGGGACCTCCCCAACTTCATTACTGGAGCCCGAGTGAGTGGGACCCACCCCCTAGGCCAGACAAAAATCCTTCTGCATTCTAGCTGGGTCACAGGGCACTGCAAACACCCTTCTTCTGCTTTGCCAACAAATGGCTAAGAGGTCCTTCCTGGAATTATCAGCCTCCATTCCCACCCTGGGCATCTCCATAGCTCTGGCTTGATGCCCATTTCCCGGTGTTTTTTTTTTTTTTAATATTTATCTATTTGGCAGCACTGGGTCTTAGTTGCAGCATGTGAACTCTTAGGTTTTGCATGTGAGATCAAGTTCCCTGACCAGGTATTGAACCCAGGCCCCCTGCACTGGGAGGGTGGAGTCTTAGCCAGGACTGCTAGGGAAGTCCCCCAGGTGTTTTTGATATTTTTCAAATTAAACTTCAGTGTGGAGTGAGGGTGGGACTTTGGGAATTTTCTGAAGTCCCGAATGTTGAATGAGAAGGAAGGGCATGCAGGGTCAGGGTGTTTGTCCGGGAGTCTCTGGTGGGTTTCCTGGATGACGGAGTGTCTGGGTCAGTGGCCTCAGATCTAGGGTGTATTGAAGGAAGGACCTCCTGACCTGCAGAGCTGTCTAGAGTGGGATGGGGTCCTTTAGGAGGGGGAGCACCGGCTGGGTGGGGATGCTGGTGGGAGTTGAGCAAGGACGGCCCAGGGAGTCAGAGACATGGGCGGCTTCTGGGGGGCCTTGGGAGGTGGGTCTTGATCAGGGTCCACTCTCTTGGTGACCAGGTGACCTTTCATTTCCGAACCATGAAATGTGACGAGGAGCGGACGGTGATAGACGACAGCAAGCAGGTGGGCCACCCCATGCACATCATCATTGGGAACATGTTCAAGCTGGAGGTCTGGGAGATCTTGCTGACGTCCATGCGGGTCAGCGAGGTGGCCGAGTTCTGGTGCGACACCATCGTAAGTAGGCCCCGCCCATTTGCCACTGCACTGGCACGCCAGCTGTGTTTCAGGAAAGTGAGGGTAAAATGAAACTCTTTGGGGAAACTCTGCCTCCTCCTCCTCAGCCACTGTAATGATGAAGGTTGTTGTTGTGTTTTAGTTGTTCAGTTGTGTCCGACTCTTTTGCAACCCCGTGAACTCCATGAGCCCGCCGGGCTCCTCTGTCCATGGAATTCCCAGGCAAGAATACTGGAGTGGGTTGCCATTTCCTTTTCCAAGGGATCTTCTTGACCCAGGGATCAAGCCCGTGTCTCCTGCATTGGCAGGGGGGTTCTTTACCACTGAGCCACCAGGGAAGTCCCAAGGTGGAGATGGATTCCCCCATAAGAACAGGTGATGCTAAAATGAGAATCGGTGTCAAGGCTGGCTGGTAGGATATGGGAGCAGGGCCTGCCTCACAGCCCTCACTTTTGTGCAGGATTATTGGATACTGGAGACTTTTGGCCACAGGTCACTTTTCTGCCCTCCTCTCCATTCCTACTGACGTTACAAACTTGTTTTCTCATGTAGGCACTCTTAACAATCACCCGGAGAAGGCAGTCTTCTTGGCCTTTGACCCAAATGGAAATGGCAAAGCTGACTGCCTTTAAACCAACATTTCTTGTGGAAACTTTCAAACTTATACAAAAGTCGACAAAAAGTATAATCAGATTCCAAATACGCATCATCCTATGCCGGGCACCATCAATCCATGGCCAGTCTTATTTCATCTAAGCCCATCCGCTTTCCTTCCTTATCCCATATGGTTAGAGCACATTTCAGACACCGTATCGTTTCACCTGTAAATACTATAATTTGTATCCTTCTCTAAAAAGAAAGATATTACAAATATAATCTCAATATCCTTATCATATTTTTAAAAAAATTCAACAATTTCTTAATGATATCTAATATCCAGTAACTTGACATTGTGGGCTTCCCTGGTGGCTTAGAATTCACCTGCAATGCAAGAGACATTGTGTGACCCTAGGGAAGCCCCTTTGCCCTGATAGCACTCTATCTCCTCATGTAGAAATGAACAAATCCTCATTTTAGGGGGCAGTTGTAAGGATTACATGATATCATGTATACTAGGGCAAATCATGGTATGGGGCAATTGAGAAGTGGGAGCTATTATTTTCACTAAGAAGCATTTTAGAGACTAACTCCCTTGATTCATTGATGAGGAAGTATAAGACTCAAAGAAGGAAAGTAGCTTGCTCTGGGTCAAACCATCTCGGAAACAGCATCAGGGATGGATCCCTGGTTCCCTCTTTGTACAGTATCCCTTTTTGGCTACTATGGTTATTAGACAGGCTGCAATGCCATTCTCTACCACAAGAATTCCTCTACCAAGGAATTATTCATTTCTTCATCAGTTAGCAAATATTCCAGGTCTCAGATGGTAAAGAACCCACCTGCCAATGCAGGAGATACAGGAGACCCAGATTTGATCCCTGGGTCGGGAAGATCCCCTGGAAGAGGAAATGGCAACCCATTCCAGTATTCTTGCCTGGAGAATCCCACGGACAGAGGAGCCTGGAGGGCTACGGTCCATGGGGTCACCAAGAGTCAGACAGGACTGAGCAACTAACACTTTCACTTTCACATTAGCAAATATTAGTTGAGCATCTTTATCCTGATGTTTTAATTTTTAAAAGATGGCTTATTTTTAACAAGTCTTCAGAAAATTGGCTTTTTTTGTGGTTTCAGTTAGTTTAAAATGGTATCTATTGACTTTGCTTACAAAGCTCCTGTACTTTTTTTAGACCTTTTTAGACTTTTTAGACCCATATGTGCTTGTCATTTAGGCCATATGTTAGACAAGCTTGGTCACCAACAAGGGCCCCTTCTCCATAGAATGCATGTTTGCTAATGTAGGAGTGTAGAGTGCAGAGAGCTGTCAATAAATTCTTGATTGGTTGATTGACCTGTTGTTTGCAGAACCACAAACTGCTGTTATTCCTGGAATGTGGGCTTGGTTCTTGGTTCCCTGTGGGGCCTGTGTTCTTTTGGCCACATCATGCACACAAGTGCCCTGCCCATCTCACAGGCTGGTCATTTTTACGCCACAAAGATTACTGGTTTTTCCAATAGCCCCGCCCCCCATCTCTTCCCGGTTCACAGCCACTATGATTTCGCATGTCCACATGCATGTGCACACACACACACACACACACACACACTTCTCAGAGTTATTTTGTTGTAACTGTTGTTTACTCACTAGGAAGTGTCTGACTCTTTTGTGACCCCATGGACTGTAGCCCTCCAGGCTCCTCTGTCTATGGGATTTCCCAGGCAAGAATACTGGAGTGGGTTGCCATTTCCTTCTCCAGGAGATCTTCCCAACCCGGGGATTGAACCTGTGTCTCCTGCATTGGCAGGTGGATTCTCTATACCACTGAGCCACTGGGGCAGCCCAGAGTTATGTACCCACCTACATATTCATCTTTTATCCACTTTTCTATCCATTCACTCATTCAGGCATCAATTTATCCATCCTTCCCTTCAACCAATTACTCATAATCCATTCTTTCGTCACTAAGCATCCAGCCTTCATCTATCTGTATGCCTATCTATCTGAAAACATTCAGTGGGTACCAGGTTTGGCCTGTGCTAGGTGTTAGGAATGAAACAGGCCAAATCCCCATCTCTCAAGGAACTTGAGTTCTGGACAAGAAGCAGACACCCTGGTAATTACAATGCAGGGCAGGTAGCACCATAATATAAATAAGGACAGAGGGATTTAGAGCCACGGGAGGGGAGTGACTAATTGCTTGAGGATCATAGCAGGAATTTCTCCAAGAAAATGACATCGATTTGGGTGTTGAAGGATGAATAGGAGTTCACCAGGCTTAGAAGTGGGGAGTGAGGTAGCATCCAGGCCAGGAAGTGTGAAGAGGCAGGGGTGGTCAGGGGCTCTGACAGCTTCTGCCCTGAATTGCACTGCCTTCCCCTCCACCCAGGGAGCACACTGGTCTCTATGCTGAATTTTCTGCTGGTGCCCAGTCCAGTGAGGCCAGAGGTTGTGTGTGTGTGTGTGTGTGTGCACGCGTGTGTGTGCTCAGTTGCTCAGTCGTGTTTAACTCTTTGCAACTCTTTGGACTGTAACCCACCAGGCTCCTCTGTCCATGGAATTTTCCAGGCAAGAATACAGGAGCACTGCCATTCCCTACTCCAGGAGATCTTCCTGACCCAGGGTTTGAACTCACGTCTCTTGAGTCTCCTGCATTGGCAGGCACATTTTTTACCACTGAGCTGCCTGGGAAACCCAAGGCCAGGGGTTACAAATGCAAATTCCACAGGGGCCAGGGACCCTGGGTGACTGAAGGTTATCTGCTCCATTCACAGGGGCAGATTCTCCTGATCTCCAACTGGATGGCTGCTATGTGAAAGGGGCAGGTCTGGTGTGGCCGGAGTGTCTGAGTTTTGGACACAAACCAGAAATTTTCATTAGTCTGTGAACTCTCTCAATGCTTAAGTGTTGACGACTCATTAACACAAAACCCCCACCATGTGAAGGATGAAACGAAGTCAATCTGGGAGTAGAATGTGGCCTCCCGAGTGCCAGTTTGTAATCGCCAGATAGTAATAGATAGAGCCCCTCAGACAGAACCAGGCTCTGGCCTTGAAGTCCCAGAGAGGGGCATGGTCCTGGGGTCCCCAGGCCAATCTCAGTGGAGGTGCTACAGAGATGGGTGTGGAGCCATGGAGTTCTGGCCTCTATACTTTTTCCTGGGATTTCTGCCTACTCCTGGTGGCATCCCACAGCCCAGCGTGCTGACTAGCATCCTGGTGGTGCTAGAGTGGTACTGGTCTGAGGTCCGGGCCTTGGTCTGAGGTCATGTCCAACCAGCTGCACAGCTGCAGGGTTGGCACTAACTGCTGACTTTCTGGGGAGCTCGCGGCTGTGTGCGTGGGCCAGGAGTGAGCTCTCCCTGCAGCAAGCTGTTCCCCGGGGGCCCCACACTCCCTTCATCCAGGCTTAATCTCAACAGGCTTAACTGCCATCTGGTCATCTTGCTCATGAGGATGCTGAAGCTACTCTGGGCTAATCCTGCCTGATGGGGGCGGGGCAGGGTGACCTTCATCTTCTTACTGGTGACTTGGAGACCAAGCTGAACCATTCCTGCTCCTTCACTTTTGGGGTGTCTCTTTACTGGAGTTGCCGTGCAGGAGGCTGAGATGGGCCATCTGAGGACCCGTTCCCAGGAGAGCAGTTCTTGGAGCTCGTCTGTGGGGCATCCTAGCTCACTGAGGACAAGCAGCTGATTTTCCTAGCCCATCTCCACCCCCGAGGGTGGCCACCCCAGTTCCTCTGCTGGGTGAGGTTGTGAGGAACTGGCCTTACCTCAGCACCATCTCATTTAACCCCTGCAACAGCCCCACTACCAGACTGGTGCAACCCAGGGGGCAGGAACTCAGGGGGCTGCAGTGATCCAGGCTCGCTGCCAATCAGCAGTGCCATCAGGACACCAACCTGGCCCTCAAGGAACCCTGGTCCTTCCACTACTTTCCACGCTGCCCTCCCTGTGAGTCACAGGCTCCATGGACTCAGGGTCTCCTTGGGAGAGAAGCCTGTTAGAGTCGACCACAAGGGCTGGCAAGAGGCAGCCTAGCATTGTGGCTACAGCATGGACCCCAGAGCTGGGTTTGCATCCTGACTCTGTCATTTGCTAGCTGTGTGACCTTAAACAAATCACCTACCCTCTCTGGGCTCTAGTTCCCACATCTATAAAATAGGGAGGATAATAGTGCCCCTCTCATAGGGTCATCTGAAGGATTAAAAGTACTAACGGTGTACAGCACTCTGCATTCAGGTAGCTGCAGTAATTAGATGAGTAGTAACAGCCATGGGACAAGTGTGTGTGTATGGGGTAGAGGTCCTGCTCTGGGAGGGGCCCAGAGTGGGGCTCTCTGTGGCCCAGCTGGCTCTGAGCAGACAGGCTGATACTATCTGCCCACCTTTCCCCATAGCACACAGGGGTCTACCCCATCCTGTCCCGGAGCCTGCGGCAGATGGCGGAGGGTAAGGACCCCACGGAGTGGCACGTGCACACGTGTGGCTTGGCCAACATGTTCGCTTACCACACGCTGGGCTACGAGGATCTGGATGAGCTGCAGAAGGAGCCTCAGCCACTGATCTTCATAATCGAGTTGCTGCAGGTGTGATCCTAGGGTGTGGGAGGTGGGGTAGGGACGGTCTCTGCATCAGAGAACAACTGGGGCCAGTGGGCATCAAGGGAACCCAGTCCCATGGGTCACTGGACATCACCCAGATCCTATTTAGAAAACCAGAAAGGGTTCCTAAACCACAGGAGAACTGGAATTGGACCCTCCCACTCCACCAAAAAAAACATCCTTTGCCTTTTCCAAAGGAAAAGCCCCTTTGAGACCCATTTTAAAAAATGTTATTCTTTTTCTTTTTGGAGGCATTTTATTTCTGTTGGTTATCTACTTCCTTTTCCCCTCAAAAGTTTAGAATTATATTCTCAGCCCCAGTCCCTGTGGTTTGTGGGTTCCGATCTGGTTTTCCAATAGTGGGAGAACTGCATGGAACCATCCATACCGTCTCCCTCGGACCTCAGTGTGACTGATGGTCCCTGTCTGTGGGGTGGTGGGAGAGCATCAAACCAGAGCAGGACTCAGCTAGTGGCCAAGGTTGAGGTTCAGCCTGAGGGTTACATGGGTGAGTACAAATAAATAAGAGAATTGCATCAACAAGGGACCTTTTCAGGGTCTGCTTGAACAGTTGCACAGCTTGTGCACTGCACAAGACCATGGCCTCTAAGGTGCTCATTAGAGACAATATATATTTGTGATTTTATAATGATAATTTTCCAGTAGATGGCAATAAAGTGTCTTGTTCTAACAAAATGAGTGTCATGGCAATTTTCTGAATATTATCAGTAAAGTGTGTTGACATATTACCTTTTCTTACTTTGCACAAAGGTTCTGATTTAGGGTAAAGCCATGGTGGTGGGGAGGCGGCGCTTGCTTCCTTTCCCTGTTTGCCTGTGTTTGGCCAGCAAGCATGGTTCTGCCCACCAATCCTCACTGTGGAAAATGCAAAGCTGACTTTAGCCAGATGTTCTGGGTCCACTGTCTCTGGTCCCTTGCAGGGGAAAGGGCCTGCCCTACTGGGCTGTGGGCACCCAGGGTCCCTGTGTCACTGACCTGCAGCTCTTGGAGCAGGTCGAGGCCCCGAGCCAGTACCAGAGGGAGACCTGGAACCTGAATAACCAGGAGAAGATGCAGGCGGTGCCCATCCTCCATGGAGAAGGAAACCGGCTCTTCAAGCTGGGCCGCTACGAGGAGGCCTCCAACAAGTACCAGGAAGCCATCGTCTGCCTGAGGAACCTGCAGACCAAGGTGGGAGGCTGCCTGCCAGTGGGGATGGGAAGTGGGGTGCGCTGGCCATGGCGGTGGTGGGGAATGGTGGGGGCGCGGCGGAAGCAGAGCTTTCTCCACCGGACAGGAGAAACCCTGGGAGGTGCAGTGGCTGAAGCTGGAGAAGATGATCAACACCCTGATCCTGAACTACTGCCAGTGTCTGCTGAAGAAGGAGGAGTACTACGAGGTGCTGGAACACACTAGTGACATCCTCCGGCATCACCCAGGTGGGCGGGGCGGGGCGGGGCTGTGTGGGCGGGGCGGGACGATGTAGGCGGGGCAGGGGTCCAATCTTGCCCACGGGTCCGAAGTCACATGCACAGACCTTCGTCGCTATCTCTTCTGACCCGGTCAAGACATCAAATCTTCCAAGCCTATAACGGTATCACAGGTGATGGATGAACGGTGTTTTGTGGTGTTGTGGGAGGTTATTTTATTTTACAGTGAATTAGGAGAAGGCAATGGCACCCCCACTCCAGTACTCTTGCCTGGAAAATCCCATGGATGGAGGAGCCTGGTAGGCTGCAGTCCATGGGGTCGCTAAGAGTCGAACATGACTGAGCGACTTCACTTTCACTTTTCACTTTCATGCATTGGAGGAGAAGGAAATGGCACCACTCCAGTGTTCTTGCCTGGAGAATCCCAGGGACGGGGGAGCCTGATGGGCTGCCGTCCATGGGGCTTCACAGAGTCGGACACGACTGAAGCGAGTTAGCAGCAGCAGCAGCAGCAGCAGGACAAATAAAAGTCACCAAACCTGTGTGGAGCAGTCAGTGGGTTTTAAAAGGGGGGACAATCAGTATAGAGAACAATATTAAGTACATCCTAGTAAACTCCAAGAGTTGGTGATGGACAGGGAGGCCTGGCGTGCTGCGGTTCATGGGGTCGCAAAGAGTCGGACACGACTGAGACTGAACTGAACTGAGTGAGTGCCGAAGAATTGGTGCTTTTGAACTGTGGTGTTGGAGAAAACTCTTGAGAGTCCCTTGGACTGCAAGGAGATCCAACCAGTCTATGCTAAAGGAAATCAGTCCTGATTGTTTATTGGAAGGACTGATGTTGAAGCTGAAACACCAATACTTTGGCCACCTAATGCAAACAGCTGACTCATTTGAAAAGACCCTGATGCTGGGAAAGGTTTAAGGCAGGAGGAGAAGGGGAAGACAGAGGATGAGATGGTTGGATGACATCACCGACTCAATGGACATGAGTTTGAGTAAACTCCAGCAGCTGGTAGATGGACAGGGAAGCCTGGGTGCTGCAGTCCATGGGGTCACAAAGAGTCAGATATGACTGAGTGATTGAACTGAACTGAACTGATTATCTGTGGTGGGGGGATATGGCAATATTTGTGAAGACGATGTTTGAAGAACGTTACAGGATCACTTACCTTGCGCCACACACTTCTCTGCATTTCTTTCTCTTAATTCTCATAATGACCGTGATAAACAGGTTTAGGGATAGGACCTGGAGCTTGCATCATTTGGGGAGCCTCTATAAGAAAAGACTTAAAAAGTTGTGAATGTAAAATTAGTTACTGGGTCTTGGAAGGGTCCGTGGGAAGGGAGTGGGTACTGCGATTATTATCGTCATCCATATTTTATAGTGGAGGGCTGGGCTCCGGAGGTACAGAGAGGTTAAGGGTCATCATGGCCAAGGTTAAACGTTGCGCTAGCTGGTGAAGCCCAGCCGCTTGTCGGGTGAGGGCTGCCTCCTGGGCCAGGCGGCGGATACAGCAGGATCTTCCCCACAGGCATCGTGAAGGCCTACTATGTGAGGGCCCGGGCTCACGCCGAGGTGTGGAATGAGGCGGAAGCCAAGGCGGATCTGGAGAAAGTGCTGGAGCTGGAGCCGTCCATGCGGAAGGCGGTGCAGAGGGAGCTGAGGCTGCTGGAGAACCGGCTGGAGGAGAAACGCGAGGAGGAGCGACTGCGCTGCCGGAACATGCTGGGCTAGTGCGCAGGCGCCAAGCCTCCTGCCTCCGCCCCCCGCCCCTCCACCCGCCCCCATCCCCGACCTCCACCCGCGCCCCTCCTTCCCCGCGACCTCTACCCGCCCCTCCCTCCAGCCTCCCCATCCCGCCATCTCACTGTCCCCCTGCACTCCCAGTCCAACAGCAGGGTACTGAACATTTCTGGTGCAGTTGGTCAGGATTTTGGTGTCAGTTTTTCAACTTTTACATTAATTTATAAAATCAAAATAATGCGTGTCGACTGACAAAAAATGCACAACCTAGAAGGTGAGAATTATGTTATATTCAGCGGACTTTCTAAGGACTCACGCGCCGGAAGACAGCCTCTCAGCTCGAGGGACTGCTCCTAAGAGGTAAGGGAGGAACCAAGATACAAGACCAGGTTCTGGGAATTTCAAAAGACTGATGTTAACTAAAGAAAGCCAGATATCCCAAGTTAACAAGTTTAGCACTTTTTATGTATAGGAAGATGCAAGAGTCTGGACTCAGTAAAATCACTCCTTCGAGACGCACCTTAATTGCATTGGCGCAGTATCCTGCTTTTCTCCATCCTGAATCCCCTGTGGGTGCACACTGGGGTCGGCTGCAGTGCTGAGGGCTTGGCAGCCAGCAGTCCCTCAGGGCTCACTGTTCGGGTAGCTGTAGTGTCTGCTGGCTGCAACACCCTATGTTGACTGATATGGCAAACAACATTTTTTACTGACACATGACCAGGGTTAAAAAAGAAAAACCCAAAGGGCAGAGACGAGCTTATGAATAAAAGTGAAATTTCCTGCCCAAACTCCCCCATGCCCTAGAGCCAGCCATTTTAATGGACCCTGTTTTTTGTTTTTGTTTTTACTATTTTGGTAGTTTTCTCTGTCTCCCAATAATATGTGTAAATCAGTTTCCCCACACGTCCTTTTTACCCCATGTTAGTGAAAAGTGAGAATTGAATGCTTTGATGCTCTTGGATCCCTTCTTTCCTTCCCCTTCTAATTTTGGGGAGTATATTGCTAGTTCTTTGGTTACTTTTGTAGCTTGGTACACTTCATCTGGAGCTCTCTACTGGGCTGCAGGGATTCTCCCGTGTGTAGGATGAGGGTGGCAGAGCTGCAACCTCCCCTCCCATCTCCCACTTCTTCCCTCAGCGATCTGATGTACCTTTACTCTCCCATCATCTTGGCTGTTAACATCTCTGTTTTGTCACCAAATTAAGTCTTCTGTGCTTTGCCCACTGGTTGACTCTAAACTTTGAAAATCAATAGACATCAATTACATGAACATGGCTGTGCAACGTGATTGCATTTTTCTGTGGTTCTGAATTCAGGACCCCTGGACCACCAGGGGGCTTCCCAGACAGTAAAACGAGGATATTCCTGGTTTCAGGGGTGGCAGCATCTATTTTAACATGGGAAAAATGTTCCTTTTCTTCCTTTTTGTGGCACTGGGAAGATTTGAGGTTTAAGTCTTCCCACTGTGGAGGAAAAAGGTCAACCAATTTTTGGTTGCTTCAGGCTTAGTGTCTGATGGGCTGCCAGGTATACTGTCCAGAAACCAGGTGGAGATTTTAGAGGTGGTCAAAGGAAAGGGACATTATGACCTGCAGAAGCTGGAAGGAAGGAATGTCCTAGGCTGGAAAGAAGGCTCTGGCTAGAGAAGGAGGAGTAGGGTGAAGGCTGGGAAATGGGAGCAGAAGGGACCTTCAGCAGCTCCGGACTGTGCTGGAAGAAAGGCCTGGGTGGGATCTGGGCAGAGTCTCAGAGGTGGCTCAGAACAGATGAAGAGCCTGGCAGAGGCATTATCTGAGGGCACACAGTGGCCTGCAGGCTTCCTAGCCTCCTGTCTTGTCTATCTTCTGTGTGCAGTGTCCCCATCGCGGCCCCTTTTCCTGGGGACAGTGAGGATCTCAATTCGCCTATGGTCCTCCCAGCTGGACTGATGCCTGGATGTGTCTCAGGACCTTGTGTGGTCCTGGTCCAAAGCATCCTGGGTGGAAGTCTCCCCTCCTGATGCTCCAGGACATTTGCAAGTCCAAGAAAAAGCCATGGACATAGGATCCCCAAGAAGTGTGGTTGGAGACACCTTGGCATTAGTACTTGAGGGAGTGTTGAACTCAAACAACTGGGAACCCTAGTCCCTCCCTGAAAAACTGGAGCAGCTGTTAGGGACGTTTCTGTTACAAAAGCCCAGGCAATTCCTTCTCACGCACCATCTAATGGATTAAAATCAGGTCACATTTTGGTTCATGACTTTCAAAGCCAGTTTTTGTCCAGCCTCATCTGCGCTCAGCCTCTTTTTAAACTGGGGGCACGAATCATAATCAGCCTTTGACATACCTTCCGGTTTACTCAGCCTCTTAATTGTGGTTTTTGCACTGTCTCCCTCTTCTTTCCTGGTCCAGCCCTCTTGGCGCCCTCTCAGTAGACTTCCTGATGCTAATTTCTGCCTTGTAAAGCACACTTATCCGCGTGCTTCTTTTGGGTGAGTACGTGTGTGTGTGTGTGTGTGTGTGTGTGGTGGGGAAGGAACAGAGACACATTATCTTCTTGTTACTATCATCCAAAGGCAGCACATGGGAAAACATTACCACTTTCCAGAATCCACAGCATCTCATACTTCAGCTTACTAGTGCTGGAGAGGTGGAATGCAGAGATGGGGAGAGCTGACTGTGCCCCACAGCAGGCAGCCTCCCCATCCAGGCCTTTGGTCCTTGCATTGGCTTCTTTGTGCCTCCAAGGAGGTCTTGGCTGGCCAGGTCTAGGTGGATGAATGCAGGAGTGGATGCAGGAGATTGCAGGGGAATCTCCCTAGGGTCCCTTTTGACAGTTTCCAAGGGATCTCACTGGAAAGCTTTGTTCTTGAGCAGCCAGCAGGGGGCAGCAGAGAACAGATTGTAGTTTTTGGTCCAGCAAGTGGACTTTCCAGAGAAAGCTTAGAGTTCTGGAGGTGGCAGCTCTCCACCGGCCCTGACCACCCCAACTCCTACAGGGTCAGGCTGGCTGGCGACAGGGAATAGGTGTTTAGAACCATAGAATCAGCCTGCCAGTAGACTCAGGCCTCAGTCTCATTCCCTTATACTGATGGGGAAACAAGCTCAGGGAAGGCCAGAAACCTTTGTAGATTCAACTTCAAAGCTGGGGAAGACCTGGGGCTAGCATCCAAGTTTCCCGGCCTCTGGGCTGGGCCTCTTTGTTCTCCATCATGTTGTCTTTCTCACCAGACAGTCCATATGAGGGTTTGATGTATTTTTTTTTTAAATGAAAGGAGAAAAATATGACACTTCTATTAGAGAGTAACCCAGAGCATGGCTTCAGGCTTAGTTTGGGAGCAGTTGTGGAGTCAGATTTGTTCTCTATTACACCCGCTCTGAGCTGCTCCCTCCCTCTGCGAATCATTACTGCTTAACCGAGGCATTCTCTCCCCAGCATGCACCACCCTCCTGACCTCTGTCTACCTGGGGTTGACATGGATCCAAGACCAGAGAGTGATCCGAGAGGGTGGTAGAGGGCTGCGAGCTGGGCAGAGGGACCCCTGGGTATTGTGCAGGTATATTAGATTTCTATTGCTGCTGTAGCTAATTACCACAAACAATGACCTAAAACAGCACAGATTTATTCCATTACAATTCTGGAGGTCAGAAGTCCTAAAATGGGTCAGCAGGGTTGTTTTCTTTCTCCAGGGGAGAATCCGTTTCCTTATCTTTTCTATAGAGCCCCCCGTATGCCTTGGCTTGTGGCCCCATCCTCCTTCTCCAAAGCCACCAGTGAGCATCTTTTACTCTCTCTCTCTCGATGTCCCTCTACTTCCATTATCACATACCCTCTTACAAGCACCCTTGTGAATGCACTGGGCTCAGTTGGAGCAAGTTCTGGGAAATGGTGAGGGACAGGAAGCCTGGTGTGCTGCAGTCCATGGGGTCTCAAAGAGTCAGACATGACTGAGTGAGTAAACAGTGACGATGGATAATCCAAGATCATTTCCTCACCTTTAGATGCTTAACTTAATCGCATGTTAAGATAACTTATCTTTCTTCAGTGAAGATAACCTATTCACTGGTTCTGGAGATGAGGATGTGGACATCTTTGGGGGTCATAGGCAATGGCACCCCACTCCAGTACTCCTGCCTGGAAAATCCCATGGGCGGAGGAGCCTGGTGGGCTGCAGTCCATGGGGTGGCTAAGAGTCAGACATGACTGAGCGACTTCCCTTTCACTTTTCACTTTTATGCATTGGAGAAGGAAATGGCAGCCCACTCCAGTGTTCTTGCCTGGAGAATCCCAGGGACGGGGGAGCCTGGTGGGCTTCCGTCTATGGGGTCGCACAGAGTCGGACACGACTGAAGTGACTTAGCAGCAGCAGCATAGAGCCTTCCACAGTCAGCTGGTCTCTTTTTGTCCCCAGATCTGTTCTCTGGTCTGCTCTGTCCCTTGAGAAGCTCACCATGCTGGTGTGTCCCAGCTCCCTGGCCTTCCAGCCTCTGGTTGGATTTGGCAAACAGGAGGCACCAGCAGGAGATTTGGTGGGAGGAGAGTCAGGCTGGGTCTTGGTTTCTCCCACCCCTTCTTGCTTGACTGTGGTTTAACAACGTCTGTGCCTTTTACCCTGTGGTCACAGTTGGGGTCAGGAGCCCTTCTGGGCCGCAGCTCCCACCACTTCCCGGAGCAGTGGCACCTCTCATGATCCTTCCCCTGCTGTTCCCTGGGTGCCTCTCATTCTTTGCGGGTTTACTTATCCCACCTTGCACCTTTATTCAACTCTCTGTGGCTGTACCTTCAACTGGGCCCCCTGTTTTCTGCCAAGATGCTGCTGCTGAAGCATCAAGTCTTCTCCAGACTGGAGGGAGGGAAGGAAAGCTGAGAGGTAGGGAAACACGTGCAGCACCATCCAGCTAGTCAAAGGTGGAATTTGAATTCAAGCCCAGATGAATGGGGACTAGGGTCAGCATTTTCCTGCCCCACTGGGCATGCCCCCTTTTAGGGGTGAAGACCTCTCCAGTGGCAGAACCCCTGCCATGAGATGGGCTCAGCTAAGAGGGGCATCTAAGGGTTTGCTGTGTGTCCTGAAGTTGATGGCCTGGCAAAGGGCTAAAACACATGCCCAGTTACTGCTTGTCACAGGCCAAGCCACCTCCTCGTCTAGGCAACCTGAGTCATATGCATTTAGCCAGGAGTTCAGCCTTCAACAGTTTGGGCTCTGCTGGAGGCTTGGCATGAGCCCTGGAGATGAATCAGTGCTCCTATTTGAGTGCTTTTTCCCTGCTTCGTGGTGGACAGTATTGGTGCCACTTGGCAGAGGAACCTCAGCTCGGGGTGGGGGGAGCAGCGTGGGGATGGGGAGATTTGGCTTGTCCGGCCTCACAGCTGAACTCAGTAAGTGGCATTGGTGAGGCTGACCAATAGCAGAACTGACATTTCTTTTAATTTCCTGCAAGGATTGCTCCTATGGGGTCCAGGAGCAGGTGAGGATGGAGAGAGCTGGGAAGTGAGAGGCCAGCTGGGCCTCCACTGACTCCTGATTCCCCCCAAATAATCAACCCTTCATAGAAAGTGCCAGAGCCCTGGGTTCACCCATGCCCACTGTCCATGTGATGACAGCCTGGCAGCCCGGGTTTGAGTTCTCTGACAACCGCCGTCTGGATGCTTCACTTTCACTCTTCCTCCCTGGGCTTCCCACATCTCCTACTGGAGACTCAGTCTTGAATTTCATGTTGGCCAATCAGCCTGTGGATGAGGGATCCCCTTGACCGCCTCCAAGTACTTGTTGTTTTGGGGGAGGCTGCCCCCTGCTCAGCCTCTCCCCCCACATCCCTCCATTTCCCAGGACTTTCAAGGAAAGGTTAGGCACAGCCCCGCTCTTATTTATGGCCGTCGTGCGTGTGCAGAGTTCCTGGCCTAATTACAATTGCTCCATTACTCCAGGTATTCTCATTAGTGCGAGAATCTGATGAACAAAGAATCTCGCCTTTCCTCCTGCCACCAATAAAAATATCATCTGAAGATGTAGTGGAGCATTTGTCTCTCCTCAGCAGTCTTGAGGCTGGCAGTTTTTACTGAGTGTGACAATTTCTGGAGGGCAGCGAATTTCGTCTGCTGTGTTCTATGCTGCATCCCCAGTAGTTAGAATAACACCTGGCCTGTGCCGTTGGCTCAGAAATACCATTTCCTTATGAAAAACACAACTCCATTCTTGTATGTGGGGGACCCTCAGAAATCATTGTACAGCTTATTTGGCAGATGGAGAAACTGAGGGCCAGAGACGAGAAGGGGCGCATCCAAGGTCATGACAGTGAGTCTATGATGGATCCAGGGCTAGGAGGAAATGTGTCGACTTGCAGGCAGCCTCTTCTCCACCAGCCCACTTACAATTTGCAGCTTTATTTGCATCCCAACATTTTTCTTTCTGCCTCACTAATTTTTTTCCTGTACTCTTGGGTGGTATGTTAGGATTCCCCTCTCTTTTTAAACCTCCACCCACACTCTGTTCTCCCAAATTTCTTCCGAGGCTCCTGGTTTGCCTGCTTCCTCTCTGATGGGCTCAGCTTCCCTGGTCCCCAGTTGGGGCTGCCAGTGGGTCTCACCTTCTCAGTCTGTGTTAGGAAGGAAGGAAGGAGTCCTGTGCTCTGCAGGGCTGGTTGCCCAGGGCAGGACATGACCACAGCCAGGCTGCTAGCTCCTTGATGAGTTGGGAGAGAGACCCCCAGAGACAGAGGCAGAGGGATCGCTCTCCCAGTGGTGACAGGTGAGCAGCATCACTGGGTAGAGTTGGCAGCTTGTCTCCCACTTGGTGGCCTGAGAAATAGGGAAGAAAGTTGATAAGGGAGAGAGGAATGAGAAAGATGTGTAGAGAGGCGAGAGAGGGAGTGAGGAAGAGTAGGATGATAAGAAGGAGAGGAGGAGAGAGAAGGAGGAGAAAGAAGAGAGAATTGTTAAGATCTGATTCCCTGTGTGCAACACCCATGTGTCCTAATAATGTCAGACCTTCTGCAGATGCTTCAAAACGCCTCACTAGACCCTCCTGAAGAAAGGGCGGGATGGGATCAGCCAGCGGGCAGATGCCCAGTTCACAAAGATCGGCTGCGGAGTCATCTTCAGCCCAGGTCTGAGGCATAGGCATGAAGGGCTGAGAGGGGCTTGGTACAACAAAAGATAGTACAGGTTGACAAGGTAGTTTGTGGCTTTCTAGTAGCCACCTTAAAAATATAAAAGAGGAAATTGCAGTCCATGGGGTCGCAAAGAGTTGGGACATGACTGAGTAACAACATCTTAACCCAATCTGTCAAGAATGTTATCAGATTATCATTCATGAGATGCTTTGTGCTCTGGTTCTCACTAAGTCTTTGAAGTATGTATGTGATGCTTCTAGCACATCCCAGTTCAGATCAGCTGAGCTCCAGATGCTCAGTCATTACATGGGTAAAGGCTACTGGTTTTTAAGATTTTTTTTTTTTGATGTGGGTCATTTATAAAGTCTTGGTTGAATTTGTTACAGTATTGCTTCTGTTTTATGTTTTGGTTCTTTGGCCATGAGACATGTTAGATCTTAGCTCTCTAACCAGGGATCAAACCTGCAACCCTGATTGGAAGGGGAAGTCTTAACCACTAAAGTGCCAGGGAAGTCCCTAGTGGCTGCTGTATTGACAGTGAATATACCCGCCTTCCTGTCCAGACCCTGGACCCTGTAAATTAATTTTACTCATCCTTGAGCTTGGTAGAAACAGGCATGTGTGCATGCATGCTCAGTCACTCAGTCATGTCTGACTCTGCAACTCCATGATCTGTAGCCCGCCAGGTTCCTCTGTCCATGGGATTTCCAGGCAAGAATACTGGAGTGGGTTGCCATTTCCATCTCCAGGGTGTCTTCCTGACCCAGGGATAGAACCTGCATTTTCTGTGTCTCCTGCATTGGCAGGCAGATTTTTGCCATTGAGACACTGAGAAGCCTTGAAGAAACATGACCCAACAGTATATTCTACCCTGTGTTCTCTCACTGCAAGTGCATAGACCAGTGTATTCATCTAGAGAGATGTTCTAGGAGGTTTTGGCTGGAGGGCACCGATGATAGTTTTGGTAGGGGTGGGGGGGGGACAGACAACAAGTCAAAAGAAGGCCACAATCACTATCATCCAGTTGTGTTGAGAGCTCTATCAAAATCTACAGGGCCAGCACTTACCATTGTGCATGCTGAACACTGCACAATTCGGGGGTGGGGGGAGTGGGGTGGCTATTTACTTCATTGCTGTCTTGGATGTGTGCAGTTATTACAGATTCCAGAAGACGGCAGTAAAGTGTCTTAATCTGCACAGTTGCCTTATTGGCTAGTGCCAGGCTGCACATTCCAGCTAAGCTGCCCTGTGAATGTTAGTTTGCCAGGGTAGAGCCTGACGATGTCCCCAGCTGGTACTGTGGGCAGTAGCAGTTGGCCAGAGCCAGGCTAGGAGGGGCCGTGGGTACCTGGGACCCTGGGCTTTCCTCTCCATCCAGCAGAATCTCACCCTTGAAGGGTGTAGCATGAGGGAAGGGTAGCCAGGGCTGGGATGGGTGGTTAAGGCGGGAGGAGAGGTGGTGGGCTCTGAACCGACCTCCCCTACAGACTGCCTCCTATTAGATGATAGAAGGTATTCCCTGCTCCCTGCCACCCCCTGGGAAGCTCTGGAAGAAGTTCCACCCTCCACACTTCAGATCTGAGTCTGTGTTGCTGGGGTTCTGTTCTGGGTGGGTCTATTTCCCAGCTGGAGTGCAGGCATCCTGCTCTTTTTCAGGATTCACAGATGGCCCTTGCCTCTTGTACAGTACGTGAGCCCATGCGGAGTTTCTCCATGTCTCCCTGTGGTGCTAGAGAACCTCTTTATCTCATCAGATGGGTCCCCACCTTCATTCTGCGTGCTCAACCCCAGAGGCTGATCTGTTTGGACACAGCCCCTCTCTGGCTTCAGTTGACTTCTTCCCAGCTTCTTCTTCAGAGGAGAGAGATCAGAGTTTTATTTCCTCTGCTTTCTTTCTTGGGGGGATTTCTTGGCCTGACTGATTGAAGGCCACACCTTCTTCAGGGCAGCCCTCTTGCATCCAACCCCAATTGGATCAGTTGCCCATGGCTGCTTTAAGAAATTGCTGTGCAGTTGGTGGCTTAAAACTACACAAATATACCATCTTACAGTTCTGGAAGTCAGAAGCCTGAACGGAGTCTCAGGGAACTAAAGTCAAGGGGTCGGCAGGGTTGTGTTCCTTCTGGAGGGTCTGGGGCAGAATTCCGTCCTTCCCTCTTCCAGCTTCAGAGGCTGCCTGCATTCCTTGGCTTGTGGCTCCACATGACTCCACCCCAGCATGTATTATCATATCTTCTTCGATTCTCTGTCTCCCTCTTATAAGGACCTTTTTACAAAAATATTTATTTTTATTTATTTATTTGGTTGTACCTGGTCTTCGTTGTGGCACGTGGAATCTTTAATTGTGGCATTCAAACTCTTTGGTTGCCACACATGGGATCTAGTTTCCTGACCAGGGATTGAACCCAGGCCCCCCTGCACTGGGAAGGTGGAGTCTTAGCCACTGGACCACCAGGGAAATCCCAAGACTTTTGTGATTACACTGGGCCCACCCCAACAATTCTGCAATATCTCCCCACCTCAAGATCACGTTTGCAAGGTCCCCCTTTCCATGTGTGGTAATCCATTCACAGGTTTTGGGATTTACTAGGACCTGGACATCTTTGGGGAACCATGCTTTTCTCGGAGTTCCGGCTATCACATCCTCCCCCACTTCCTAGAGCAGGAATTTGCTTAGTCGCTCAGTTGTGTCTGACTCTTTGTGACCCCAGGGACTGCAGCCCACCAGGCTTCTGTATCCATGGGATTCTCCAGGCAAGAATGCTGGAGTGGGTTTCCATGCCCTCCTCCAGGGGATCTTCCCAACCCAGGGATTAAACCCAGGTCTCCAGCATTGCAGGTGGATTCTTTACTGATTGAGCCACCAGGGAAGCCCAGAGCAGGAATGGCCCGAGGCTGTTACTGGTCTAGGATATGTATTGTTACATATGGTTTCACTCCATCCTGCCCTCACTTTTATAAAGTCCCCTTTAAAAACTTTCCTCAAATTACCCCAATTGAGGGCACTATTGGATCCCTGATAAACCCTGACTGACACACCTGCTCAGTTAATGTAATCTTTTCCGCCATCTTTGAGGTGGATTCTTCTCTCTTCCCTTCCCCGCCCATGCCCATTTTATCTTTGAGGAATTTGAGAGATGGAGTGGTTATCTAACTTGTCCAGGGTTGCCTGGCGAGGTCATGGCAGAGCTGGGGTTTGAACCAGAACTAGCTCTGATCTCAGGGCAGAATTCTCCCACCTGCAGTCACTGTGTCCTGTAGCCTGGCCTGGAATTTTTCCATCCATTCGGCATTCACTGTCTGGATGGTGGCATTGTAGTGATTTTCGTAAAACACAGGTGACTGCTCCTCAGTGGTCGTCTCGGCTGTCCTCTTTTTAAAAATGTTTATTTATTTTTGGGTCATCGTTGCTGCACATGAGCTGTCTCGAGTTGCTGCGAGCGGGGCTACTCCCTAGTTGAGGTGCACGGGCTTCTCACCGAGGTGACTTCTCTCGCTGTGGAACACCGGCTCTAGGGCGCTTGGGCTCAGTAGCACTCGGGCTTCGTTGCTCTGCTACACGTGGGATATTATTCCCCGACCAGGGATCGAACCTGTGTGCCCTGCACTGGCAGGTGGATTCTTACCCCTGGACTGCTGGGGAAGTCCCTGGGTAGTCCTCTTGTATGTGACACTGGGACATTGCTGTGGCAATGGTTGGCCAGTTAAAGCTGCCCATGAGTGTTGTCCATTGGCCAAAATCATTCCTGGGGTCCTTCTGAGATCATCTCAGTGATCATCCCTTCTGCTACCTCTAGGGCCACAGTAGAGGTCAGCATAGGATGAAGGTCACGAACAACGGCTCTGGAACTGGACAGGCTTGGATTCCTAACCCAGTTTGACCACTTAGCAGCTGTGTGACGTTGAGCAAGTTACTTAACCTCTCTGATCCGCTTTCCTCATTTGTACAATGGAGGTTACGATTGTTGCTGCCTTATAAGGTAGTTGGTAGGAGTGCATTTGTAAATACATGTTCTGAAGTGCTTAGAAAGGCTGACCATGACCGTGAGTAACCCTGCTGGCTGCTTTTCTTATTTTGATTATTACCCATGCTGTCACCTCAGGGTCATCTCGGCACACCCTTTGGTTTCACCCCAGCAGTCTCAGCCTTATGTTTGCCTTTGGAAAGCCCTGTGTTCTGGTGCCCTCTGTATTCTGGCAGAAGCACCCCCTGTTGCCTGGCTCTAGGTGAGCATGAATTTTCACAGCTGCCTTGTAGTCCTGGCAACTCCTGCCAGTGTGGAAGTGAGGGATTCGTGGCCTCAGGGAGCCTGCTGCATATTTTGTGCCAACGTGAATGGTATGACCTTGCCCGGACATCTCTTTTTTATAATAAATGTTGCAGACGGCCAACACCGAATCTTCAGTTCTTTTGCAGCTACTTTTCAGGACTCCTTGGGGGAATTCTTAGCAAGAAAAGCGACACTGATCTCAAAACTTTGTATTCATCCTGCCGACAGTTTTGCCC
The DNA here is from genome assembly GCF_027580195.1 of Bos mutus. NCBI lineage: Eukaryota > Metazoa > Chordata > Mammalia > Artiodactyla > Bovidae > Bos > Bos mutus. The sequence continues at coordinate 12,410,255 of NC_091635.1, forward strand.
GTATCTCTTTAGAAGTGCCTTTTCTTTTCCTGGGACTTTGCATCTCCGGCTGGCCCCTCAGAGCTGTCCTGTCAGTTCCTGGGGCTGGCATCAGAAGCCCCCATCTCTGGGTGAACAGCCCTGAGTTCAGATCTGAAGAAGGAACTTGAAAGACATCCTTTGGCCCACGGAGAGGGGAGGCTTGGCAGCAGGGTAGCGGGAGCAAAGAGGCTTCCTCTGATTCAATGAAGCCATCAGCTGTCTCTCCAAATGCTCCTTCCCCTCTCTGCCTTGTTTTGGTTAATTTAAGAACAGCTGCCCTCGATGGGAACTGATTTCTGGCGGTGTGCAGAAGCCAGCTTCCCAGGAAGGCTGCTGGCATGGGATGGGCAGGTTAACTGGGGATTTAGAGCCGGTGATCATCAGAGTGTGCCACTTCAATGCTTTCTCTCTTCCATGAGGAGCCCGCATCAGGCACGATGAGTAACTTGGTTATTCCTGGGGAGAGTTAGAAGCAGCTTGGGAGCCTAGAACTATGGTAGAAGGATCCTTGTGATGGACCAGATGGCTGGTCACCAAAGTCTTTTCCTTTATCTCTGGGCACATAGCTGGCCTGCATCCCAGTTCCGCCTGCAGTCAGATGGGCTCAGGTGCCTGAGCCCTGGGCAGTGGAATGGGGGTGGAGTTAATGTGCCCTGCTCCTGGGCTTGCCGCTAAAACTCTCTACTGGTCACCTTCCTGTCTGCCAAATGATGATGCCCAAGTATCCCTGAAGCCACTTACTCCGTGAACCGTGTAACAGGATGCTTCAGACCACTTGCCATCTCTTTTTGTCTTTTCATTGCATCCTTCCTCTTATTTTTATCCATGGCCTTTCACTTCTCACTTGTCTCCTGTAAAATACTTTTCCCTATTATGTATGAGATTCCTGACTTTCAAGCCATTCAATATACTGACACTTTCTGGAGAATCCATATATACCTACCCACACTGCCAAGAATCGGATCAGCAGAGCTGGTAACGTTCCTAACGGAGGACGCGTCCTCCTAGGATGAAGATGAAGTTGTGGGAGATCTGGCAACACTGCCTCCAGTGGAAAATTCAGATAGTCCCTCAATATTGTGACAAATGAACTCTTGGTTATCTTTGAAATAAAGAAACAGAAGCACAGATACTTAGTATCGCTCAGTAAATTCCACTACATTCTGGGCATAAGAGTTCAGGTTGCTACCAAGGAAGAAGGGCTATGCCTTCATCCCCAAGTCCACATTTTACAGGACTTGCCCTTGGAGCCCACCACAAGGCAAGTGCAATTCCATAGTCGTTGTCAAATTCATCAATAAGAGTTTCTTCCCACTAAAACGGAGATTGTTCTGTAAGTAAATCTCAAACAGAGGAAAGCATCTAATGAGAACTGTAATGCTGCTGCCCAACGTGCACTGTATTATTCCAGCCCATTTTATTCTTTTTTAAATTGCCAATTTAAAAATACTTCCATTCCAAAGATATGAAAAGATTTGCTCTCAATTTTCAATTTTGGCTTCACTCTTACTTTAATGGAGCATCTTTCACCAGTGGTTTTTTTTTTTTTTCTCTTCAACCCTCAGCCGCTGCATTAAAATCTTCTTGGGGAGGAAACACCCACCCTGGTTTTGAGTAAAGAAAAGGTGAAATTACTAAATAAAACACAAACTGTCTAAAGAGACACATGAAGCTGGAAAGCAGATGTGAAAGAATCGAGTTATCTGTTGCCTGTTCGTTATCGCCGTGGGCTCACTGGGTCACAGCTTTGTGTCTTCCAAGGGAAAAAAGAATCCATTCAACAAATGGTTTAAGATAATAAAACCTGAAAGAACACATCCCCCTTTCATCTTAATGAGAGTCCAATTCATAACAGCATTTTGTATCAGACAGTTCTGAAGTTTTTTTTCTTCCTCTTGTAGAATTGTTTGTTAGCTGAAGCATCGTAGCCTTGGAGAAGCACAGAATTACCGGGGGTGGGGGGGAACCATGCTTCTTTCCAGAGTGAACTTCCTGGCAGTCAGCATGTAATGGAAGAAAGAGCATGTTTAAATTAAAAGCATTCTTTAGAACACATATTCAAACATGCATTCCAGTTTAATTACTTAAGCTATGTGTCCAACAGTGATTTCAGACTATTGAACAAACGCAGCATCTTGACATGGGTGCTGAAGCTGCATTTGTTGAGTGATTGCTGGGCGCACACAGTCACATTTCCAGAAATGTGCCACTTATTAAATTGGAACTCTCCTGCCCTTCCTTTCCCAGGATCTGACCAAACAAGGGAATGAACAGGGCTGCTGTGGGGAAGGAAAATGGCACTTTCTTTTAGGGCAACTTCCAGATTACTCTGAACCAGGAATGTCTTTTATGACCAAGTCTGACATTCTAGATTTCAAATGTTATCTTTGTCCTATTGGGGATCCTGAGTTTAAGCACTTGTAGATCTCACTTGCCGGCTCTTTCTATATTTCGTCCATCTTCTTAACACAGTTCAATCATAGTTTTAGCTAAATCAGTATCTTGTGTTTGCGTTATTGTGACTGTATAAATGTTTTCACTGCCAAGCCAGAGGTGTGACACAATGCTGCTTCCTTCCACGTCCTTGTTTGACTTTTTGCTTTCATGGTATTGTGTGGAATCTCACCTTGCATCCATGGCGTTGACCATCAGGTCTGTACTGATGACTGTCACCTTCCTGTCCCTAGCCCTGACCTCTACCTTGAACTCCAGACCTTCATATCCAGTCACCTTCTTAACGTCTCCACTTGGACATCAATAAGCTCTCAGTCTTAATGTGTCTAAAACACAACCCCTTATCTGACCTTCTGCCCTCCCTTCCGCCCCACATTCACCTGTATTCCTCCCTAGCTTGGTGAGCAGCCACCCCATCCTTCTGATAGCTACAGCTAAGGTAGCTACAGCCAAGCTATCAGCTAAGAATTTTGGAGTCCTTCTGATGTTCTTCTTTCTCTGGGTACTCCACATCCAGCCTCAGCATATTCTGTTACCTGTACCTGCAAAATACACCGAGAAGCTGTTTCTCCTTACCCCTTCTGCTACCATCCTAGTCTGGGCCATCATTAGCTCCTCTCACTTGGATTTTTACAGTGTGTCCCATAATTGGTCTCTCTACTCTGCCCTTGTTCTCTGATGGTCTATTTCAACACAGCAGTTGGAGTGATTCCTTTATTTTTATTTCTTAAATCTGTGTTTTAAAATTGTATTTATTTGTTTATTTTTGACTTTTCTGGGTCTCCGTTGCTGCACAGGCTTTTCTCGAGTTGCGGCGAGTGGGGGCTACTCTTCACTGTGGCACGTGGGCTTCTCATTGCAGAAGCTTCTCTTGTTGCGGAGCATGGGTTCTAGGGCGTGTGGGGTTCAGTAGTTGTGGCTCTGGGGCGCTAGAGCACAGGCTCAGTAGTCGTAGCACACGGGCTTAGTTGCTCTTTGGCATATGGGATCTTCCTGGACCAGGGGTCGAACCTGTGTCTCCTGCATTGGCAGGCGGATTCTTTACCACTGCATCAGCAGGGAAGCCCCTGAGTGATTCTCTTAGAAGATAAGATGTTTCCATTGTCCCTCTGGGTCCACCCTGGCTCTGGTCTATTGCTCTTCATGCCCTGAGAGGTTGACCACAGGGGCCAGGTCAAGAGGATCCCTTGCTTTCTGGGTTCTCTTGGGTTTGACCAGCGGGAGGCCTTGGCAGGAGTTCAAATTGTGGCAAAAGAGTGAGGTCGGGGGACCTTGGGTTGGTTGTGTCTTGGCTGAAAGTAAGAGCCCCCATCACGAAGCTCCCTGCACTTCCTCTCTCCAGATCCTGGTGACCATTTCCCCGCTTCAGGTCCAGAGATGGTCAGCGCCTCTTGCTGTCACCAGCCCTGGGTACCACGACCTGCCTCTTCATTTCCCTTCACCCTGCCCACACTTTGTAAATGGCCCTCATCACAGGCTCCTCCATTGTCCCATGAGACAACTGTGTGTTTGCATCTGAGACCCCACTGATCAGCCTCCCCTCCCCACCTCCAATCCTTCTAGTACCTCTTCATCATTCTGGTCTCCCCCTACATGTTACTCAAGGTCAGTGTAATGTTCTACTCATTCATAGAACCCTCTTTTTATCCTTTGGGGCACTTTTTGGTGCATTTAATCATTTACTGTCATCTTCTCCACTAGCCTGTGAGTCCATCTTCTGGGATGGATCTTCTGCCCGTCCTCTTATTCCCAGCCCCTAGCAGAGGGTCTGTGGGGACTCTGAAAACATTGCTCAATGGGGGAGTGAATGAATGACTGAAAAGGCCCTTTCCTCCAAGAAGCCTTCCCTCTTCGTCCTTCAGCATCAGTGGCAAAGGCTCAGGCCATTCTTGCAGCCTTTGCCACTTTTTACCTTGTTCTGCATGGTTTGCGGCCACATCTGCCAGCTCTCCCCACCCTGACCTCACTCTGGATGATCCAAGTCACACCTTTTTTGAACCTCCAATGCTTTGAGCAGTGCCTGGCACATAGTAGGTGCACAATAAATAACTGAGAGGTGAATCAATGATGGAAGGACTGAGTCTGGGAACAGACCTTTTTTATCTGTGGCTCAACCCCACATGCCCCGGGTTGGCATATTTAATTGTCATTTTCTTTGTGAATTCATGATTGTTTTATTTCAGTGTTGTTTTTCCAAAGATCTGCTTCTCCCAGGGCCCGTGGAGATTGCTTTGAACCAGGCTGATCAAATGCTGGGCAGCTGCATAGGAGGGAACACAGGCTCAGGGGAGAGGGAGGCTGGAGGCAGGCTGAGCCTGGGGCCCTGGAAACCATAGACTGTATGCTAAATTGCTTCTGCCATGTCTGACCCTGTGCGACCCCATGAACTGTAGCCCGCAAAAATATTAGCGTGGGTTGCCATGCCCTCCTCCAGGGGATCTTCCCGACCCAGGGATTGAACCCACCTCTCTTATGTTTCCTGCATTGGCAGGCCAGCTCTTTAGAGCATGCCACCTGGGAAGCCCTGGAAACCACAGACCAGACCCCAAAGAATCAGCGGACACGACGGCACAGTCAGAGACAGGGCAGGACTGCGTTCCCCTCGCAGGAGGCGCAGGGCTCAGAGACCATGGTGCAGGTGGGGCCAGTGCCTTCTATCCCAGCTGTCCCCAAATCCTCACTTCTTCGGTCCTGCCCGCCCCTGCAGCAACTGTCTCCTAATCCAGCTGATTCCTTCCGCTGAAGTAGGGGCAGAGGCATGGGCTCTGAGATCCGGTGTGTCTGAGTTTCAGTTTGGGATTTGCTACTTCTGGTTGTGTGACCCTGGCCTTCATCTCCCCAGGCCACACTCTCCGTACCTTCAAAGTAAGAATCATAATAATGCTTGTTGCAGACTGTCGTGAGGATTAGCGAAGGTCACAGATAACACCGTGATTAGCAGTGTGTAATGTTAGCTTTGATTAAAATTGACGCTGTTGTCAACTGTTGTCTTCATACTTGCTTCAGCAGCCTGAGCCCAGGGCTTTGACTGCTATGAGGGTGCCCAGTGGGGCTTCCTCGGTGGCTTGGCAGAAAAGAATCCGCCTACAGTGCAGGAGCTGCAGGAGATGCGGGTTCAATCCCTGAATCAGGAAGATCCCCTGGAAGAGGAAATAGCAACCCACTCCAGTATTCTTGCCTGGAGAATCTCATGGACAGAGGAGCCTGGCGGGCTACAGCCCATAGGGTCGCATAGAGTCAGACATGACTGAAGTGACTTAGCACACACACATGCATGCAAAGTGCCTAATTAAGGGGACCATATCCAGCCAGTGGTGGAATGAGCTCCCTGTCACTGGAGGTAATCCAGAAGCTACCAGCTGGCTTCTGTTGGGCTTAATGCCCTGGATGGAAGTAGCGAGGGCCAGGGTGATGGGCCTGGAGGGTCCCCAGTCAGTTCCTGAGGGGAGGTTTTCGTTCTGTTAAACAGTGAGCCAGGGACTCCATGTGTTAGCGTGCTGCCTGGCAATTAAAATCGGGAGAGTTTAATCTGAAGAGAGTTCCAGCTCCGTTGTTTGCCCTTTTAATCTTGTCTGTTGCCATGGGAACGGCGAGTGATTGCAATCACCACTGTTTGTATTGTGAGCTCGCTCCCATCAATACAGCTTTTGAAAAATAAGAAATACAAATCCTGACTTCAGCATGCCACTCATTACTATTCAGAGCAAACCCCTGAGAAGTTCTGTCAAACGTTTCCTTTACCGGAGCACGGGCTCTGGTTTGAAAATACCCAGCAGCCCAGCCCCTGGCCTGCTTCCTCCCACCCTGCTCAGCCAGGTGGCTCTGCAGAGGGTGTGTGCAGGGGACCAGCCGCCACGGCCTGGAGGAGCCGGGTGAGGCATCGGCCACTCCACTTCCCTCACTGCCGCCGGTGGCACTCCATTCCAAGCTCGTTATTATTATGTCGATGGATCATAATCATCTTACTTACCACTTTCTGAAGATGAGGACAGAGACGGATGCTATCCAGGGTCAGAGTCCTTGCAGAGTGATGGGTGAGGAGGAGCAGGTTGCCTGCGCCAGCACCTGAGAGGTTTATGACATGTCCTGGCTCGTGGGTGCCTGTGGAGACTCAGCTGCCCCCAGCCCTCCAGATCTCTTTGTCTGGATGCTCAGATCCAGAGGCCGCCTGAACGAATATCACTGCAGCCTCCTTCAAGTAAATGCCCAATGCCTCTGTCTCCCTCCTATGCTTATAGAATGGATTATCAAGAGAATGTGAAGATGTTGGCCTAAGGCCTGAAGAGAATTGATTACAGCACTTTTCTTTGAGTAGGGAAAGACTCCAGAGAGCATCTGATCCTGCCCGCCTTGGGACAACTGAGATCAAACTCCTGAGCAAGGGAGTGACTTGCCAGAGGTCACAAAGTGAAAGAGTGCCTCCCTGCTCCTGTCTCTTGGTTTTGTGTAAGTCCAGTCTCATTTGCGAGGCATGCCCCAGGGCACCATATTCCATAAACTTTCCTAAATTAAAACTATTTTGTATTTGAAATACATAGATATTCAAGACCACTTTTCTTAGGTCAGATACAAGTTGGAATACCATTTTTAAAAAAATGAGTTTAATTCTGGAAATTGGTACTTTGTTGATATTATGTTCTCAAACTAGAGCCACAGGCAAGGGGACGGGATAGATCCTTATTGATTTCAAAATCAGCCTTGGCCTCCAGACCTGGTCTTGGGGATCTTCTAGCTATGTGAACTTGGAGTCTCTGCTTCACCTCTTGGGTCCTCTGTATCCTCCTCTGTAAAATGGGGAGAATGGAGCTTGCCTTGTCAACCTCACATCATTTATGAGGCTTTCCCAGGACTTCATGGATACAGATGCATTTTATCAGGTGTAAAGAATTGTATTGAATCCTGGCTGTTATTGTCACAGAGTCTTAGAGTTGCTGGTTTCAGCAAGACTAGAATTTCTCTCCTAGACCAAATGTCTACATGATGGATCTAAGTTTTTATTTTTCTCATTTGGATGAAAATTTCTTCTTTGATGTTTTGACATTACACTAATCTAAGATTTTCTGGTGTAGATGATAAACCAGTGAGGTATGAGAAGTAGCCTGTTCCCTCCACCCAAACTTACAGGGTCTAACTCTAGAAATGAGCCAGGGGTTCATCATTCATTCATTCGATAAGTACTGGGGCTCCTCTGTGTGCCAGGCCCTATGCTGAGCTCCAGGATTCAGTGCAAAATGCATACAATGGTCCCTGCTTTGTGAGGCCTTCATTTGCTCTCTGCCTCTCCCATCAGCTCCCTGGTAGGACCATAGTTTTCAGCCTGGCATTTGGAGCACCTGTTTGAAGCCTCAGAAAAAGAGCTGAAATCTTATCTTAAAAACAGATGCATTTTCAATTTAAACTAGACTCTGAATCTTCCAGGGTGGGAGCAGTATCTTGTGGACCCTTGTGTTCCCAGATGGAGCACAGAGCCCGTCACATAGTAGAGGCTTGGTATTAGTTGAACGTAACTAAATTCTCAGAGATGGCTGTCTAGTAAATCGCCAAAGACCCCGTGCTTTCCCTTCCACAGTGCAACATTGTTGCTGGGAAGTGATTGCCCAGCCAGGGACATTTCCATCTAGGTAGGGACACATGAATGGGTTTCCCAGGTGGCTCAGTGGTAAAGAGTCTGCCCGCCAATGCAGGAGATAAAAGAAAGGTGGGTTTGGTCTCTGGGTCAGGAAGATCCCCTGGAGGAGGAAATGGCAACCCACTCCAATATTCTTGCCTGGAAACTTCCATGGACTGAGGATCCTGGCTATAGTTCATGGGATCGTAAAGAGTTGGACACAACTGAGCACACACACACACACACACACATACACATGAATGTACATGGAAGTGATGTATGACATTTCTAGCTGAAAGAGCTTAGGAAGTAGGCATTCCTTTTTTGGCTCCTTATCCCTTTTGCCAGTTGGATGTAGGAATCAAATTATAGCCCATGGGCCAAATCTGCCCTGCTGCATGTTCTTACAAGTAAAGTTTTATTGAAACATGGTTATTCTCATTTGTATATGTGTTTTGTAAATAAAGTTTTATTAGAACATGGCCATATCTATTCATTACCCACTTTCTCCCTACAATGGCAGAGTTCAGTAGTTGTGACAGATGCAGTCTGGCCCATAAAGTCTAAAATATTTACCTTCTGGCCCTTTACAGAATATGTTTTCAGAACCTTGCCATGTAGGATGGTGGGGACACAAGATGGAGGGAGCTGGGATCCTTGAATCCTTAAGTGGAGGAAATTTGTCTGCCAGCCAGGAACACCCACTCACACTGGACTCTTGGGTGAGAGAGATGATCTTTCATTGTGTTAGGCCCTTCAATTTTTGGTGTTATCCAGCAGCAAGAAGCATTACCTTAATTGATCCCCATGCCATGTAGGAAGTACGCAGGGGCTTTATGCTGTTGAGTGCTGGGTGGACAACTGCTTCCAGACTTCTTGATGAATTTTTATTTGAATCTGTGCAGAATGGATTTCCCAAAGTCACTGTCTCAGCCACAGGTGGCAAGAGACAGAGACAAAACTAACCTGCCTCCAGTGTTGTGGGGAGGGTCATTGAGAGGATGCCAAGGGCATGAGAGAGAAGAGGGTCACACAGCAACTTGGGGACAAGGAGGGCGGAAGAGCGAGGCCTCCTGGGACCTGGAACTGCACCTAGGACCTGTGTGAGGCGGGTGACAATGTGGGCTGTGGGCTCAGGCAGCCTGGGTTTGAACCCCACAGGTTCAAACTCTACCATTGTAGAATTCACAGGTTTGATCACCCTGAGTTGCTGGGTGATCTCGGGCAAGTTCCTTCCTTCTCTCTGAGCCTGTATCCCCATCTCTAAAATGGGGGTAATAACAGACCTACCTTCTGGAGTTGTTATGAGGAATAAATGAACAAATGAGCAAAGAAACAAACAAAACACCAAAAACCAGAGTGAGGTCTTTTCTAGGTACAGACCTGTTCACAGTACTCATCTTTCCATCTTAAGTTCCTTCCTGATGGAGACAAAGCTTCTTTCCAGGGTGGCTCGGCCTCACTCTGGGTCTCTGCCTTCCTCTTCCTAATTCCCTCAGTTCGGTGGGATTGCTGTAACCTCTCCCCTAAACTTCCCCAGGGCCCTTGCACATGCTGTTCCTTACACTTGCAGCATGAAAAAAAAGGGCACTGGAAAAAGAGGAGGACAGGCTGGATAATCTAGGGACCCAGCTCTGACATTCCAGGTACCTCGGGTGGAGTTGGGAAGGGGATGAAGTTACTTCAAGGGTCCTGGAAGGAGGGTGTTGTTGAAGTACCACCCTCTTGGAGGTGAGAGGGTCAGCTGGCCTTCTTCTCTGCTAAGACTCAGGGTCTCACAAGCTGAGGAGACAGTCAGGGAGAAAATTTGTTGTCCAAATGACCAAGTTCACTTTGGGCATATTGAAGAAAAAAAAAAAGCTATTTCCTAGTATCTAAATCTCATTAAAAAAGCAATTTTGCAATCAATTACAATGCAATTTAGCCACTAACTGTTTAATTATATTAAAAAAAGAGAGAGACGAAGAAGCAGCAGAAGCGAGTTTGTTCCTCCTGTCTTCATATTTATGAGTTGGGCCGAAAGAGCTTGTCTTTGGAGGGCTGTGGAGTAGAATGAGTGGCTGGCTTGGCCCAATTACCTTACAAGTTAAACTTTCCGAGTCAATATATTACATTCGCCTGAGGAGGTTGTATCACATGGAATATACTGCAGACGGAGAGATTCCTTTTTCTCCGAGAGCTTGGACCTTTCTTATTCTGTCATATGCTATAAAATTTGTATCATTCTAGGCATTTTTTCTTTTTTAATTAAAGGAACATTATTTCTATAAACTATCTTTTAATGCTGTGGAAAGAATTTGCCTTCTGGAACCATCTCGGTTGAGGAATTGAGGGCTGAAATAGAGATCTGAATCTGCAGAGGACTGGGGGAGGTCAAGGCTAGGGAGGGTGAGATACGGAGAAGGCTGGACATGGGCAGGTCTGCTGTCCCCAGAAGGAAAGAGCCTGGAGGGAGGCCGTGGCATCTGGGGCCACACGGAGAGGGGACCATGGTTGCTGCAGCACGTGCTTCTTATCTTGAGGGACGGGACCGGCTCCCCTGAGGTGCTCTGTTGTTGATGAAGAGCGGTGTGCCCCCCACCCTGCTGAGCTCCTTCCCATCACCTCATCCTCAGGCCAGTTCTCACTCAGGGTTCCCAGACTCTGCTTCTCTGCTTTCTGGTCCACATCCATCCAACTCCCACTCTTCTCCTGGTGGATGCTTTCGAACCTGTGTACCATGACCTCAAGCATCACACACACTGTCCTTCTGGCCCAGTGGCTCCCTTCTTGCCACAGGAAGGGTTTTTGGCTACAGAGGACTCGAAGATGGGTCTTTGGAAATATTCAAGGGAGGTTTACTTTTCTCCCGGTTTGGAGTCGTGAGTGCCAGGGCTAGGTCTGTTGAGGGTCCTTTTTTTGTGTCAAGCTGCAGAATGGTTATGGCAGGTGTACTGGCTTCAGAAGATAAATCACTCATGTGGATATTCTTGTTTTTAAAACTGTCTGCAGTAATGTTGCATGGGGACTGGAAGATGCATTAAAGCCATGGACGGAAATGATGCATTTCAGTCCCCTGGAGCTTCCGTGGCATGGTTAGAACCTGATGCCCACAAAGCTTTGGCCATGGGTTATGTTCATAGAAATCTTTAAATTTCATAGCAGGAAATTCTGTTCCTTGTCCTCAGGCCGAGTCTCCAGTATAGTTCAGTGTGAGCCTTGATTCTGGCTACAGGCTGAGGGCTGATCCCAGCCCTGGGCTGAGTTCTGACCGCAATTCCAGAGTGAGCTCTGGCACCAGCCCAAAACTGAGGTCTGAACACTAGTCCCAGAATGGCTTGGATCTTTGCACAGTCAGCGATGTGAGCCAGTGGTAGCCAATCCTGGCCCCTCCATCATCACACACATATGCCGACATCACAGGGAAGTCCGTCAGGACATGAGTCCATGTCTTGCACTCACAAGGCTCAGGACCTTTCACAGGTGGAGAAAAGATGACTGAAGCTCTTTCAAAGCATAAGTGCTGTGGCTCAAACATGTGAGAGGAGGCCTGGAGAAGATGAAGAAGGTGAGCCTTTTACCAAACACCAGCTGGACCTGCCACTTGCCCAGCAACTGTCCCTTTGAAGATGGCCTGACCTCCTCTAACCTCCCCCTTGCTGTGAACCTAATATGTGTATCCTCCCAAATTCAGATGTTGAAATTCTCCTTCCCAATGTGATGTATATTGGAGGTGGAACCTCTTTTTTTGTTTTTCAAAGAATAAGTAATTTTTAATATTTATTCATTTGTCTGTACTGGGTCCTTGTTGCAGCATGTGAGATCTCTCGTTGTGGCATGTGAACACTTAGTTGTGGCATGCAGGATCTAGTTCCCTTCTTAGGGTTTGAACCTGGGGCCCCTGCATCGCGGGCATGGAGTCCTAGCCACTGGACCACCAGTGAAGTCCTGGGAGGTGGGACCTTTGATAGGTGATTAGAGTTAGATGAGGTCATAAGGGTGGGGCCCCCCAGGATGGGATTAGTGCTATTCTAAGAACAGGAAGAGACACCAGAGCTCTCTCTCCTATCACCACATGAGGACACAGCATATAAGCAGCCATCTGCAAACCAGGAAGAGGACTCTTACCAGACAAAATCTATAGGGACCTGGATTTGGGACCTCCCAACCTCCAGAGCCATGAGAAATAAATGTTGTTTCAGCCACTGGTCTCTATGGCATTTTTGTTACAGCTACCCAAATGGCAGACTAAGATCACTCCCTCACCCCTTCTTGGCTGCAGGGCTCTTTGTTTGGCTTAGCTCATCAGGCGCTGCCTCTGGGAAGCCATAAAAAAGTGATGATGATGATAATGATGAAGGCCATTACTCACTATATGCCAGGCACTGGTTTCCATGTTTTGCTGATGTGATTTCATAGAACTCATACAAACAACTCTGTAGGGTCCATGCTCTTGTTTGTCTGACAGAGGAGTTCAGTGACTCACGGTGGCCCAGGAAAGATGCAAACCTAGGCCTTTCTGATTTTACAGAGGATGATTTAATCCCCACGCTGCTTCCCAAGCAGAGAAATGATGCGGTCATATCTACAGTTTGGAAGGTCATCTGGGCTGCAGACACTCATGTGGGGTGGATTTGAGAGGGAGAGTGTGGAAGCTGGGAGGCTGCCCCAGAGTCCTGCCTTCTGTAGAGGCAGCATTGAATCCTGAGGGAGGGGCCAAGGATCCAGCTCCCCCGCCTTCAGGTCTGAACACATCCCAGGATATGGCGGCTTTTTTTCAAGAGAAAAGTCTATGAGACCTGAGAGGTGGCCGTAACCTCCAGGCCCAGGTCCTTCCTGGCCAGTGGGCATCTCTGGTCAGCCTGGCTAGCCTTGACCAGCCTGTTTCTACTTTATCTAATTCCCAATAAGCCTGGCTCTGGGCCACGCTGTCCAGACAGAACACATAATTATGTATTGATTTCCTTCCAAAGATGCAATGGCCTTGAGTTAACGCGGCACTTCTGTGGTCCTGCATAAACATGATCTGAAGAGCAAAGGGGTTTGATTTTGGGGGGAAGTCAGAGGATCTTGACTCTGGGGTGGGGAAGGGAGGGCCTGTCATGACACTGGAATGGGGACACCATCACTGGGCATCAGAGGAGGGGGCAGGCTGGTCTCTGGGGGGATTCAGAGATTACTGGAGGCTGAGCAAGTGGCTGGGTTGGTCATGGGGGTGGGGAACAGAACCATGGGGGTGGTTTGTCAACGTTTATCATTGGGAAAGTGAGTACAGATTCTGTGTGTCAGTTTGTCCATCTTTGTCTCCCTCCCCCAGCAGTGCAGTTGCCCACAAATTCCCCCTGGTGATTAAGTTTCATGGTGCTTTGCCAGATGGCATATTCTCCCACTCTCCTGGTCCTCCAGTGGCTGTCAGAAATACAGGCCAAGCACTCTTACCTCAAAATTACATTAAGGAGTTTAATTAACAGAAATGACTCCATAACCCATAGATCACACTCTCAATGCATGTGCTATATGCAGATACATGGAAGCTCTCGGCTGGCTCCCTTGCCTCTGGGGACCCAGTCACGTCACCCACCACTATCAAATCAAGCTGTTATGTTCCCTTGTTCCTCAGGAGAAACCTTGGCAGCATGGGGGCACCAGCCTTAAACAGGAAATCTTGCACTATCTCCCTCCTGCAGACCCTCTGCCCTGAGGCACCAAATTTGTTCCCCCTTAGAGTCCAATATGATGATTTCCCTGGTGGCTCAGACGATAAAAGCATCTGCCTACAATGAGGGAGACCTGGGTTCGATCCCTGGGTTGGGAAGATCCCCTGGAGAAGGAAATGGCAACCCACTCCAGTTTTCTTGCCTGGAAAATCCCATGGACAGAGGAGCCTGGCAGGGTACAGTCCATGGGGTCACAAAGAGTCGGACACAACTGAGCAACTTCACTTCGGAGTCCAATAGAAATAAGTTCCACAGTGTCAGCTCTAGATGTTGGATCTGGGCAATCAACTGCTGGTCCATCACCTTCCAGCCCTCAGGAAGGCGGGTACAAGCCACATGAGTATAGGGGCTGCTCAACTGCCTTCCCCCAAAGAGGCTGCATCCCTGGGTCTTTCCTGATTCTGATGTGGGCAGAAAACACAGAAACATTTACATCAAGATCTGCTGGAAGCTGTACCTGCTTTGGTCACCTCATCTCAGGCACCTTTTCTGTTTTCTTCCTTTCTCTCCAGAACCTCACTAGTGGTCCTCCTGGGTGTTGCTTTGCCTCTGACAGTGCACGAGGAGCTTCTCCATAGAGTGCATTTTTGGTCCATAGCCCTGTTGTAATAGCCCGTAGTCTGATGGTTCTCAACCAGCAGTACAGCCTCCAGGGGACACATCAAACTCTAGAGCGCAGTTTTGGTTGGATAAAAGATGAAGGAGGTAGAGAGTTGTCCTGCAATGTTCTCAACAATTGTCTCTTGTCCTGTTGGACTTCAGATTCCAGCTGGACATTCCTGAAGGTGCCAGACTTGTTCACACGTATCTGAATCTAGAACATGAGGACTTTTTCACTGAACTTTTAATTTGCAGTGAATTGTCCAAGAATACAACTGTAGTGTCAAACAAGGGAATTTTTGTTTCTTGTTTTGGTAATGAACATTACCAACATTCACCATTTTGGAAATTTTGTTCATCATTTTGAAAATCATTACTATGGTAATGATGCTCATAATATCTGAGTCACCGACGTAACACTCCCGTGTGCCTCTGCATGTGTATGTGTGCATGTAAACATACGAGGCTGCTTACTTCATTATGTCTTCTAGGACAATTATGCCCAGCATTTACATATCAAATGCATATTGTTTTATTATAATTTATTTCCTTTCACACACATCCAGAATACTATGGGTACTGAATTATTTTGAGTTTTAAAAACTTTGAGATTGGTTCTGTTTTATCTGTTTTCATTCTAAAGATAGTAAAGGGTAGACTGTTGATGGCCACAAAATCCTGCATCCAAGTATGCGTGTCCTTTGCAATGGGACTCTGCCACTCTTCCTGTTCACAGGAGAAGTCTGTTTCCTCGTCTCTGGGAATCTGGGGTGGCCCTGAGGCTGGCTTTGATCAACAGATTATGTAGAAGGGATATTATATAACTTTCAAGGCTAGATCTTAAGTTTCTTTGCATTGTCTGGTGTCAGCCTCTTGGAATACCATCCAGAGACCACTAGGCCAGGTGTGGCTTTCCACAGTATGAACTGAGGTGCACTCAGTTCAGTTCAGTTCAGTTGCTCAGTCATGTCCGACTCTTTGCAACCCCATGAATCGCAGCACTCCAGGCCACCCTGTCCATCACCATCTCCCGGAGTTCACTCAGACCCACATGCATCCAGTCGGTGATGCCATCCAGCCATCTCATCCTCTGTCGTCCCCTTCTCCTCCTGCCCCCAATCCCTCCCAGCATCAGAGTCTTTTCCAATGAGTCAACTCTTCGCATGAAGTGGCCAAAGTACTGGAGTTTCAGCTTTAGCATCATTCCTTCCAAAGAAATCCCAGGGCTGATCTCCTTCAGAATGGACTGGTTGGATCTCCTGGCAGTCCAAGGGACTCTCAAGAGTCTTCTCCAACACCACAGTTCAAAAGCACCAATTCTTCAGCGCTCTAGCTGACAGCTAGTACAACTGCCAGAGATGAACAAAGCCATCATGGGAAAAAATTCAGAATCCAGAGTCTCTACAACATAGTATGTAATGACCAGCAGACAATTAAAATTTGCTGGATACAAAGACACATAAAATGTGACCAATAGTCAAAAGAAAAAACAGTTAATAGAAACAAACTTCAAAATGACCCAGATGTAGGAAGTAGTTGACAGGTCTTTAGCAAAGAAACTATGAAAATATACAAAGATTTAATCATAATGAGCAGATAGGAGAAAGGAGATTTAAAAAAAAAAAAACACCAAGAACCAAATGGAAATTCCAGAATTGAAAACTAAAATATCTGAAGTGAAAAATTTATTAATGGGTTTAATTACAAACTGGAGATGCCAGAAGAAAGAGTGAGTGAAGCAGAAGGTGGATCAAAAGAAATTACCCAATCTGAAGAACATAGAAAAAAATTAATTGAAATAAAATTGAACATGGTCTCAATGACCTATAAGACAATATCAAATGGCCGATTGTATGTGTAATTGGAGTCCTATAAGGAGGAAAGAGAGAAGATCAGTCAGAAAAAAAAAGTATGGAAAAAACAATGTTGGAAATTTTGTGGAAACATAAACTTACAGATCCAGGAAACTTAGCTAACCCCACAGCTGGATAAATCTAAAGGAAACTGCTACCTACGCACATTATCGTCAAACTACTGAGAACCAAAGAAAGGAAAAAAACTTGAAATCAGAGACAAAAACTTCTTTACATCCTGGGGAACAATGATACAAATGAGAGCAGACTTCTCATCAAAAACAATGGGGATCATATGACGATGGAATGCATCTTTAAAGTCAACTCGAAATTCTTTATTCAGTAAAAAATACCCTATTCATGTAAAAAAAAAAAATGAAGGCAATAGAAAGTCATTTTCAGCTAAACCAAAGATGAGCAGACCTGCATTTCACGAGATGTTAAAGGAAGTTTTTCAAATGAAGGGAAATGGCACCAGATGGAAACTCAGATATAAAAGAAAGGATGAAGAGCACTGATGATGGTGAAATGTCAGTAAATGTAAAAAGGCAATACTTTTTCTTTTTTTGTTGTTTTTAAAAGACAAGTGACTGCTTCAAGGGAAAAGTTTAGCATTATATCATGGGGTTTGTAATGTACAAAAATGGAAAAAAAAAAAGAAAGAAAATGGTGCAAGAGATGGGTAAATATAATTTTATTGTTGTGAGGTGCTTACACTGAAAAATATTTTGGGTACCCCAGGTTTGCTGGTGTCCTAGTCTTGAGTGATGGGGACAAGCACAGGGCAGGCAGCCCCATCTCTAGGGGGAGATGGAGGAGAGGGCAGGGGGCCAGAAAGCTCCTAGAGAAAATGTTCTGCTCAGGACCGAGGTGTTCCTTGGGCTTAGGGTAGACATTTGGGGTCACTAAGATGAAAAGACTGCATAAGCTTTTCTCTGCATGAGCACAGAGAAGAGCTAAAACTCTTGAACTTTTAGAGCTACAGGGGAACTTTGAGATGAAAATCTCCCTTCCTTACATCTTACAGATGGAGAACCTGAGGCCGGGAATGATGAATCACTTTTTTGTGAAGGATTGGCTAGGTAGTAACTGTGTTCAAGATTTGAACGCTTGTCTTCAGGTCCTGAACTCTGCTCTCTTGCCCACGCTACTTCCCTAAGCCTCTCCAGGTCCTCCCGGGAGGCCTGACCTCCTGGCCAGGTACTCTAGAATCATTTTTGGATCCTCATAAGAGAGACTACAGGACTGCTGCTGCTGCTAAGTTGCTTCAGTTGTGTGCGACTCTGTGCGATCCCATAAACGGCAGCCCACCAGGCTTCCCTGGGATACCCCAGGCAAGAACACTGGAGTGGGTTGCCATTTCCTTCTCCAGTGCATGAAAGTGAAAAGTGAAAGTGAAGTCAGTCAGTCGTGTCTGACTCTAGCGACCCCGTGGACTGCAGCCTACCAGGCTCCTCCATCCATGGGATTTTCCAGGCAAGAGTACTGGAGTGGGGTGCCATTGCCAGGACTATTACTCACTTAATACCTAGAGAGAAACAACGTGGTACCACTGACTGGAGGAAAGCATTCCCCAGGACTCCCAGTACAACTAAGAACCCAGCACACAGCCTTTATCTTGTTTCCATCAGCATAACCTGCTAGGAAGAGAACATCAAGGCTTCTCCCTGGCACCTTATCAACAATAGGATCGGTCAGGTCAGTGGGGTGTGGGGAACCGTGGTGTGAACACTCAGCGTGGATGGGAGGATGCTGTTACCGTGGCTACAGCTCAGCTAGCTGCCAATCCTATCAGCAGAGGAGAAGCTTTGCTGTTCAGAAGGGGAAAATACTCCAGGTCTGTTTCACACTGAGGCAGGGCATCTTCCCAGCCTGCTTCACTCCCTGGAGGTGAGGGAGGGAGCGGCAACCCCCCAGGCTGGGCCCAATTTGTTCCCCACTTGTAGCCTTAGGAAGGCAAGGGGGGACACTTAGAGCCATATAGAGATTCCACTGGGCTTTTGTCTCTACTTCTGGAAGTGTCTCTCATCGTAAACAACACATATTGCATATTAAATGTGGATTTTTTCTTACTGTAAATAACTTTAAAGGACATTTACAATTTTGCTTCTGAAATGATTGGGTCACAAGTAACTAATTTAGTATTGGTTATGGAAAAATCCCATGGACAGAAGAGCCTGGTGGGCTACAATCCATGGGGTCACAGAGTCGGACACGACTGAAGCAGCTGAGCACGCATGCCCTAGCTTTCTCAGACAGTCTCCTGAATACTGGGCATTCTTGCAAGGTAACTAAAACCAATCTACACATTGTTTTCAAATGTAAGGACACCTTTTACACATCAAAATATTTATTTGTTTGTTTGCGGCATGCCAGATCTTTTAGTTTTGGCATACGAGCTCTTAGTTGCAGCATGTGGGATCTAGTTCCTTGACCAGGGATTGAACTCAGGCCCCCTTCTTTGGGAGCATGGAGTTTTAGCCACTGGATCCCCCAGGGAAGTCCCTCCTTTTACACATTCTAAATGTAGCCATTAATGAAGTCACTCTCCAAGTTCTGTCCTATAAACTTTAAGCATTCAACTAAATTTGTGTTTTCAGTTTTCTTTTCATATTTTGGAACCAATAATTCTTTCCAGGCCTTAAGGATTTTCAAGGCTCTAGGCTCTCCTCTATCACACCTAGTGGATAAGAGGACCTCATCTCAGTTCTGCCCCTTGTTAGCCAGTCACTCTGGGGAGGAGGGCCTGGCCCCTTCTGAGCCTTCTTTTCCTCAGTGGGTCTTTGAGGAGCAGAGTGAAGCAGACACTGCATCCTCTGTTCCGGGATGCCCTTTTGGGAATAGGCTGGATAGCAGGTAGAGCCAATCCAGGTGAGTCTAGAACTTTGGCATACGGAACCTGGGGGGCCAGATTCCTCCTACTTGGCAGGTGAGGGGTTAATCAGGCTGGAATCTGAGTCCAAACTGGGGCCTCCGTTGCCTGAGCAACAGGTGCCTGCTCTGTGCTGTGACTCAGATGGATGTGGGCTTTGTGAGTGGGCTCCAGCCCCCCAGGACTTCCTGCCTGTGACGCTGGCTCCTGATTCAGGCAAGCAGCCTGAGTCACTGCTGGAACTTCTCCCGCCTCCTCCAGCCCATCATGGGACCTGCCTCCCCCTCCTAGGTGCTGGGACTGTGGGAAAGGACTCTGAGCACAGCAGCCCTGGGATGAAGGATGGGAACACACCCTTCCTGGCTTTTGGGGGTGTGCAGGATGCAACCCTCACTGCTTACCCCCTCACCACAGATCTAGGAATCCCTACCACCCAACACTCTGCACCCAGTGGTCAGAACTTCTCACCACTTCTCCAACATCTGTTTTCCTGTCCCTGTGCTGTTGTTTATTCCATTTCCTCCTGCTTTATTCATCTGGGGTCCCGCTGTTGACCATGCCCCCTTCCTTGGCAAGACATCCTTTTTCTCTTTGCCACTATACCTCCACGCTCATCCCTCTGTCTCAGGCCTTATCTCCTGTCTTGTTTGAATTTTGGCCAGTCCTGCCTTATCTGGGAAGAGCTCTCTAGGAACATTTTGGGCCACAGACAGTGGGATGTGTTGCTCTTTGTGCGTGCATGCTAGGTTGCTTCAGTTGTGTCCGATTCTTTGCAACCCTGGACTGTAGCCTGCCAGGTTCCTGTGCTGTTTACCCAAATTCACTTTCCTCTTTCTCCTGGCCACACAGATGGACTACATTTCCCAGCTTCCTTTGCAGTGGCATTGCCCTTATGATTGATTGTTCTAACCACTGGAATGTGACAGCAGATAACCTTGCACTTTCTGGACTGAGATTGTTTTTTCTTTTCTTTTCTTCTTTTTGGCCACACCACATGGCTTGTGGGGTTAGTTCTCTGACCATGGATTGAACCCAGGTCCTTGGCAGTGAGAGTGTTGAGTCCTAAACATGGGACCATCTGGGAAGTCCCAAGACTTTCTTTTCTTATGTTATAAAGGTATAATTTACGTACAATGAAATGCACCCTTTACAAGTGTGCCATTTGATGGGTGGATGTCCCCGCTACCAGATGGATGTAGACCATCACCACCACCACAATCAAGTTATAGAACAGTTCCATCATCCCAAGGGTTTTCTTGTGAGCCTTTGCAGTAGACCCTCCTCCCACCCCAAACACAGATATCACAGATCTGCTTTCTTAGATCTTAGGTGCCATTTAGAGTGGTTTGCATAGTTTAAGATGTCATATAAATGCAAATCACACAACATGAAATATCTGGCCGGCTACTTTTGCTTAGGATAATGTTTTGAAATCCATCTATGTTGTTGTATGTAGCGGTAGTTTTTGTTTGTTTATCTTTTTGCTGAGTAGGATTCCATTATATGAATCTGCCATAGTCCCATTAATTTTAAGCATTCTGGTAGGTGGTCATGGTAGTTTTAATTTGTATTTCCTTGATGACTAAAGCTGTCAAGCATCCTTTTGATGTACTTCTTTGTTGTTTGTATATCTCCTTTTGTGAATGCTTTAAAAACATTTCCTCATTTAAAAATGTCTTCTTATGATTGAGTTCTAGAAGGTCTTTATAGAGTCGGGATGCAAACCCTTTGTCAGATATATGGATTACAAAAATGATCTTTCTGTGGCTTGTCTTTTCATTTTGTTAATAGTATCTTTTGAAAGGAGAAAATTTTCATTTTAATGCAGACCAATTAATTGGTTTGTCAATTTTTTTTTTTTTGATGATTTGTTCTTTCAGTATCTTATTTAAGAAATCTTTGTCCCAAGTCACTGGACGAAAAACTTAAAAAAATAGATGTATCTTTCCTCCCTCCTCTTCCTCTTCCTCTGGCTAGAAGCAGATAAAAACAAGGACCTCAGGGGATGGAGAGGCTGTAAGATGAAAGGAGTTGGGGATCTAATCACTGCATGAAGGAGAGTCCCCAGCCAGGAAGGACCACCTTCCTGGGACTGGTCATAGAAGGCAGAAAGGAGTGCCTGCTGTGTTTACACCACTAACATTGTGGGTCTGTTTGTTATGGTAGGTCGGCCTGCCTGGAACTTATATCTCTCCAGTTGTGCAGATAGAGTTCTTAGCCTAGGAATCCCCAGCAGCGTTACTGCCAATGATGAAAGGACCACCACCACTAATCACTCCTCTCTGTTCCTAAACGTCCCCACTGACCTTCTCCAAAGAGAGCATATGGTGAACTCAGAGGAAGATTTGCACACATCTTCACTGAAGTGTTAAGGTGTGGTACCTAAATTGCACTGAGCTGAGGTGAGGACAGATGGGGTGCTGTGTTCCCCCAACCCCTTGTGAACCCAAAGTAGAGAAGTTATGACTTTCAGCCAACCTGTTATCCTCTTCCTCACTATCTGATCCCCCATTCCCATTGGTTTGCCTTTTGAGTCTGTATGAATGCCCATTGCCTTTAATCTCTGGGAACTGTCTTCCAACTCTGCCTTCTGTGCTGTTATCAAGTCTCAGGTTGGGTCGAGTTTTACTCCCCATTGGATAGGGTGTTATTGTATCAAGTGTTCTTATCAGGTCTGCCTTTAGTTTCTTTTATGTTTTACTTTATTCATTTGAAGTTGTATTTATTAAGCTATAGGACAGAAACGAAATAACAATCTATAGACTATATGTAAGCTATAAAAACTATTGATACAATGAACACTGTGTATCACCACCCAATATAGGGAAAAAAGATTACAAATACCTTTGAAGTTCCCTCTTTGCCCTTATCACTTCCCATCCCCCTCCCTTCCCTCCTAGGGATGATAACTATCCTGAATTTTATGTTTATCATTCTCCAGCATTTGTTTACAATTTCTCCACATTTTTAAACATTTTTGGCTGCACCTTGCAGCATGTGGGACCTTAGTTCCTCGACCAGGGATCGAACCTGTGCTCCCTGCATTGGAAGGCGGAATCTCAACCTCTGGACTGCCAGCAAAGCCCAGCTTGTGTCTTTAAATTGTAATATATGGTTAACACTTTCATCAGTAATGTGTGGGCTTAATGAGGAATAATTTACATATCCTAAAATCCACTTATTGTGATGGTATGGTTCAATGATTTTTGGGGGTAAATTTGTAAAGTTGTGCAGCCATCACCACTCTCATTTTAGAATATTTCCCTCTCTCCAAAAAAGATTCCTATGGCCCTTTTGCTGTCATTAAAAAAGAATACACTCTAGTGGGTATGAAATGTATCTCATTGTGGTTTTAATTTGCATTTCCTAATGAATATTGATATTGAGCATTTTTCATGTCAGTGACTATTCATCTGTCTTCTTTTGTGCAATGTCTTTTCAAGTCTTTGGCCCATTTTTAAAGTTGCATTACTTGTCTTTTTGTTATTGATTAGTAGGATTCCTTATAAATTCTTCACATGAGCCCCTGGTTAGAGATATGTATCATGAATATTTTTCTGTTTGTAACCTGTTTATTCATTTGGTTAGTAGCATATTCTGATAAGCAGAAATTTTGGTTTGCTTGACTTGTTAATTTTTCTCTCATGATACAGCGAAAGCTGTACTTCTGACACTTCTGGTTAACAAATGTGTGAGCCACCTCCCACCCCCACCCCCGCCAAGTAATTCTCTGTGACATCAGTTGGTGTCCTATAATTTAACTAAGTTCTGACACTGTCTACCTGGAGATAATGCCAGGTTCTACAGGGTAAGGGTTCAGTCCTCCAGGACTTCCCTGCCCAACTTCAGATGCCAGTCGGGAGCCCAGGTTGTCCCGTGTGCTTCTGATGACTCTATCAACTGGAAGTTTCCATGACCTCCTTCTTTAATTAATTTTAATGAATTAATTTGCTAGAGCAGCTCAGGAAAACAGTTTACTTACTAGATTACAGGTTTGTTAAATAAAAAAAATACAACTCGGGAACGGCCAGATGGAAGAGATACACAGAGCAAGATATGTGGGAAGGGGTGCAAGCTTCCATGTTCCTCCAGCATCACTCCTCTGGCACCTCCGAATGTTCATCAACCCAGAAAACTCCCAGGATCTTGTACCTTGGGGATTCTTATAAAGGTTTCATCAAGTAGGCATGACCAATCATTAACTCAATTTCCAGACCCTCTCTGGAGAATGCAGGTTGGACCGAAAGTTCTACGCTTCTGACCATGGCTTGGTCTTTTGGGTGACCACCCCCCATCCAGCAGTCCACCAGGAGTCACCTCATTAGAACAAAAGACATTCCTATGGCCTAAATTCCAAGGAATTTAGGAACTCTGAGCAGGAAGCAGACACTTATAAGTGTATATTTTTTATTGTCTCACACTTTGTCTACCCAAGTCTCAAAGATGTCATATACAGTGGGGTAGGAGTTGAATTCTTTTTGTTTTCATATGGATATTCAGACTTTCCTCTATGGAGTTGACTTGTTCAAAGATTAGTTGACCATACATGTGGGTTTATTTTTTTTGGATGTCCTATTCTGCTCTATTCACCTATTAGTTTATTCTTGTACCAAAACCATACTGAATTGATTACTGTTGCTTAATAGAAAGTCTTGAAATTAGTTTATAGCTCCCAACTTTGTTCTTTTTCAGTGCTATTTTGGTTCTTCTAGGTATCTTGAATTGTCATATAAGTTTTACAATCAACTCATCCGTTTCTTCAAAACTCCTCTCGGAATTTAGGCTTGTGAGCTATAGATCAATTTACAGAGAGCTGACATCTTAATAACGTCAAATTGTCCAATCCATGAACACTGTATATCTTTACATTTATTTAGATCCTTAATTTCTCTCCCTGGTGGCTCAGCTGGTAAAGAATCCACCTGCAACGTGCAAGACCTGGGTTTGATCCCTAGATTGCGAAGATCCCCTGGAGAAGAGAACAGCTACTTACTCCAGATTTCTGGCCTGGAGAAGTCCATGCAGAAGTCCACGGGGTTGCAAACAGTCAGACACGACTGAGCAACTTTCACTTTTAATTTCTCTCAGCAGTCTTTTGTGGTTTTCTGTGTAGTGGTTGCACCTTGATCATTAGATTCATTCCTAGGTATTTGCTTCTATTAATTCTATTGCAAATGATATTTAAAAAGTTTTCTTTTTCCATTTTTTGTTGCTAGTACATATAACAATAATTGACTTCTTATAATGTGATATTATATGCTGCAAAGCCAAGAAGCTCAGTTATTCTAGTATTTTTTTTGTAGATTCTATGTATAAACACAGTTTTCCTGAATAATGGCAGTGTTCCTTCTTAATTTTCAATATTTATTATTTTTATTTATTTTCCTTTCCTATTACAGCATCTAAAGTTTCCAGTACAATGTTGAAGATAATTATCTAATAATTTTGCTATTGATCTTATAGGAAAAACATTTAATGTTTCGCTATTAGATACAATGTTGTTATCCTTAGGTATTTAAAAAAATGCCTTTCTTAAGGCTTAAAGAAATTTAATCTTAAGTCATTAAGGAATTTCTTGAAGACATTCTTTCAGTATTTCCTTTTAAAAAACATAATGGGTGTTGAATTTTGTCTAACGCTTTTTGTGAATCATATAGCATGTGATTTCCACGTATATGAGCAGTTGTGAATTACATTTTTTCCTTTATTATGTTAATTTTGTGAATTTCATTGATTTTTTCATTAATTTCATTAACTTTTTTAAAAAATTTTAACTTGACTTTTTTTCCAGACATTTTCCAAATGTTAATTAACCTGGCATTCCTATGATAAACACTACTTGGTTGTTATGTGTTTTTATATTTTATATGTAATATATATTTTACCAGTATATTTAATATTTCTGTAAGGATTTTATTCTCCCCAGTCATGAAAAGTATTTTTCATGGTTGGTGATCTATAGAAATCTGTAGAAATTCTTTTTTTAAAATAATACCTTTGCCAATTTTTGGTGTTAGAACTATTCTGGCTTTGGGAATTTGCTCAATATTGTTATTATTTCTTTCTTAAATGTTTGATAAAATTCATTGGTAAATCAATTTGGACTTGGAATTTCTTTGTGGGAAACTTTTGATATGTTATACTTTATTTATAACTTTATTTTATTTTAAACTTTATTTATATAGTAAACTTTATTTAGTATGTAAAAGGTTTTTTAGACTTATGCTTTCATATTATGTTAGTTTTTGGTGAGTATATTTTTCAAGAAGTTTATCTATTTCACCTGTCAATTTATTGGCATAATGTTGTTCATAATATTCCCTATTGTTCTTTTAATACATATAGAATCTGTGGTTATTCTGTGTCCTTTCTTTAATTCTTGATATTGTTAAGATGTGTTTTCTCTCCTCTTTTTTTTTAGTCTTCTCTGGGAGGCTATAAATTTTATTAACCTTTCTCAAGAAACAACTTTGGCTCTGCTTATTTTTACTATTGTTTTACCCAATTTTTATATAATTGGTTTTCTTTCTTCTTATTATTTCCTGTTTTCTGCTTACATTGAGTTTCATTTGGTCTTCTTTTTTTGCTCTGTAGAAGATGAAATCATTGATTTAATGCCTTTTTTCTTTATTAGTATAGGCATTTAAAGGTCTGACCTTTCTTTTAACCTCTGCTTTCGCTCTGTCCCCCAAATTCTGATGAGTTTTGCTTTCATTATCATTCAGTTTGAAATATTTTCCAATTTCCCTTGTTATTTTTTCATTGACCTTTGGGTTATTTAAAAGTGTTTTGCTTAATTTACATTTGGTGATTTTCTAGATGGCTTACTGTTATTACTTTTAAATTCAATTTCATCACATCAGAGAATAAGCATAGGCTTTCAATCTTAAAAAAAAATATTTGAGACGTGCTTTATGACCAAGTATGTGGCCTGTCTCAGTGAATATTTCTTGTATACTTGAAAAGAATGTGAATTCTGTTTTTAGACAGAGTGATCTCTAAATGTCAGTGAGGTCAAGTTGGTGGATGTGTGCGTGCGTGCTCAGTCACTTCAGTCGTGTCTGATTCTTTGTGACCCCATGGACTGTAGCCCGCCGGGCTCCTCTGTCCATGGGATTTTCCAGGCAAGAATACTGGAGTGGGTTGCCATACCCTCTTTCAGGTGATCTTCCCAACCCAGGGATCCAGCCCGTGTCTTCTGCATCTCCTGCATTGCGGGTGGAGTCTCCACCGTTGAGCCACCGAGGAAGCCCCAAGTTGGTGGACGCTGTGCTGTACTTAGTCGCTCAGTCACGTCTGACTCTGCGACCCTATGGACTACAGCCCGCCAGGCTCCTCTGCCCCTGGGGATTCTGCAGGCAAAAATACTGGAGTGGTTGCCATGCCTGCCTCCAGGGGATCTTCCCAACCCAGGGATTGAACCCAGGTCTCCCTCATTGCAGGCAGATTCTTTACTGACTGAGCCACCAGGAAGCCCAAGAATACTGGAGTGGGTAGCTTATCTCTTCTCCAGGGGATTTTCCTGACCTAGGAATTGCACTGGGGTTTCCTGCATTGCAGTAGATTCTTTACCATGAGCCACCAGGGAAGCCTCAAGTTAGTGGATAGTACTGATCAAATCTGTATTCTTACATGTATGATGAGTGAGGATAGATTAGGACATGCTCTGTTTTGGTGGGATTCACTGATGATTTATTTGCAGGGAACTGAGTTTTGGTGTAAACACTCTTATTCAAGATTCATATATGTCACAATTTAAGAGTTGATCTAAACCAGCAGATGAAGAGAGTGAGCCTTGGCTAAGATTGCTTAGTTTGTTTAATTCACTTACTTGCTACAGACCCACTGTATGTCTATCCTATCTCTGGGGAGCTCAAGGAGAGAGGGTAAGCTTTCATCAGGAGGCAAAGTATTACCCTTATTGCCCTGTGATTAAGCAAGTGCAGCTCCCATTTCATTTAGAGCTGAGCATGCTCAATGAGGCAGGGTCCACTCCAGTGGCTGAGATGAGGGACTTGATTGCCTTGGCACTGAGCATGCTCAGTGGGCAATTCACCTGGGGACTGAGCATGCTCAGTGGGCAGTGATCTGTTCACCTCTAATAGTTGATGTTCTGTGTGATTGTTGGAATCCAGGAGTTGTTAAAATTCTGATGCCACAAAATGGCAGAGTTTAGCATTATCAGCACCAAGCGTTGATTGTTCAGATGGGGAAACTAAAGACCAAAGAAGGACAGGGAGTTGGTGAAGGCCATACCATAAGTTGGTGCCAATATAGGAATAAGTACTCAGGTCTCCTGTTTCCTCTCCAGGGCATGGCCTATTAGACTATTTCAGCCATGGGCTGGAACCTGAGAGAGTCCACCGTGGCTGACTTCTTGCTGCTGCTAAGTCACTTCAGTCGTGTCCGACTCTGTGTGACCCCAGAGACGGCAGCCCACCAGGCTCCCCCGTCCCTGGGATTCTCCAGGCAAGAACACTGGAGTGGGTTGCCATTTCCTTCTCCAATGCATGAAAGTGAAAAGTGAAAAGTGAAAGTGAAGTCACTCAGTCATGTCTGACTCTTTGCGACCCCATGGACTGCAGCCTACCAGGCTCCTCCGTCCACGGGATTTTCCAGGCAAGAGTACTGGAGTGGGGTGCCATTGCCTTCTCCGGCGGCTGACTTCTTAAGGGTATTTAAACAGATGCAGTTTTCCTTTGGCTTCTTATTTGAGGAAACCTTCTCTCTTTTTTTCCCAACATCCCTGTGAGAAGAGCAGGTGGGAGGAGAAGGGAATAGCCATGGCCATCTCGCTGTCTCTTGGCTGTGCTGGAACCCCCATGAATTGTTTCCTCTTGGGACTGGTTTATTCAGGGCCAAGGTCACAGTTTGGGAATGGGAGCAGAGGGGAGTGCTGCCCAGAGATTTGTGGCTTAATTGCCCTGAGTGATTGAGAAGGTAAGGATGAGCAGGAAACCCTTTAGGGGGAACAGGTAATTGTTTGTGTACAGAACTCATATTGCGCTTGTTACAACATGTTTGCAAGCTGTCATGTATCGGTGGTGAGCGTGCACACGTGCATGTTTTAGTTACAGCAATTTATGCATCCTATCTCTCAATCTGTCGGAAAGTGGTGTTGCCACGAGGGCCTGATGGTTTGTTTTTTCTGCTTAAGCAAAACGTAAATTATCTGGCCCATTAATATCTGGATGCTTTAATCTGTTATTAGAGGAGAAAAGTTAAAATCCTGCACCAAGATGAATGTTTGCTTTTAAGGTGATTAATAATGTGCAGCTTCTGGCACATTCATCACTCTGCCAGTGGCCTCAGTTGGGAAAGAAGGAAGGAAACAGACCAGGAATATTGTGGGTCTGCTGCTCAGTGCCTCACCCCAATGACCCTTGCTATCATCTCCCTTCCTCCGGAACCTTCACTGGCTCCCTACTGTCTTTGCTGTAAAAGCCAAACTTCCAGCTCTTAGTGATGGCTCCGTCCTATCTGCCTTCCTGGAGCACCTTCCGTGTGCCCAGCCCTGCTCTGTGGGGGAGGCAGGAGAAGACAGGGAGGTACCTCTGCTCTCAAAGAATTTTCTGGGCATTAACAGAGACAGTAGCAGCTCACAGAGAGGAATCAGTGTCCTCAAGACAGAGTGAAGGAGTTTGGTGTTAAATTGGTGGGAATGGACAGCAAGGGCTGTCAGAGCCAAGAGAGGGAGAAATCGATGTGCTGGGCTGGATGGTCATGGAATGCTTCCTGGAGGGGGTGGGCTACACCTGGGCCTTGGGAAATGAGAAACCTGTGGATAATCACAATCAAAGATACTGGTTATTAGGTACCAACACCTCACCTGTTGTGTTGTTCTCAGACTCATCGTACTGGATGGACTTAGCATGACCAGGACCACCAGGTATCCGGGGGAAATCTAGTGACAGAAAAAGAGGGAGGCAAATAAAGTCATGATAAATGTATAATGCCACCCCCTCTACTACCATCATCCTTTAGTGGAGTAAGTGTCTCTTATTTTTAATCTGCCTAAGACTTATCCTCTCTGGGGAACTCTCTTCCTCCCTCCCGCAGTAGTTCTGGTGGAACTGTCAATCCCAGTGTTTCCTGTACAACTCTGCCCACAGGGATTGGTTCAGAGGGAGGGCATGTGACTCAAGCAGGACCAATCAGATTTTTTCTATATGGATGGTCAGATAAAATACAGGATGCTCAATGAACTTTGAACTTCACATGAAAAACAAGTAATTCTTGTAAAATAAGTATGTCACTAATAGTGCATGAGGCACATTTATACTAGAAAACTGCTTATTGTTGATCTGAAATTCATTCATTGGGCATTCTGTAATTTAAAAAACGTCTGGCCACCTTACTTCTGTGGAATTTGCTCTGGTACTGGGGGCAGTAGGGTCTCTCTTTTAGAGATTGAGTTTATATGTGACTTCCCATATCACCTTCTCTAATTGGACCTCCACATTTTTCTCTCTAATATTTAGTTCCTTTTTGGTGCTTACCACACTCTCCAGTTCTTGAATGAAATTTTTTGTATATAGGTTTAATATCTATGTCAGGGGTCCCGGAAATAACGTGAACTCCACAAGGCAAAGGTCCTATCCAAGTGGACTCCAACTGTCCATCAAGATTTATTTGTGAGGATTCTTGAGTCTTCATTTGATAAGTTTCTCCAGAGAGGCTATCTATTTGCTTTGACAGTGCCTAAAATCATTCCTTGAGGTTTTTGAGACCTCACAGGTAGTATAATTTTTTTTAATTTTTTAGGTAGTGTAAATTTGAATGTCAAAGTTGTGGAAGAAGTAGCTTGTGTTTATAAGAAATTTTTTCCCTTTAACCAGTGCCAGGGTCAAGAGAGATGAGTTTCCTGGCTGTCTCTTTGTGGAAATCCTGCCTTATTTCTTATTCACTTTCTGAGTGTGTAGCCCTTTGGGATCTCGGCTTTAAGTAGGGATTTCAAATCAGAACTCCTGCCTTGGGCTGTGCTTGGGTTTTATCTCCCATGCCCTCCAACCTCCTGTGGTCTTCAGTGAAGAACTTCAAAGTCTCTGGGGTTTAGCAGAAACACTCAGGGAGAAAGCCGACTTTAACACTCATTTTCTTTCCAGACTTCTTATTTCCCTTTGTTTTAGGGCTTTGTAGATTTCTTACTTTTGTGCCAGCTCAGTAATGCATTTAAATAGATTAAAAAAAATTATTCCACCATTTAGTAGTTTCTACTCGGGAGAGTCCTTCACGGAAATCAGATCGGTGCTGCCGTTGGAAACAAACCATCAGGTTATTCGTTATCAACTCAAGTTAATTTCTGATTAAAACCACTGTGTGTGCGTATGTGTGTGTGCCCAGTGAGTCCTGTCTGACTATTTGCGACCCCATGGTACTATTCCCACCAGGCTCCTCTGTCCCTGGAATTTTCCAGGCAAGAATACTGGAGTGAGTTGCCATTTCCTTCTCCAGGATCTTCCCGACCCAGGGATTGAACTCATGTCTCTTGGGTCTGTTGCATTGGCAGGCAGATTGTTACCACCAGGGCCATTTGGGAAGCTACCATGAGCTTTGTCAATCCTGGTGTTCTATTTCTTCTCCCTCTTTAGTGAAGAGAGGGGCTTGGTAGTGCCAACACATGAGTGTGGGGTGGGGATACCTGGTCCCTATCTCCTTTCCACAGGGGAACATGGTCCACCTGAATGACCACGGAGCCATCCGTCAGGTCGCAAGGCAGTTTCAGGTCTGGTGACTCTTGTCTGTAGTGTTGTATCTCTCTAGGGGCTGTACCAGCGGCCCCCCCACCCCAGGGCCTGGAGTTACAGAGAAGCACTCATTCCCACCGGGCAGAGGGTGGACAGTAGGAGTTCAGTCTGGGCGTCCTTGTCTAGTGACTCATACAGGGCCTGGCTCTGATCACCTGGATTCTAGGGAATGGCAGGGATGAGGACAATCTTGGCTGTGGGCCTGCAGCTGAGCTGAGGCTTTGAGAGCTTAGGGCTTGACGTAAGGGCCCGGGAACCTGGTGAGTGAGTGAGTCTGGGGGTCAGAGAGTCCAGCCTGTGGCCTGGGGCAATGGAGGGGGGGACGTGTTCTGAAGGATCAGATGTTGCTGGTTCAGAAAGTGAGCACAGACCCTGTAGTAACTGAGGATCTTCATAGACTAGGGGAGGAGGCTCCTTCTATCGTTCTCTGGGTCTCTGTGAAGGTGGACCCAGGATTCAAACTTTGGGTGGTCTCATTCTCCCCATCCCCGTTCCTTCTCTCCCTTTCTCTCTGTCCTTCCCTTGCTACCTTCCTTTAGCTTAAAACATCCATTAAGTTTTTACTTACTTAAAAACAGTGCTCATTTTTCTTTCTTTTTTTTTTTTAATAAAAGTGATATATGTTCATTATAGAAAACTTAGAAAATGTAGAAAAGTACAAGGAAGTAATTATTGTTTACCCCAACTATTATTTATAACTATTATTTATATTTTGCTGTATATATTTATATCTTTACCACATATAACTAATACATACATAGTTTAATAATTTCTATTGTAAAATGTAAATTTATGTTATAAAATTGGATGATAGTCTATGGCATTATTTTATAGACTGTTTTTTCCCCATTTGATTTATTATGAAATATTGTATTTCTCCAAGTGTTCTTTGAAAAGATTATTTCGAACGGCTCATGTGTAAATGGAATGTGTATTTCGAATGGTTCCTTTGTGTAGATGGAATATCAGGTATTAATCAAATATTCTGCATTTGAATGCTTTCTAAATTTTTCAGCCTTGCAAATAATTCCTTGAGGGACCCCCTTGTACATAAATTTTTATGTGTAGCTCTGATTTTTTTCCCTATGCATATATTGCTGTGAGTGGAGTTGCCACTTAATTTTTTGAGAACACACAATGTCGTTCTACAATCATATGATATATATTTATATGTACATATGTCACATCAAATGCCAAGCAATACTGTGTTCTGCAGAATTGTGCACTAAAAATGACATGACTTCTGGGAAAACCATGGTTAAGGCAGATCACTCAAGATTTATGCTACGTTGTAACTGCAACACTAATAAACAATAACAATCCTAATAAAAAATGCTATTTAAAAATTAATTAAGTATCCAATAAATAGGGCTACAATCGCGTTGCTCAAAAAGTTGCTGGCTGGAAAGGGGTGTAAGGAAGGATAGGGGATGATGAATTACCGTGACAAGGACAAAATGTATCAAGACGCAGAATCATCAAGTAATAAGCACTTTCAAAGAGCAACAAGCAGCCAGATCCAGCCATGAGGAAGAGCACGGTTGAGTGGCCATGAACTACATCCCACTAGGGCTTCCTGAGCTCAGCTGTGAGAGCATCCTTTTGGGTTCAGCTGCTGGTTCTTGGTGGCTTAAAACATAACCTTTTGGGAGGAAATGCATACGAGTCGATGCAACCTCTGGCTTCTATTCACATCCTTACTTTTGCTGCCAGTTGCATCTGACCTCATTCTCATTGCAGAAGCAGAGGCTGCAGCTAACCGTCTGGATTGTGAAACTGCAGCCCAGAAAGGCTGCACAATTGACATCCACTGTTGGTGTGGAGAAGTCCTTAACTGTAGTCTACACAACACTGAGTATTTGGATCTTTTTACATTTTTGCCAATTTGATAGATTAGACTTGGGATCTCATTTTAAAATGTGCATTTTTTAATTACTGGAGAAATGGACTATTTTCATGTGTTCCCTAGCCAATTATATGTCCTCTGTGAATTGTGAGGGCCTGTCTGATGCCTGTTTCTCTATCAGAGTGTTTGTATTTTTCTTATTGATCTTTCTTTATATATGAAGGCTATTAATCCTTTTTCTGTCATGATGTTGTCAAATATTTTTCTCAGCTTGTCATTTGCTTTTCAGTTTTGTTTATGATTCTTTTGAGGTACAGAAGTTTGAAAATGTTGTCATGAAATCTAAAGCTCTCTTCTTTTACTGTTTTTCCCATTGCTTTATGCTTGGAAAATTCTTCCCTGTTCAGCAATCAGTTAAATATTTATGAATATTCTCTTCCAGACTTTTATTCTTTGCCAGTTTCTTTTTTTATATTTCATTTTAAAAATTAGGCTTGGATTTATTCTGTTGGTTAGTGTGATGTGATGATCTAATAATTTCTCCCATATCCCAGTTATCCCCAATATTTAAAAATTGTATGTATCCCTGTAAATAAGCTTCTCATATTTCCCATAGTATATATTAATCTCTTCTTGTTACCAATTAGGCCCATTTAAGGTTGACATATCCTATTTCATTAATCTGTAAGCCAGTGCTTTCCCTATTTTAGTTATTATAGATTTATATACTTTAAAAATACATATTTAATTTGTTATTTATTTATTTGGCTGCATTGGGTCTTAGTTGAGGCATGTAGGATCTTTAGTTGTGGATGCAGGATTTAGTTCCCTGACCAGAGGTGGAACCTGGGCTGCCTGCATTGGGAATGCAGAGTCTCAGCCAATGGGCCACCAGGGAAGTCCCAGATTTATATACTTTAGGTATTTAAATATCTCAGAGTGCAATCTCTCCTTCCTCTTTTTTACCCAAAGTTTTCTTAGCTAAGAATTTCACTGGTTTCTTCTTCCAGACAAGCTTAAATTTATTCATTGGGAAATGTTATTAGGGTTGTGTTAAACCAGGAGTCATCACTTTTTTTTTCTTTTTCTTTTTGGTAATGGGCCAAATACAAGACATTTTAGATTTTTGTGGGCTACATGTAGTCTATAGTTCTTCCTCCTTCTTTTTACATTTTTTTCACAGATGTAAAATATAAAAACCACAGTTTAAGGGCTGTAGAAAAACAAGCTGTGGGCTGGATTTGGCCTGCAAGCTGTAGTTTGCCGAGTCCTAATTTAAACCAATTGAATGGTCTTTCTAGGGCTGCTGTAACAAAGTACCAGGAACAGGGTGGCTTAAACCAACAGAAATTTATCGTCCTACTGTTCTAGATGTTAGAAGTCTGAAATTAGTGTATCAGCAGGCCTGTGCTCCCTCTAAAACCTATACGGGAATCAGTCCTTCTTTGGTTCTTCCTGGCTTCTGGTGGTTTGCGGGCAATCTTCGGTGTTCCTTAGCTTGCAGCTGCATGACTCCAGCCTCTGCCTCCGTTGTCACGTGGCGTCCTTCCATCTGTCTCTGTTTTCACAGGGCTGTCTTCTTATAAGGACACTAGTCTTATTGGATTAGGGACCCACCTTACTCCAGTGTAACCTCATCTTGACTAATTATATCTTCAACAT
The DNA here is from genome assembly GCF_027580195.1 of Bos mutus. Classification (NCBI taxonomy): domain Eukaryota; kingdom Metazoa; phylum Chordata; class Mammalia; order Artiodactyla; family Bovidae; genus Bos; species Bos mutus. The sequence goes on from NC_091635.1 coordinate 12,444,614, forward strand.
CCCTATTTCCAAATAAGTTCATATTCTGAGGTTCTGAAGTTAAGACTTCACCATATCTTTTTAGGCAAGATACAATTCAACCCATAACATAAATAAATAAATTTGGGATGAGTACAAGTTGAATAGAGTAGAAATAGAGAGTGCCAGATCTAACCACTCAACCACTAGGGAGCATCAAATAGACTAGAAATAGATATCTTCTCAATATTGAATATTTCCATCCAAGATTATATAATGTGTTCTATGTTAATTATTTTTGTAACATCAAATCATCCTTGCAAACCTGGTTTATCCCTATATATTCATCAGTATAATTTTAAATTTGTCTTGCCACTATTTTCATAGGAATTTATATCTACCTTCCTAAGCAAGCTCAGTCTTTAGTTTTCTTTCTTTTTTGCTATGTTAAGTGTTATCGAGACCATGCTTCCTCTGTAGAATGAATAACTTCGTTTTCCATATTTGTCTACATGGTGAGAATAGTTTATATAGAATGGGAAGTAATGCTTTCGGGAAAGTGTGAAAGACTTCACCAGTAAAACCACCAGATCCTCTGGCCTTTTTTGGCAGATAATACTTTGACAGCTCTACAATCCCTACATGGCTACTTCTCCTTCTCAAAGCAGACATATTCAGAGCTGAGTCATTAGAACACCAGACTCAGAGCTCTAAAAATGCACTCCTGCACCTGGATATACAAAAGGTGCACAGGTACTTGACCCTGAACTCGGAGCATGGCTTTGAGATCAAGCTGATGGGCTCTGATGTGGGCAGTCCCCCGTCACAGAGTAAGTTTGTTGATGCAAGGTATCAGGAGTTCACCTGCGAGTGCATTAGCCCGACTGTTGCTGACCCAGATATATCTATATACATTGGAGCAAGTGTGCAGTGATCAGAGGGAGCATGGATGGGAAATGGAATGTGTCATACTCTGCCAATGGGTGGTACTTCTAGCAATCACTGAAGCAGCAAAGTGGGGTCAAGGGCTGCAGACCCTAGCTACCCTCTTTGGCTTCAATAGGAACCTGCCAACTCAGGCATCCATCTTTCCAGTCCAGCCCAGCACACCCAGGGCTTGCCTGTTTCGACACCAGTCCTCACCATGTTCCCACGTCCTCCGCAAGGCATGGAGTGCACCTGCTCCCGTTGGGTGCCCACAGGCGATTGTGTGCGGAACAGCCCATCAGAATATCGGATTTCTGGCCACTCTTTGGAGCTGCTGCAATCCAATATGTTTCCCCATATGTTTGAACCTTTCTGAAATTCTTCCATCTGTTTCTGGGAAATGTGAAGGAATTTAATGATCTTTTCTGGGGTTATTAAACCGACAGCTGTTGTCATTAATAGAGGACATTCTTTACTGCAGCGAACAAACGCTAGTCATAACTTTAGCCTGTCGTATACGCTCTCGGTTAATGACTAGAGCGTTTGTCTCAAGACTGGGGTTATGAACATGGGGAGGGGGGGTTCTGTTGCCAGCTTTGAAGATGATTCATCTTCAGAGTGTGAATGCCCTCACTTCTTTTCTGTACTCTAGGCAGCTTTTGAGGCAAAATGTATAACTGGCAAAAAACAAAATCCGATCCGCCGCCAGCCGTTGGCTTGCTTTGAAAATGAAGGAGCTCGAGTGCTGAAAAGGAAAGATTACATTTTACTGTGTGTTTCAAATTATGGTTCATTTTCTAGTAGAATGGTGGAGGCAGAGAAAAACCAACTTTTATAGTTTGAATTGAAGGTTAGCTACACTGTCATACATTGGGAGCTGGGAAACAGGACTGGGCACACACAGAATGACAACAGGGAGGAAAGGGATCTGCCTTCTGCCTGACCCCGGGGTGGAATGGGCTTTGCTGACCAGTAGCCTTAAGGGTTGATCTTTGGGGTTCAGCTAGCCTCACAGGTCCTGGTAGCAGAGGGATGGAGGAATTTATGATCTCACCAGGTAAGATTCCAAGATGCCAGAGGTGGTAGGTGGAGTAGGGAGGTGATGTCGTGTCAGGGTACAGCCATCCCAGCTGACCCTGTCTAGATCTTCCAGGTTCTCCAGGAGGGGTCTTGGAAGAGCTGGGGCTGACAAAACCATGTTTAGGTCCCGAGAAGCTGGGTTATAAATGGGTAGTGATCAGAGAAGGAACCAAGAAGACCGCCTCTACCAACAGGCACTTGGCAGTGGACCCGGCCCAGATCCTCCTCCCTGCCCTCCTCCAGCTGCCATTCAGGTCCATCGAGAGCCCATAGTGGAGGTGGGGGCTCAGTGGTTGGCTCTGGATCTTGGATTAGTTCAATGGGGAGGCTCTGACGTCTGTGACAGGAGATCTGAACAGGTCAGGAGAGTGAACCTGCTTTACTGCCTGATGCCTGAGGTTTCCGCTTGCTCATGGAATGAGGAACCAAACCCACAGCAGGAAGCTGAGAGGGCCCAGCAGTCAGGAGTCAGGGAGACAAGGTGGGGAAGGAAGGGGGCAGTGGCCACCATAGGGTCACTGCTGCTCTCCTTCTCTAGTGATAGAGGGTTTCCTCTGATACCTCATTCATCCACCCATTCAAAACCCTGAACGGAGTACTTCCATGGACTGACATTTTGCTCAGCCCTGGGAATATCAAGGGCCTGAGGCCTGCCCCCAGGAGCCTGCAGTCTTAACGGGGAGACAGACATTCAGACCGCATGGCGCCGTTGTGTGGTGGCTGCTGGGTAGGGGCACATGCAGGATGAAGTGAGGCATGGAGAAGAGGTGTTAATTAACCCCTGTTTTGGTGGATCAGGGAAGGCTTCCTGGAGGAGGCAACATCTCAGCCGGGTACAAGAGGACAAACAATCCATCCTGTTCACAGGGCGTGGGGGAAAGTTTTGCACAAAAAAGGCAGCAGCAAAAAATCCCCACAGTGAGCGAGACACTGGAGCAGGAATGTCAGGTGTGAGTTGGGAGCAGCCAGAGATGAGGCTGTGTGGGAACCAGATTCTTGGGTGGGCTTTATAACTCGACCTCACCTGACTTTCTAGGCTTGCAGCTTACAATAATGTTTATAATTTGCTGTGATTTTCCTGTTGGCTTTACCCTCTGCCCTATATGCCAATTAGAATATAAAAATCTAGCAAAGTGTACATAAAAGAGATGTGGGTATTTGCTTGTGAACTGGCTGCTCTGCTTAGAGATTTAACAACTTCACAGTGTCTCCATATCTTATGGGTGGGGGGAGAAAGAAAAAAACCATCTCTTGGCATGGTTGCCTTTGTTACCATCAGGCCCTCTCCAGGATCAATCCTTTAGGGGCGACTTCTCTGCAGGAAGGGGTCTATCCTGTGAAATTTCATGTCTCATCTTTTCCCAGAGTGCTGGACACAAAGATGGCCTCAAAATGTTTCTCTCTCTCTCTTGATTCCAGATGATGATGTGCCAACCATTTGTCACTGGGCAGAAGCTGGTACCTGGATGTTTCTGGTTGGAGGATTCAGACAGCAGCATTCCCTGCCTCCCACAACCCACTACAGGCTCCTTTGTAATCTCTGAATTTGCACGTGGGCGTAAAGGTGCCTCTTGAGAAAATCCGCCCCCGCCCCAGATTTCACATGAAGAAGTCGCCGGAGTTGGGAGGGATTTAGAGACATCAAATAAAATATTTCTCAGATTCAAGCAATGCTTGAATCCCCTTTTAAAATGGAAATATTTTCAAAGAACCCTTCCCCCACTTTTGTTGAGTCAAGTAATTTCTATCATAATGTTACTTAAGTACGTACCGACATGAAGGCTAGAGTAAAAGCCTTCTGCTTATGGCTCTCATATGACTATAAAAGCAAAACAAATGGACAAATTATAGAATGGCAAACTACAAAATCAATAAAATTCAAATTAACAGCATTAATTTAATGGGATGTCATTTTATCAAACCTAAATCACCACGCTGCCCATGAGCAGGGGCTGAGTGAGCGGTGCAGCCCTTGAGAGCCTGGCAGGCTTGCAGGAGCTATTTTCCACGTCTCTCAGTTACAACTCCATGGAAGCGATGTCTTTGGTCTTGCCTTGGCCCAAATGCATCACCCACAGAGCATGCACACCTCTGCCCTTTTCTTCTTAGCTTGCTGTCATTAGCAAAAATAAAGTCTAACGTGGTATCTAAAAGATGGAAAACTATTTTTAAGCCCTGTCCCCTGTCCCCAGCACTCAGGAGGAAGTCAGGAACACTAAGAAACAGACCGATCCTGGCCTTATGGAGCCAGTGGAGAAAACCAGACTTCCTCATGGAAGCATCAGCCACAAAGAACTGCCAGCCATGTGATGTAATCTGGACTCCAGCACCAGAGTGCCTGAGAAGGAGAGGTCAGATAGACATGCACCATCAGGGAGCCAACAGTGGGGACTCTGAGGACAGAGCTGGCTGTGCTGGTCTTGTGGGGTGTAGACTCTCTGTCACTGGGGTGGGGAATTCCGGCTCTGGCTCTGTTCAGGAGGAGGCACCTTCCCTGGGGGCTTTGGCCAGGATGCTGCCTGGAGGGGTAGGGGTGGTCTGCCCTATGGGACTCCTGCCCTCTGCTTTTATTCACCTCTGCGTCCTTCCCCTGACACTCAATGGGGCAGCTTTCAGACCAGGTCGCTCCTCCAGGAAGGTTAAGCCAGGAAAATTCAGCCAGCATCAGTAGCATCAGCCCAAACCACAACAATGACAATAAAGGTTTATTTAAACAGCAAGCGTTTACGTACCAAGTCCCTGTATGAGGTATTGAGTGTGGAGCAATATCAAGGATCCAACGAGAAAGAGAAATCCTGTGAACAGACCACTGCAGTACAAGAGGAAAGCGTGATGAGTCCTTGCCAAGAAGGAGGGAAGTTAGTCCAGCTTGCATAGGGACAGAATCTAGGCAGGCTTCTAAGACGAGGTGGCCTCTGAGGGCCGGGTAGAATCTGGAAAGGTGGAGATGAGAGAGGAGAGTCTAGATGGGGTGGCTGCAAGAAATCCTGAGAACATAGGGGCTGGAGTCTGGCTTAGGAGAGAGAGGCCAGGCGTGGAAGGGCACAGAAGCGTTAGAACTGGTAGCGGAGTTGTGCCATAGAGGACAGTGATGGCCAAACAGAGGGACTAGGGGTGTCTCCGACAAGCAAATCAGAGCCCTTATGTTTTCCAGGCCTGGACTGACCCCATCTGATCAGTGAGCTGGTTCCATCCCTCTGGGAGTGTGGGGAGAGAGCAGCGGGAGAAGAGGCAGGAGGTGAGGACTACCGTCTAAGAGAGGAGATAAGGCTGTGGACCAAGGGGGCAGCCCTGGATGGACAGAAAGGACACGAGGTGACTACAACCCATGGCTTCCCATCTCCTGTTGGTTGCTGGTCCACAGATTTGAACACATGCAGAAGAACTTGCTCCACCAGTCTCAGGGCCTGGAGATGCTCCCCACCTTGCTCCAGAAGAGGTTTCCAAGAGAGGGCTCTTGGAGGATACCCGTTACAATCACTCTTTGCCACCCTAATCATATCTCCTCCCTCCAAGAAATTCTGATACATTCTGCCTGCTCCCTGTCCCAGTCCGGCAGCCTACTGTCTCAAGGGCCCACCCTGCCCACTCAGCCTGACACTGAGCTGGAGGACAAAAGCGTGACTAGAGATGGATGGAAGCACCAGATCCACACCAGGAAGCAGTTTACTTAAGAGTTAGCATCCCTCTTCCATAGATTTGGCTACAAGTCATAGAGCATGATGTCTGCCATGGTCAACAAGGAGTCAGGAGAACGCCTTCCTGAGAAAGGGGGCTCCTCGGGCCCATGACAGGCACCCAGGTACCACTGGGTTTGCTAATCCTCTTCCCTGTGCCCCATTCCAGGCTGCCCTGGGAAGGCAGCAGGCACCCCTGTGTACTGTGTGCATCCGAGCCCAGCCCCACTGCACTGTTGCCTTGTGGCCTCCACCAGGAGCTGCTGGAGGCTGGAGACAGTCACTTGTATCTTGCTGGGATGCCCCAGCACCTGGCATGGAGTAGATGCCCCATCAATATTTGCTGAACTGAACTGCATTGAAAGTCTTAGTATGTCAGTGATGGTTTCAAGTTCAGGCTCCAGGCACAGTTTGCGACTGTGTTTCCACTGTTCAGCATCTCTGCTTTCATCAGGGCAGCCCAGGGTGTCCCTCTGCCTCTCAAGCCCTCCCCTTTGCAAAGCCCCTGCTGCCCATTTTACACCTGGACCACTTCTCTTCACTTTCCTGTTCCTTAGCGGTCTGCGCTGCCTCTGTCTGCACATTCCTCGATTCTGTTCTGGATCTGAGTTTGTCTGACCTGGATTTTAGCTGTGATTGAAGGGACTTTGTCCTGGTCCAGTTTCTCTTGAATCCACAGACATGTGACATGGTTTCCTCCTGTTTAGCACAGTGAATTCGCTCTTCTAGGGGAGCAACATGTGTGTGTGTGTGTGTAGAGGAATAATGTTTGCTGTTTAACCACATCCTGTTCACTGCTGTTGGTGGTGCCTCCTGCCTCTCTGATGGGAAGGTCATGCTGGAACTGATCTTATGGCTTTCTTTGCAGAAATCACATGCTTAAAATAATTAATATATAATTGAGATCATTAAAAAGAATTTTCCAAATGTTTTTAATTCATGCTTTGTGTAAGACTGAGAAAATATCATCTATCCATCTCAAAAATATGAAAATGATGGTGGTTTATATTTTAGGTGGATGGTAGGGCTGATGGTCATTGGAGATGGTGGTAAACCCCCTCCCAAGGTGCCTTCTCATCTTTACACCATGTTGGGTGTGTCACATGCACTCCAGTACTTGTGGATTCCCTGAAATGGGCTGGTTGGGAAGCTGAACTGCTGCCCAGGCACACGGGGGCAGGTGAGGAGGGGGAGGGTTCTGCAGAGCCATCCAGAGATGCAGTCTCGTCTGGCTTCTATACTCAGAGCTGGGTAGTCTCTCAGGAATTTTCTTTAAACTCATGTGAAACCAACTTTTCATTCCCTGTGTGGACTTAGGGAACAAAAAAGCTCAGTTCCTATGACTCTCACCCCTGCATTCATTTATTCTTCCTGTGAATATTTATTGAGCACCTGTTATATGCCAGAGACCTTTTTAAGGACCGGAGACCCACAGCAGGTGAACAGAACTGATCAAAACCCCCTGCTTTCTGGAGATTGGCAAAAAAAAAAGGGTCATGAGAGAACTTTCTGGGGGGAGGTAATATTCTGTATCTTGGTAAGTTTGGGTTATAGAGGTATATGTGTTTGTAAAAACTTGTTGAATGATACCCTTGACATTTATGCATGTCACTCTGTGTTAACTTTGCTACCAAAAATATAAAAGGATTGTACATAAATACTGAATTCTGGTTGCTGACATGCATTCTGAATGTTTAGGGGTGAAGGATACTAACGTCTGCAATTTACTTTGAAGTGAAACAAAAAATAAGATGGCATGATGGCTGGATAAAGAGAAAGATGGAGTGATGGTTAGACATGTGCTAAAGCAAATGTTGCAAAATGTTAACGGCTGTAAATCTGGGTGGTGGGTATATGAGAGCTTATTGTGCAATTTTTTTCAACTTTCCTTGTCTGAAAATTTCCATACTGAAATGTCAGAAAAATAAAATAGAAATGAGTTAAACATGAAAACCAAAAAGTTTGAAGTCATCTCTGCCCTAGCTGAGTTTGCAGTTGAGTGGAAGGAGAAAAACGGTATCTAGTATTAGATGGTGAAGGTGATGAATGCCTTAAAGACAAATGAAGCAGGGGATGGGGTGGGGAATACTGGGGTGGGTGGGAGGCAATGTGATTTAAAATAAGGAAGGCCTGAGCTGGTGAGGGAACCGGTTGTGGGAGGACCTGGGAGACCATTATGCAGGGGGCATAGCACCTGCAGAAGTCCTTAGACAGGTGTGTGGCATGCTCAAGAAACCAGGAGGCCAGCTGGTCTGCAACAGAGGGAGTGAGGAAGATGAGGCTGGAGAGGCAGTTGGGCCCTACAGGTACCATGAGAACCTTGGCTTCTAAGGGAGATGGGGAGGGACTTCCCTGGTGGCCCAGTGGATTGGACTCCATGTTCCCAATGCAGGGGCCCAGGTTAGATCCCTGGTCGGGAAACTAGATCCCACATGTCGTGACTAAGAGTTCACATGCCACAACTAAAGATACTTCATGCTGCAACTAAGACCTGGTGCAGCCAAATAAACGATTTTCTTTTTTTTTTAAATAGAGAGACAGGAGCCGCTGGAGGGCTTTTGAGCACAAGAGTGAAATGGTGAAATAATCAGAAAGAGAGTGGGGGATCCAGAGTCACACAGAGTTGGACGAGGATGAAAGTAACCTCCAGTTATAGTCAAGGCCATAAGTTGGGGCCAAGCCCCAGAAGAGATGCAAGAACCAGCCCTGCCTTCCAAATTCTGGCTTTGCTGGTCTCTGAGCCTGACCCAGGCTTGGCTCCCCACTGAATTTTGGAGCAGGCTCTGGTGAAACCTCTATAGGCACAATGTGCCTAGTGATCTTATCCTAAAGCCCCTCTTGGGGCAATGTGGGTGTCCCATCAAAACCTGTCTTCCCATGGGTATTGCTGATGTGCTCACAATAGGTCCTGGGTATTCTCCTGGCCTCCCCACTCAAAGGCTTGGCCAGGTTCTAACATCTAGGTGACTGGGACTAAACAGAGGTGCATAGAAAGACTATCATCTTCTGAGGTGACTGACCATCCTGGTTCACCTGGGAGAGTCCTGGTTTTAGTCCTGAGAAATTCCCCAGTCCCAGGTAAACCAGGAGAAGGCAATGGCACCCCACTCCAGTACTCTTGCCTGGAAAATCCCATGGACGGAGGAGCCTGGTAGGCTGCAGTCCATGGGGTCGCTAAGAGTCAGACCTGACTGAGAGACTTCACTTTCACTTTCATGCATTGGAGAAGGAAATGGCAACCCACTCCAGTGTTCTTGCCTGGAGAATCCCAGGGATGGGGGAGCCTGGTGGGCTGCCGTCTATGGGGTCTCACAGAGTCGGACACGACTGAAGTGACTTAGCAACAGTAGCAGCAGCAGGTAAACCAGGACGGTTGGTCACCCAACATTCTGCCCACCTCACAGTCTTGTCTCCTGTCAAGTTTGTCTTTTCATTGCACTCTGGACAATTGGTGCATCAACATATTGCCTTTGAAATGTTGGTTTAGGATCAGTGACTGCTTCACCTGAAAAAAACATCCTTCCATCCAGCTACACCTGTGCCCCACTTTCTGGCATGGGGGTGAAGAATCAGAGACACCAGGTTCCCAAGGAGGGGACAAGTTCTGCCACATGTTCGAGTGTAATGGGCCAGTATATAGGCCAGCCACCAACCGGTGAGGCTCATGGGACAGGCTGCCCTTGGCTCCGACCACCCTAATGACCACAAGGCGCCATTGAACCTGGAAGCAGACAGGATGTCTGCAGAGAACAGACTCAGTGAAGCAAAGCTCCCTGGCAAAGCACACTGAATTCATAACTCTCATATTTGTGATGGGGCCAGACTTCCCTACTTGAATCAGACCCAGGGTGTTCAGTGAAAAAAAGAGAGAGAATGATATTGATGGCCCATGTTTTGTAATAACTAAAATCCAATAATATACCTTGTTAATTTAGTGCAGAAGGAAAAAAATTCCCCACTGTAAATACAGGTTACAGGAAACAGAGGAAGAAATTATATTGTAACATGTAAAGATGCTAATTCAACATTTTGTACTATAAATACCATAGCATCGCATCAGCCTAGAACATGGAATTGCTTTTCTCTACTTATTGGACTCAGCCCTTTCTGTCTTCTGATTGGATGGAGACCTTGAATGAAGAACAGATACATGATCAGAAAGAGTTTTTTTTTTTTTTTCAATTTCTTATTTAAAGCTGCAGAATAAAAACACGATTTAAGTAAAAGGAAAAGCAAACTACAATTATCTGTATTTAGGAGATAGGCATCTCTGTCCTTCCGGGAATAGCATTTGAAGAAAAATTAAATCTTTAGTTTGTTGGAACAGGAGGAGATCAGATATGCAGTTCTGATCAATCCCCAAGTTGCTTACTTTCTGGGTCACTGCACATGGTGTGGAAGCCACAGTTGGGGCTACACCAGCTTTCTAGAGCCCAGCACTCCTCTCTAAGGAGACAGAGTGTTTGAAATATATCTGTGATTGAAAATACTTAAGTGTGAGGCCTCCAGCGTTCTTCCCTTTCAAGGTGACAGTAATTGAGGGATGGCGCCATGCAATTCTGACATTTATAATTTGGCGGCGGAAAAGGTCAGCTTCCTTTTGGAAGTGCACGGGGGCCAGCGGGAGAGGAGCGCTGAGATGTCACATTACATTTTTTTTTTGATATTTTCAGGGATGCTTTGATTAATAACAGCTTCAATTTGCAATATGTAATTATAACCCCCCCTCCACTGTATGAAATGACAGACTCTGAAGAAATAAAGCTATCATTTCCCCTTGGAGGCCCAAGAGAACTTGGGAGAAATCATCTCCACGAGAAAGAAATTCTCTTTCTTCATTGGTGAAGCCTGGTGCAAGGAGGGGACTGGGAGTGGTCTGAGGCAAGATCAGGTAGGGCCTGGAACACCACGTCGGGAGGTTGGGCCTTCTCCGGGGGGTTGTGGGAAGCCACAGGTGAGTCATAAGCAGGAAGGGGTGAGTCATAAGCAGGAATGTTTATTTATTTGACTGCGCTGGGTCTTAGTTGTGGCACTCGTGATCTGGGCTGTAGCATGTGGGATCTTTCGTTGCTGCGCGTGGATTCTCTAGTGGTGGCACACGGGCTCAGCAGTGTCGGTGTGCGGGCTTAGTTGCCCCAAAGCTTGTGGGACCTTCGTTCCCCGACCAGGGATTGAACCCCAGTCCCCTACATTACATGGTGGATTCTTAACCACGGGAAGTCTCCATCAGGTCTTTTTAAGGACATTCTGACCAGTGGTGTCTGCTTAGATTTTCATGCAGAGCAATCTCTGACCAGATCAGGGCTTAGTCCATGGCCAGGTCTGTGTTAGTTTCGGGTTTTCTTTCAGTTTCAAATTCCCAGGAGGGGAGAGTGAATTTGATTAGTTCAGCTTGGGTCAGGTGCCCAGCCCGCTATCAGTCGACCATCTGTGCCCAAGGGGACCCCGCTACCATGTACTGGGGTAATTCCCAGAGAAGGGGGCACCATTATGAACCAGGGAGCCACCCCATGTGTGTGTTTTCAGAAGCAGTATAATATCCTTCCTGGCATGATTCCTCTGGTATTTTTGACCCTAAATCTTCCCTCTCATCCTCTCATTCCTCCCCATGGAGATGGATGCCTAGGCTGGTAGACCAGCTGCTTTCTCTGGGGAATGTGAATCCAATGGGAGGCAGGAGTGTTTTTCTTTTTAGTTGGGTGGTTCATATAAAGAGTGTTGGTCTTACTGACAAGCATGCAGACACTCCCATAGGCTCCAAGCCTTTAGATCTGGAACCATCCTTTGGGAGACATCATGGGGCATCAACTGTGGTCCACATCAAGGGATTCCGTGTGTGGACTGTGTGGTTGGACCAGAGAGGTCAGCCTGTGGGTTGGTTATGGCTACTGAGGTATTCTAGCAACAGGAATAATAGTGGCTGTCTGGGGCTTCCCTGGTGGTCTGGTGGTTAAGAATCTGCTTGCCAGTGCAGAGGATTGATTGCTGGTCCAGGGAGATCCCACCTGCCATGTGGCAAGTAGCCTGGGTGCCACAGCTACTGAGACAGGACTCTAGAGCCTGAGGACTGCAATTTCTGAGCCCATGCATCACGACTACTGAAGTCTGTGCATGTAGAGCCCGTGCTCCACAACAGGAGAAACCCAAGCACTACAGCTAGAGAGTAGCCCCTGCTCTCACAGCTAGAGGAAGCCCGCACACAGCAACAAAGGCAAAGACCCAGCACAGCCAAAAATAAATGAGCAAATCTTAAAAAAAAGCAGTGACTGTCTAGATCAATCATATCCTTTCTCTGAGAAATTTAAGGTCAAGATGCAAAGGGACGCCTTGCTTGGTAGCAGGAGTAGAAGCAGAGAGCGAGTGAATGGTGAAGCTTCAGAGCTGTCATCCTCCAATTTCTGCAGCTGAAGGTTGATGGGGAACTTGATTCCTCAATGGCTTTCCAGTTCTTAAAGAGCTTTTCAGACCCTTAGGGATGCAGCCAGGCGTGATGCCCATTATCCTGAGAAGCCTGGCCACAAGTCAGAGACACCTGTCTACCTCACGGCTACACGTGCTCTTCAGTGAGTCCTCAAATCTCAAGGTGACTGGAGTCTCTGCTCTTTGCATCCCTTTGCAAATGGTGAACCAAGCACCTGTACATCTTTCTGCTCCAAGTTCCTGCATGTCATTGGAATAAACAGTTCATAATAGCACTGGACAACAAGAAGCATGCCCTTGGCGGCCCAGACGTTATTTTAAAAAAATCTTTAGATGATGGAAGGCAAATGGGAAAGAATTAACAGCAAGCACTGCTACTCCAAAGAAGAAAAAAATGGTAGTGTGGAGTCTAGGTGTGTGTCTAACTCAGAAAGGGCTGGGGGTGGGGGTCCAGAGAGAGCTGAGGGTGGGGCAGCCATCAATGTAAATATTGGGTGTGGAGTGGGCAGATGGTGTGGCCCCTTATTTCTTTATTTTTGGCTATGCTAGGTCTTTATTGCTTTGCATGGGCTTTCTCTAGCTGCAGAGCATGGGCTTCTCATTGCAGTGGTTTCTCTTGTTGTGGAGCACAGGCTCCAGGCAGGAGGACTTCAGTAATTGCAGCACATGGGCTCCGTAGTTGCAGCTCCCGGGGTCTGGAGTACAAGCTCAGTAGCTGTGGTGCATGGGCTTAGTTGATCTGAAGCATGTGGAATCTTTCTGGATCAGGGATTGAACCCATGTACACCACATTGGGAGGTGGATTCTTATCCACTGTATCATCAGAGAAGTCTGTGGCCCTTCTTGATCACCAGTCTCCAGGTGGAGAGTGATGCTGAGGTTGTTTGGACTTGGGAGGTGATGCCTCCATAGATGAGCTCAGTCTCAGAAGGGGCACCACAGAAAGGGGGTTCACAAGGCCAGCAACCAAGCTGAGGAAATCTCCGCAAACATGGTGCCCAGGACAAAGAATCAGACATTGAGGTAGATTTCAGACCCCAATGCCAGACCCAATAAACAAGAGCTGGCAAAGAGAATGAAATGGAGGAACTTCCAAAAGAAGTAATAATAAAATAATTTCCAGGGCTGGAGAAAAAGTTTTGTGTGTCTGGGGGGTGGTTGTGGACGGGGGACTCAGTTTCCTATTCTGTAAAATAGGGTATAACAATACTATCTAGGACAGTGTCGTGGAAAGTATTACCAGGTCAGCCACATGGTAAACCTCCATGCCAGCTATTAACACTATAATTGTTCTTATCATTATTGAAAGATGTTGAAGGGCCAAGCTGTTGAATGAAGGAGGCTTGAAAATCTAGACAAGCATAAAAATTTTTCTTAACACCAAGGATAAGAGAAAAATATCATAAACCCTTTTAGAAAGAAGAGAAACCAAGTCTCTGTGAAATAACAAGGATGGACCACCTGGATAGAAGAATACACAGAGTCACGTATTCCAAGTCCCAGGAGAAAATAAAGGCAGAATGACATACCTTGCATAAAATGCCCTAGAAGGTAAAGCTATTTTCAGTTAGGCAAGGATCTAGAAAGAGTGCCTTTCATAATCCATCTGAAAACATTAATTGAGAAATGAAAGGTGAGGTGAAGATGATGTTGGGATGAAAGATGTAATGGTGGGTAGAAAGCTAGTGAGATTTAGAGTGGAAGATAAATAATCTTTGATTGTTAAAAGCAATGTCAATCTAGCATTAGAATTCCAGAGGGTATAAATGTGGGAAGAGATAGGAGAAGGGTAGGGGAAGGGAGGATAGGGTAGAACGATAAGGAAGGGTAGGGAGCGGGTAGAAGGAAGCAAGAATACTCAGTTTTTTTTTCTGTTTAAGGGGAAGGTGTAAGAGACATTCCTTCTGGACGTTGACAGATAGTATGTTTAAATATGGATGAGTAGGAAAAAATGTTAGAAAGGGAAATAATATACATTAGGCAGGGACAGTGTGGTGCAGATACTTGGTTCCTTTATGACAGGTAGGAGGTGGGGTGTGGGTGAAGGAAGGAAAAAGCAGAGTAAATAGAAAACACAAAATAAAATGACCAGCATTAGAACTTCCCTTGTGGTCCAGTGGTTAAGAATCTGTCCTGCAGTTTAGGGGACATGAGTTCGATCCCTGGTCAGGGAACTAAGATCCCACATGCTGCAGGGCAACTAAGCCTGAGAGCTGCAACTAGAGAAGCTCGAGCACCCCAGTGAAGATGCAGCGCAGCCAAAAAGAAAGAAAAGAAAAGAAAATGTGCGAGTGATGCAGATATACCCACTGAGAGAAATATCAGGCTGGGTTCCAAAAGGTAGCTCTATGCTATTTCCAAGAGGCACATGCAGAACAAAAATGACATAGGGATGTGGAAAATAAAGAGATATGACGAGCTGCACTGGGAAAATCCTAACAACAGCAAAAGCAGATGTTTCTATGTTGACATTAGATAACGTCTAATTCAAGATAAAAAGTACTAAAAGGATAAAGTGGGGTGGCTGGTATTGATAGAAGGTCCAATCAACTGAAGAAGATATAGCAATCATGAACCTTCTGTGACCTAACACCATGGCTTCAGAATACAGTAAACAAAAACTGATGGGTGAAAATGCAGGACAAAGCTGATACATCTATAATCAGCACGGAGCTCTTCATCTCTGAAATCAACAGATCAGGGTGATAAAAATAAGTAAGTGTATAGAAGGTTTTATTAACATGGTTATTAGCTGATCATATATATATGCACACATATGAAGTTCTAGTTAATGAATAGATATTATTTTCAAGCACATATGAAACATTAAATATTCACAAAACTGACATGTATGAGGCTACAAATTCCAAATTACAAAAGATTAGAGAGCTTCGTAGAAGTCATGGCAGAAAGGGACCCCTAATAAATATTAGCTACTATTCTTTTGCTGCAGTAATTGTTTTTACTGATGTCACGTGTGGTTTTAATAGAAAAAGTACCAAATTTAGATGAAGAAAACTTGAGTTCTATTCCTAATTATATCACTTACTCTGCCTATGATCTGGGGCAAGGAACAATTAGGAAATGTGTCAATTAGAATCTTATTATATTTCAGCTGTCATAGTTAATAATTTGTTTCTTTCATTTAAGAAGCTCTGCTTGGATTATTTATGATTCTCGGTGCTACTAAAAATTAAGGGTGTTTGAGTTTCCTTTATCTTATTACCAGTCACAACAGGGACCTAGGCGTCACTGAATGTCTTGGTACCTTTTTATTGTTCAGTCGCTAAGTCATGTCTGACTCTTAGCAACCCCATGACTACAGCAAGCCAGGTTTCCCCTCCTTCCTTCACTATCTTCTGGAGCTTGCTCAGACTCATGTCCACTGAGTCAGTGATGCCATCCAACCATCTCATCCTCTGTTGCCCCCTTCTCCTCCTGCCCTCAATCTTACCCAGCTTCAGGGTCTTTTCCAGTGAGTCAGCTTTTTGCATCAAGTGGCCAAAGTATTGGAGCTTCAGCTTCAGCATCAGTCCTTCCAATGAATATTTGAGTTGATTTCCCTTAGGATTGACTGGTTGGATCTCCTTGCTGTCCAAGGGACTCAAGAGTCTTCTCCCGCACCACAGTTTGAAAGCATGAATTCTTTAGTGCTCAGCCTTATTTATGGTGCCTTAAACCAGAAGATAAGTGGTCTCCCCAGCAGAAGGAAAGAGGAATACCAGTTTGTGAGCTTGACAATATTGCTGTTAGCCACAGATTTTAGAAGTACAGTTCAATCCATTTAAGGTAGGTCTTTAAAAAAAAACAACCCAAACCAATGAAAACATATGCAAAACTAGAGAGAATGATAGAACAACCCCCTAGGTACATATCACTCACCATCAATGGCAGTCAATGCATGGGCAGTATCTCATAAGATGGATCTTTAAGTGTAACCTAAATGCAGTGGGTGTGGAGTCTCAGGAGGCTTAATAATTCCTGGGATCCAGGGGGCCCCTGGTATCAGAAGCAAATCTCAGCCTCAATGCTGAAAAGTGCATGTGAAACTGACTTCTCTGCATAGCAACTGGTTACCAGTACAGGTGGCATGTCTCTGAGGACCAAGGGGTCCATGCTTGATAAAAGAAACTGTTAAGAAGTCCCATTTAGTGAGCTCTTATCCTGAACTAGACACATGGTTGAGTACTTAACATCCTGACACACTGTTATTTGTTCTTATAAATTCTCATGTCTATAACCCATTATGTTTTATTCTTCACAAAAACCCTAAAAGGTAGGCACTTTTATGATTTACAGTCTAGGAAAGGAACCTCCATAATTGGAAAGTCAAAGAGCTGGTAAGTGGCTGAGCCTGGACTTAGACCTGGGTCTGATGGCAAAGATGGATGCTTTCCACCAATGATGAAAGGATGAGGAAGAGCCTCACCCTTTAGGAGGTCTAAGGCAAGCTGGAAGGGAAGTACAGAGGAGGCTCTGAAACCGTAGGTGGCATCACCCACAGATAAGCTTGAGAAGGTCACGAGTTAGCCCATGATCTGGAAGAGAACCACCTGGAAGCCTGGCACATGCTTGGCATGACCATCCGAGCCAGTGTCTGATCCTGGGGCTCTTGTTGAGATCCCTGTTGATATGGCATCTTCTCTGGGTCACTTTCTTTCTTCTCTTTCTTTCTTCTGTCTTGCCATTTAATTCGACTCTTTTGTTACTTACCAAATGTCCCCACTTTCTTTAGCTTCAAAGTCTCAAACTGGACCCAATATTTCAATGAAAGCCTCATTTAAGTTACACTGTGGGAGGATTGAGGATTAATAACATGTTTATCGACTGAATTCATTATCGAGTGAGTTCCGGGGTCCATACATAATGATTTCAACATTGTCCTTATTAATGGGTTTTCTCCCTAGGAATTGCAACTGCTATTCAAATTGGTTACCCTGTAGCAGCTACTGGAATTTCAGTGAAGGGCTCATTATTTTTGCATATTTCATGCTTCATTTTCTGCTGAAAATGATACACATTAGCTAATTGTGGTTGTGTTGTTCAGGTCACGGCTGCACGGTATTAGCTCTGTATGGGAGTGATGAATCGCCCCTCCTTTGGGCTCAGAGAATGTGCCTCTCGGCTATGGGGTGGAGGTGGTGGGAGGTTGAGAGGCAGCATCCAAAGGCCAAATTAGAAGGAAGTGAAGTTGTTTTTCATTGAGTGATAAGTGGGAAAGAAACTCTTACTCCAGCACAGATCCAGTGGGAGCTTGGAGATGTGGTTCAGAAAGATGGAAAGCCTTGCTCCCTTTTTCTCCCCAGTGATGGACACCTTTACCCACTCTGGCATGAGTCCCTTCACGATCTCATTCCATCCCCACAGTACTCTCTGGGGTCTGGCAGGGCTCTTTATCCTCCTATCACACTTGAGAAATCTGGGGATCTGTGAGGGAAAATGCCTTGTTCATGGCCACATAGAAACAGTGACGACAGTGACTTCCCTGGCGTTGCAGTGGTTAAAGCTCTGTGCTTCCACTGCAGGACGTGTGGGTTTGAGCCCTGGTTGGGGAACTAATATCCTATATGCCCTGGGGCCACAAAAAGAAAGAAAAAAGAGAGAAAACTTGACAATGTCAAGTCTAAGATACCTACTTCAGAGCTCCGTAAAGCTGATGTCTCCAGGTAGTACAGCATAATGCTTCCTAGTGGATTGATGTCCCAAACACTATATGATTTTTTGATTGCTCAACATTGCTTTAGGGCTTCCCTAGTAGCTCAGCTGGTAAAGAATCTGCCTGCAATGCAGGAGACCCCGGTTTGATTCCTGGGTTGGGAAGATCCACTAGAGAAGGGATAGGCTACCCACTCCAGCATTCTTGGGCTTCTCTGGTGGCTCAGCTGGTAAAGAATCCCCCTGCAGTGGGGGAGACCTCGGTTAAATTCCTGGGTTGGGAAGATCCCCTGGAGAAGGGAATAGCTACCCACTCCAGTAAATGCTTTGGGTGACGTTATGGTTTGACTGACCCCATTACCTGAGATCCAAGACCGAGCATGTGA
Organism: Bos mutus; assembly: GCF_027580195.1. Taxonomy (NCBI): domain Eukaryota; kingdom Metazoa; phylum Chordata; class Mammalia; order Artiodactyla; family Bovidae; genus Bos; species Bos mutus. The sequence continues at coordinate 12,462,717 of NC_091635.1, forward strand.
CCCAGGCTGGCCAACCAGAGTGTTTCATGTCCTGTACCTCAATGATTGGTTCAGACATGACCGTGTGAACTAAGCTGGGCAAATGAAATCCTTCTCTGGGATTTTTGCTGAAACTCTTGGAAAAAAGATTCTCTCTTTTGTAGTGAAACAGCAGATAATGCCACTCTGGTGTCACAAGACCAATGTCTTCAAGCAACTTCAAAAAATTAATCTAATAAATTACTTCCTCTTGGAGAGTCAAACTAAATATTCCCTAATAAGTGATAATAATTCTCTAATAAGGGTGTTAATTTCTCTTCCTTTGTGGTGCTGTTAGGTTCTGTGACAGCTACAACATAAATTTGTATAATCTCACACTCTCAGCAGGAAATAATGAGGGGAAAAGTGGTTTTGACAAATAATTATGAATGAACTGATCGGAATACACAGAAGCTGTTACTGTAAATTGAGGAGTATGTGAAGGGTAAATAGGGAACTCTGAGGGCTCTTCTAAGTGTCTCCTGTCTGTCGAAGGCTCAGCCTCTCTGGTCTACTGTGACACTCACACTCATGAACTCTCCCCACTGTGATCGTTTCAGACTTGATGTTCTTGTTACTCTGGTGAGTCTTCTGACTCTGCCATGGGCTGGGAGCTGGGCCTGGGGCTAGGGAAAGGGTGTGATGTGTGTGCACTTGGGTTCATAGCAGAGACCCTAGAGAATATTTGGGAGACCTCGGGGCTGGGGTCAGAGCTTGGGATTTAGTCAGGACCAAAGATCAGCTTGTTTGGGACATCAGTCATAGCCCAGACAGAATGCATATGGCTGGAGGGTGTAGACTTCAGGCAAAGGATGTGTTAGCATATGTTGGTGGGGGTCAAGGAAGGGAAGACAGCCTTGTTTGGGGAAAGACCAGTACAGGACTGCCAGCTTGATGGAGCAGGAAAAACCTGCATTGTGTTTGATATGAGGTCTGTCCTCAAGTCTGTGACCCTCCCAAGTCTAAGATACTAGAGTTCTCCTGCTTTGTGAGCCTCAGACAGTCCTCAACATGGTCTTCCTCTTCCAGGGTGGGGAAGGCAAAACTGATATTCAACTCATCACCTGTCTCCAACCACATTGCCTTACCTTCGACTACATCACCTATCTCTTTGATCACCACAGTCTTGAAAGCCAGGAGATATGCTGAGTTTCATTCATTCTTTCGCCTAGCTAAGCCTGTCTCTGATTGCAGGCGTGCACGTGTGAGTGAGTATACGCATGTATGAATGTATGAGGCAGGTCTGTCATGCCCCTGTTTATTTGTTTGCTTTTCCTGAAGATCCTGTGGGCTCTTTCATTATCCCAAGTGGTCACACGCTCCATAATGTCCATTCTCTCCTTCCAAGTAGTAGCTGGGCACATAGCCACCAAGCTAGAAACTACATTTCCCAGACATCCTTATGGCTGGGGAAGCCAAGTGACCCATGTGACAAATCTGGGCCAATCAGAGGTGAGTGGAAGGGTACACCATCTAGCTCATGCCTTAAAGACAGAGCCAGGTGACCTAGATTCTCGTTTGTCATTGGATTCCCCAATGACAAACTGTGGCAGCAGACACCTTGGATATAGAGATGGAAGCCCCTTGTCAAGGACGCTGGCACTGAACACCCTAAGTTCCTGAACGACCTTGGAGGGAGGAGCCATTTATCCTTTCTAGACTCCCACTTGCCTTTGTGAGAGAAATAAGTTATTTAAGACACCACATTGCTGAATGTCTTTGTTACAGTGGCAAGTCTGTACCTTATCGAGTACCCCATATTTCCACTGTTAGTGTATGGGTGAAGCTGGCAGCATCCCTTCCTCCAAAGAATCTTCAGAGCATTCCTCTCATCTGATCTCAACAGTGGCCCCCGTGAGTCAGGGAGGGCACCTGATAGGCATCACCTTTTGCAGATCGGGAGACTGAGGTCCAGAGAGGGCTGGATTTTATCCAAAGTTGCAGGCGTCGAGCAGAGACAAGAACCCAGGTCCCTGGGCTCCCAGTGCAGTGCCTGTTCAATACACCAGACGATTGCCTGGAACACTCCAAATCAAGACCATAATGTTGTTATTAAAATATTTACTTGCATGAAAAATTTCTATTACCTGAAACTCATGTATTATAGATGGAATCAGTAGCTTAGAAGGAAATAAACAAGAAGAATCACTTTAATAACAAAAGCTATGCAGATAAATTCCTCATTTCAGCAAGCTCTTGGCGGGCCCAAATAAATATATCATTTTTATCAGGCAAGCGCTCTAGAAACAGCGTCTTCAGGAAATATGTCAAAATAATCTCTCTGACTGCGCTCCTTTCTGGAGGAAAGAAATAGGATGGTGGCAGCAAAAAGAACAATTAAAAGGAGTTTCCTTACTACAGCGCGAAGTGTCATAAAGAAGGGTAATGAGAAGGCTGGACAAGCTCATCTCCAAATTTCTTTCCAGCCTCACCTGGGCATAGCAGGAGAGTGAGACCGAAAGTCAGAAGTCAGGACTGCACTTTCTCATTTTATGACTGGGTGACATTAGGCTAGTGGCTTGCCCTCTCTGAGCCTCCATTGGCCTACCTCATGGAACTGTTTAGGTATGGACATTTCTTATCAAGTGTAGAGTGCTATTTACAAATAATGTGTGACCCTACTTAATATTTTCATTACTTTGTTAGTTAAATCATAGATGGGAGGTGTAAGGGAAGAGACTTCTGGAGAATGAGGGTCTGATAACCATTAGCTGAAGAGTATGTACATCTGTGTGTGTGTGTGTGAGAGTGCACCCTTGCACACTCCTATCTTTGTCCCCTCCTATGGCAGCATCACTATGCACCCAGACCTCATTAGTTGAACCCAGAGCCATCTCAACCTCTTGCTCTTCATCTCTTTTCATGAACAGTCAGTTCCCATGGAGCCCTGGAATATCTCTGTCCCTCATTCCTTTTCCCTGCGCCACCTCCTGTTCTTCACCCTTGCTGTCACTGCCTTAGACAGGATACCACCGCCGATGATCGCTGCTTCAGTCTCTGTGTAGAATGCCCTGCCTTGGTCTTTGCCCACACTTGTGACTGGCCTGAAATACCCACAGCACAAATTATGTCACTCCTCTGCTCTAAAACCTCCCATTGCCTACAGGATAACATCCAGATTCTTCACCTTGACACTTCAATTCCTTCATACGTGTCCTGCCCCAATGCTGCCCAGCACTGTCAAATGACTCAGCAGTCCCCCACATGCCCTGTCTTTAAAGCTTCCACATCTGCTCATGGTCTGATCTGTCTGCAACTTTCTCTTTTTCTGGAATAGCAGCTCTTCTTTTAAGAAGCAGCTTGAGTGTGTCCTCCACCTGAGCCCTTCTGGCCCACCATGGACAGAGGCACAGGCTCTCTCGCCTATGTTCTTCTCATGGACTCCAGTCCATACCCAGTGGTTCAGACACGGCCTTTGGGGTGTAGTTATCCAGCTGTTCATTCCAGAGTTGGAGACAAGAAGGGGAAGAGGAAGCATAGAGCCTCCTGTTCTACTCGTAAGGTGCAGCAGTTCTACCAGCTAGTGAATTGTGGGTTCTGATCAGCCAGGCCAATATCTGCGTGCTTGGGATGGACTAGGAAGTAGGCATGCAGAGGCATGAATCTGGGGGAAAGAGGTGAAAATGTCCCTCCTTTTTCACAGTAGTCTAATGTTGTTTAGTGAGTTGGCGACTGAACAACAACAAATGTTTAGTCGCGAAGCCGTGTCTAACTCTTTTATGGCCCCATGGACTGTAGCCCGCCAGGCTCCTCTGTCTATGGGTTTTGACCAGCGAGAATACTGGAGTGGGTTGCCATTTCCTTCTCCAGGGGATCTTCCCAAGCCAGGGATTGAACGTGTATCTCCGGCATTGGCAAGTGAGTTCTTTACCACCGAGCCACCAAGGAAGCCCAGCCTAACAGTTCAAGCCCAAGCCAAGAAACAAACTTTCCCCTTTTCTCCTGAGCTGCAATACTCTCACCTTTATCCACCTGATTTGATTATAGCTCATCCACATGTTCTATGCTTAGTGGCTCAGTCGTGTCCGACTCTTTGTGACCACATGGACTGTAGCTCGCCAGGCACCTCTGTCCATGATGATTATCCAGGCAAGAATACTGGAGTGGGTAGCCATGCCCTCCTCCAGGGAATCTTCCCAATCCAGGGATCAAACCCAGGTCTCCTGCATTGTAGGAAGATTCTTTACTGTCTGAGCCACCAGAGAAGCCCAGCTTATCCCCATAGTAACCCCCATTCCTCACCAAACCATTAGACTCTTTATCAGGAAAGGAAGGAAAAGTAAGATTTTCTATTAGAATCTCATGTAGTGCCCTTGTGTTCTGATGGGCTCCCAGAATTTTTAGAAATAAAACATCTGACTGTTAATAGTGACTCTATCCTTATATGTCCCCACATGCATTCCTCCCACATGAAGACAAGACAACTTCCAAATATGCGTGTATGTCTTTGCCACAAAGATTAACAATGAAGGATCTAAGCTCTGCCCATATTAATGTTCCTGACCCTATTAGGAGCTGTAAATAAGCAAAACGTCCTCAGGTGGCTCCATCTCCAAGTAGGAAGATGCCCAAGGCATGAGGTCGGAGATTCAAAACCAGTTCTCTGGGCTTTAATGCTTTGTTCTCTTCATACCATCTTCTTGTGTCTGTGTGTGTATGTGAGGCATATGCATGCATGTGCGTGCACATGACAGAGTGCATACGTGTGTCTGCGTCAGTGCACATGTGTATGTATACAGACACTTGCCCTGTGTGCACACAGGTGTGATTGTGTGTGTGTGCATGACCTTGTAGGTATAGGAGCACATCATTAGTCATTTTCAGCCAAGGGCCTGCAGGACCCCAGAGGGGGGCTGAATTCCCATGCAAATGCCCATGTACCTCGAAAACTCATCTGTCAAAAGCAGAAGGAATTTCCAGTCATTCCTCTCAACTCACGCACTTGACAGAGGAGGGACTTGGAAACTGTCATCAGGTCTTCTCTTAGATGTGCCCAGCAAAATTGTCCAACTAACACAGTGCTCGTACCATGCATAATACACCCGTAATTAATCCTGTAAACTTACTTTCTGAACAACCTTCATCTATATTTTATGATTAATTAGGAGACCCACAAGGGATTGACTCTGAAGAAGATAATTATGCCTCTTTCCAGGGTTAGAGGGAGCTTTACTAGTCAAGAAGCATCTTATTTTCCCTGGGAAATTAAACCAGGGCTCCATTATCTGATCGTTTCTAAATGAATAAAGGACTGGGTTTTGACATCATGGTCTCATTTCAGCAAGAAAGAGACAAACTGACAAGCTGTTTTGTCACATGCTTGTTTGAGCAGAACATTTTGAGAAATGTCTCTGGGTCTGTTTGGGAAGGGGAGCTGCTGGGCAGGAAAAATGTCCAAGATGACCAAAAGTGACGGGGCTATTTGCCAAGTAATCACCCCACGCTGGAGCCCAGGGAAACAGGAAATGTGTTTCTATTTTCTGCTATTGAGCCAGAGGGGGCTTGTTCAGGGCGGGGAAGCAGAATGCATTTGGTGAAAAATTATGACAATTCTATATGGCTATAGATGTTAGTGTCCACAGCGATATGAAAGCAACCAGTTCTGCCTAATAAAATTTGCTAATCAGTAGTGGGCTTCTATTGGGATGACTTTCCAACTCCCACATATTTCATATTCCCTAGAAGCTGTCCTCCTGACTCAGTGGTTGCTGGCAGCCTTTGCTAATCCTGGACAGAGTTGGTTGGTGCAAGAAGACACAATTGATCTGACCAATCAGATTCTCTCTATCAGAAAATGGTACTTGTGAAACAAGGTATTCAGAAATTAGGAGCCCTTGGACTTGAATGGCACTTGGTGAGGACAGTCCAGTGATGGGCTCCTCCAGTTTGAAATAAAAAGAGGAATAGGGAAAACCTGGAGCCAGGCTTTGTAGCCAAACATTTCTAGGTTTGAATCCTGGCTCTGACTCCTGGGTCTGATCTCGTGACCTTGAGCATGTGACTTAACCACTCTGATTTCAGTTTCCTTGTCTGGAAAATGGAAATTTGGTAAAGAGAAAAAAAATTGCTATTTCAGCAACTGTCATAGAATCACTCCTGCTGGTTGTGAAATTTGTCTCTAGGAAAAGCAGATGTTGATGAAGTCATAGGATTTGAAAACATAGGCTTGAGGATATGACTGGACATTCACAGACCAAGAGAAGGAGAACTGCTTTCTCTTGCTTCACGAACTAAGAATATTAGAGTTTCTAAAAGGCCTGAGCTTAGGGGAGAGGATGCTTCTCATGGGAGCAAGGAGAGGTGCTACAGAAGATGGGGCAAGCTGGGGATTCTGCAGAGCTTTTTCTGGTTTCTTTCTCTAATGCTGCTCTCACAGAACTCAGAACCCAGAACCTACAGGCCAGCAGCTCTCATGATATTTGCACATCCTTTTCTCTCAAAAGCACAGGCAGGGGGACTCTGGGTTGGGCTTTTGCCAGAAAAACAGAAGCCTTGAGTGTGAGCTCCACAGTCCTTGGCAAGCTTCCAGCCCTTAGACGGGCCAAGTCTAGCCCCTTTAGTGCAACTTCAGCCAAGAGGCGAATCCCTTTGGTGGATGGACCACCAAATCGTCCTGGTAAAAGGACATTCTGGTCTCTTTCAGGAGTCTTCCCTCTTGGGGAAGTGAACTTATTCTTTGGTTCATAACTCAAGAACTCTCAAATCCCCTCAGCAGCAGACAAGTTTAAGGTCAGTTGCCTCTGCCTTTTCCACCTCCATCCCCCACCACATCACCTCCTTAATTTTTTTCCAAACTCTCAAGGATAGAATAAAATCCCTCAAATTCGTCTCCCTCCCCATATTTCCAGCTTCTTGCCCCAACCTTGACTGAATGCTTTCTAGGCATACTGCACAGCAGCCATCTGAGAACTGTCTCCTGGATCTCTTCCTGTTTCATGATTTATTCTTTCATTTATCCCAAGCACATCCTCAAATAACTTCCTAAGAAAGGATACATGGGAGGTAAATCTTCTGAGTCCTTGAATATCTTAAGAAGCCTTTACACTCTTCTGGCATCTGATAGATACTTTAGCTGAGTGTAGAACTTTAGGATAAAAATTATTTCCCTTCAGCACCTTGATGGCATTTTCCCCATTGTCTTCTGGCATTTGATGATGCTGATAAAAAGTTTTTGATGCCAGGTTGATTTTGTTCTTTTGTGAGTGAACTTTTGTCTCTTTCTCTTTTTCTGGAACAAAGGTCAGGATTTTTTTTTTAATTATATTAAGGGCCAGATAGTAAATATTTTAGGCTTTGTGGGAGTATGGTTTCTGCTGCCACTGCAGAATGGTTCTATTGTTGTACTGTGAAAGTAGCCAAAGACAATAAACAAATGACTGGGCATGGCTATGTTCCAATAAAACTTTATTTACAAAAACAAATGACAGGCCACATTTGGTATATGAACTGTAGCTTGCTGACTTCTGCTTTAGAAGAGCATGCTTTCCATCCTTGACATTTTGAAATTTCCTAATGAGTTATCTATAGATTTTCTTTTTTTCATTGATTATACTTGACCACCTGGTACAGTTCCAATACTCATGTCCTTCAAAGCTGATAAATTTTCTTGCTTTATTAAAAAAATATTTTTCTCTCTCCATTTTCTAGGAGTTCTATTATCCAATATCCATTGGGCCTACTAGATTTCTTTGCTGCTGCTGCTGCTGCTAAGTCGCTTCAGTTGTGTCTGACTCTGTGCGACCCCAGAGACAGCAGCGCACCAGGCTCCTCCGTCCCTGGGACTCTCCAGGCAAGAACACTGGAGTGGGTTGCCATTTCCTTCTCCAATGCATGAAAGTGAAAAATGAAAGTGAAGTCGCTCAGTCGTGTCCGACTCCTAGCGACCCCATGGACTGCAGCCTGCCAGGCTCCTCCATCCATGGGATTTTCCAGGCAAGAGTACTGGAGTGGGGTGCCATTGCCTTCTCTGAGATTTCTTTAGTATGCTTATTTTTATCTCTCTTTTTTTTTTGTTGTTGTATATTCTGAGCTATTGGATTTGACTTTTAAGAACAATCCTTTTATATATTTAAAAGATACTTTGGGCAATATATTTTTAATTTCAAAGTGTTCCTTATTGTTCTCTGGTTTTTCAAATTTTGAAGAAGCATTTTATTTTATAAAATATGCAATATATTCTGGATTCTCCTCGAATGTACTAGAATTTTGTTCTTTTAATTTATCTTCTATCTCTTGAATTATTTCTGATCCCTAAGCTTTGGGTTTTCTCTTTAATATTGTTGATTCCTTCTCTTATACAATTTTTTTTAAGTATATAGTGTTCTTGTTGACGATTTAGATTTATAATTAGATAATTTATATTTAGAATAAACTATATGTAGTTGTTCAGGTGCTTTATAAATATGAGGAAGGTGTGTCGAATTGTGGAATTTGCTTGAATCCTAACTGCCGGATGTGGAGATCTGTTTTTCTGGAGTGTAGTGGCTTTATAATACATCCACAAATGTTTTGGCATGCCATCCTTCAAGAAGTCAAACTTAATTCTGCTCTTTTTGAGTGAAGGTTGGGCTTAGTGAATTGATTCTAATGAATAAAATGTGGCAAAAGTGACTACATGTGACTTCTAATGTTAGGCTGTAACAGGCATTTCTGTTTCCTCTTTGATCTCTCTGTTGGAAAAAACCGGGTGTTATGTCAAGAGGACACTCAAGCAGCTGGTAGAGAGGTCCAGGAGGTGAGGAACTGAGGCCTCCAACCAGTGCCCAGTGGAGTGAGCCATCGTGAAAGCCGATCCTTCAGCCCCAGTCAAGGCTTGAGATAGACTGTAGTCCTGGTATCACCTCAGTTGCAACCTTATGAGATACCCCAAGCCAGAACTGCTAAGCTACTCTTAAATTCCCAATCTGAAGAAGCCGAAAGGTAACTAAATATTTGTGGGTGTAAGTGGCTAAACTTTGGGGTTATTTGTTATGCAACAATAGTTAACCAATATGTGGCCATCATCTTTTCTTGAGATTGACTTTTTAGTGTTTTGCCTAGATATATGTACCTGGCTGGTAAGTTTTGTTTCAGGAGTGAGTTCAGATGTTCTCTGTATAGATAATTAGCTAAGCCATGCTGCTTTGGGTCCATATCTCATTTTCATTTATATGCGAAATTTCTGAGTCCCAGCTACAGAGTTCTGGAGGGCAGATTGTTTCCTGGGTTCTGTCCATTTTCATGCGTGCCTGGAATGGGGTCCTCCACGCTGCTTCACACAGTGAAGTTACCCACATGAGCCCACTTTCCAGCTTCCAGAAATTTATTCGCCTCCTACTGTCTTTATGGATGTGGATTTTAGTGGGATCTCAGGTGAGACAGGAAATGAATGACTGTGATTAATCTACAATTTTTGGTGCCACCTTGATAGAGTAATAGAAGGTCTAAAATTGGAAGCATATCAAGAAGATCCATGCAAAAATCAAGATAATAAGACTCCTGGCTAATTTTCACATCATAAACATTTTGTATGTTTTCCTTTCTAACCCCAGAGTTTACAGGTCTCAATAAGAGGATTGGCCCTGGTTACCGCAGAAACCAAAGCCTAGTTTGCCTCTGCTAAACCTTTCATTTCATACCCACAAGTCAAGTTTGTCAGCTACTTCTGTGTGACAGAACCCTTGATGAAGACCAGGAATCTTAATGAAGAAATAATTAGTTTTAAGAACCTAAGTTGACACACAAGCACAACTAATGCCTTTTTAATTGCTTTTGCTCTCACATCTTTAGCAAACACGTATCCTCTCATCTCACAGAATCACAGTTATCTATTATCTGCAACACTGGCATGATGGGGAATGTCTTAGGAATGCTGCAGGGCAAAGACCCCAGCCTTTGATTAATCCTTTTGCTAATGTTCAGACCACCTCTATGATTCTAGGGACAGGAAGTCTGATCCATGGACTCTTGAGATACTTATAAAAATGGGATCTCCTGGACCAGAACTTAAAAAAAAAAACAAGGACACAAAAGATGCAGAGATTTTTAAGGAGCAGACTTGGGAGAGGGGGGAAGAAGGATGGAACTAGAAATATCTTTTGTTACTCCTTAGTTGAAAAAAAATCTATAGCTCAGTCTCCAAACTTAGTCGTTAACTCTATGGAGTGAAGCTCATTTTCTTTGTTCTTCAGTTTCAGTGTGAAGGTTATATTTCTTTGTTCTCATGTATTTTTTGGGTGGTGTGATACAGACAGTGAACAAGTAATCCAATAAAAAAGAAATTGTGCAATTTGACGGGTGTATAACATGAATAGATAGGGTGCTGTGACTGAGTAAAATGAGAGAAACCTTTTGGGGAAGCGAGGTTGGGTGTTTGAAAATTGTACATGAAAGGATCTAGAATTAGCTCTGAAGAATGGGGTTATTTAGTAGGGGAGTTTCACTCTCTGTAGTCCTAAATTGTTTCAGTTTTTCTTCTCAAGAATGTTGCTTTTGTAATAAAAATTAAAAGGATACTTCCATTTGAGGAAGTAAAGTATCTTGTTGCAAAGCTGGGTGTCTTTTGTGTCCCTTACACTCCAGTACTCTAGCCTGGAAAATCCCACGGACGGAGGAGCCTGGTGGGCTGCAGTCCATGGGGTCGCAAAGAGTCAGGCACGACTGAGCGGTTTCACTTTCACTTTTCACTTTCATGCATTGGAGAAGGAAATGGCAACCCACTCCAGTGTTCTTGCCTGGAGAATCCCAGGGATGGGGGAGCCTGGTGGGCTGCCATCTATGGGGTCACACAGAGTCGGACACGACTGAAGCAACTTAGCATAGCATTTATTTTTCACTCACTCATTCAATCAACAAATATTACCGATGCATTTACTTTGCATCTGCCCTGGGCTCAATTTTGAATAGGGAGACTGAAAGAACCAGCACCTGGCTGTGAGGTCTTACAGTCCAGAGAAGGGCCCAGCAAGTGCCTGGCCAAGAGGAGCCGCTCAGAAACTAATGGTTGAATGAAAGAATAAATAGGTCATTCTATGCACAACAGTACTACTGCATAACCTGCTTTCCCATATATCATGGTTTTGTAGTCATCTTCCTAGATGAACGTAAGTAACTTGAGGGCAAGGATTTCCGTCTGTGTCATTAGCATCTACAACAGCACCTGGAACATAGTAGGAACTCAACAAAGACTTGTTGCTTAAATAAGTGCTTTAAAACATCTCTATAGTATGCCATTGTAGGGTTATACTCTGTAACAAAAAGTAAGCTTGTTCAGTAGTCTTGCTGTGACTTTGGAGATGTTGCTTAAACTCCCTTGAGTCTTAATTTTTTCAGCTCTACAATGTCAGAACAGCTTATATCCTATAGAGTTGACAAGGATGAACTAAAATGAAGCCTTAAGTGATCTGTTGGCGTCTGCTACTTGGTATTGTTGTTTAGTCTCTAAGTCGTGTCCGACTCTTTGCGACCTCATGGACTGTAACCTGGCAGGCTCCTCTGTCCATGGGATTTCTCAGGCAAGAAAACTGGAGTGGGTTGCCATCTGCTTCCCCGGAAGATCTTCCTGACCCAGGAACTGAACCTGAGTCTCTGAATCTGACAGGCAGATTCTTGATCACTGAGCTACCAGGGAAGCCCAGGCAAATGATAGTGGTGGCCATTTAGCTTGTTTTCAGCTTTCCACCTTCTGGTAAATATATGTTCACACTTTTCCAATTATTTCCCTCAATAAATTTGTATGCATGGAGCTGCTGAGTCAGGGAGTATGTGCAATTTAAAGTTTGATGTATAGCAACAGGTCAGACTTGGGGAAAGTTGGTGCCATTTACAACACCACCGATCCTGGCATAATGATAAACCTTTTCCATCTGGTGGGTTCAGACAACTTGGCGATATCATGTTATTCTGCATCCCTTTGATCTCAGGGGAGGCTAAACATCACTTCATCTGTGTAACCTGTGTGAAGGCCAAGGTCTTGTGGCCCAGCAGGAGGGAGCTTCATCAAAGAAGCACAGACAAGTAGCCCAAAGTAATTAAAAGGGAATCAGGCTTTATTGGTATCTCTCAGAGAACATTAAAGGGGCTCTAATTCATAACTTAAAAGGACTCTTCTCAAAAGCTATTCCCTTTCCTCCCCACTTCTCTCACCCCTGCAGACAGAAGTGGTTCTTGAGGGCTGGGGGGTGGAGGAACATTCTTTAACTTAATAAGCTGTGTCCTTGTCATACGCATTTCACTTCTTTTGTAAATTGCTAGTTCGTGCCTCTGGATCTTTCTCCTATTGTGGCATTTGTGTTTTTCTTAAAAAAAAATTTTAAAGTTATTTTTTGCCTGCATCACATGGCATGCAGGATCCAAACCAGGGATGAAACTTGTTCCTCCCTCAGTAGAAGCTCTGAGTCCTAACCACTGGACCACCAGGGAAGTCCCTGTGTTTTTCTTTTTGATTTGCACAAATCTCTTTACACATCTCCTGGGACCAGATCAGGTAGGGGCCTCCCTTTCAGCAGATACGAGACAAAGCCCCATGTCTTTGGCATGCATCCTCAACTGTGGGCTACTGGGAATTCTTGTTTCTTGGAAGAGTCCCTGAAACCTGTACATTTTCCTCTTTCTGACTCTTCCCTGCCTCTACCCGCCTCTTCTAGCCTCTTAGGGATATCTTAGGATCTTAGGGGTATCTGTGTATGGAGAGCAGTGGAGTTACCATGGAGACCTAAGCTACATTAAATCACATTAGTGGATTGTGGCCTGCATCTTTTTTTTATTTAAATAAAGCAGACTAGACTAGATTAGAAAATATCAGAATGTAACACAAATAGTAAGAACAAGCATTTAAGAATTTTTTTCAAAAAGATGTTTATTTCTTTATTTTTGGCTGTGCTGGGTCTTCGTTGCTGCTCACCGGCTTCTGTAGTTGTGGCGAGTGAGGGCCATTCTTCTTTGCAGTTGCAGCCTTGTCACTGTCGTGGCTCTCTTGTTGTGGAGCACAGACTCTAGGCGTGCAGGCTTTAGGAGCTGGAGCACACAGGCTCTGTCAGTAGTTGTGGCTCACACAGGCTTAGTTGTTCCTTGACATGTGACATCTTCCTGGACCAGGGACTGAACCCATGTCCCCTGCATTGGCAGGTGGATTCTTATCCACTGCACCACCAGGAAAGTCCCAAGAATAAGTATTTTTAAAAATGAAACATGTATATATGCAAGTGCTGGGTCATGCTGTGAAAATATTGTTTTTACTTTGGGTTTTTATAAAAATAACTGGAATCCAGTGAATTGATGCTTGTGATATTGGGCTAAGGGTTTGGGGCTCTAACTTTTGAGATCGCACTCAGTGAGCTGACCTACAATCGGTCCTCCACTATCTACTCTTATTGCCACACCAGCATCCTCTTTCAGTAAGCTCTCCTCTCTTCCTACTCAATTCAGACCGTGTCAAGAGATTGTTGGAAAAACCCGGGTCACCTGTTCTTCTTGCAGCTCACGCATGCACTGTCCTGGCTGCCAGCTGGTATGTCACCTCCCACTCATACCACTTCCTTGCTCTAAGCCTCTGTTGCCTTGAGCTTAGAGATTTTCCTAGGCTCTGTTGAGAAAAGTTCCCTCCTGCTTCTCAAAGGGGCCCATCTTTTTCTTATCTGGATCATGAATTACTCTTTGACCATTTTCCCTCCATCCATTCCAAGGAGAGGCCCCGACCTCCCGGGTGTTCTCCCACTCTTCTGTCTCTAGCTGGCATTGCTGGATGTTGCAGAGCTCTGCTCAAGCCTGAATGTTATGTCCGCCCCCACCCCCACCCCCTCACCAATTCACTTGTTGAAATCTAACCAACGTGATAGTATTTGGAGATGGGGTCTTTGCGGGGTGCTTAGGTCATGAGGGTAGTGCCATCATGAATGGCATCAGTGCTCTTATAAAAGAGACCCCCAGAGTGCTCCCTCAAACCTTCTGCCAAGTGAGGGCACAACAAAAAGCAGCCAACAGTGAACCATGAAGCAGTCTCTCATCAGACTCCTAATCTGCCAGTGCCTTGGTCTTGGACTTCTCAGCCACCAGAATTGTGAGAAATAAATTCTTGCTGTTTATTAGCCACCCCATATATGGTATTTTAGTTTAAGCACCTGAGCTCAGACAGACTCTAATTTTCTCTTTCTTTGGTCATTTCAATACAATTCTGAGAAGATGAAGGACTTTATAGGATTCTGGAGGCACTTTAATTTCCCCATATTCATTGCTTTCTTACTCCCTCTCTGTTTCTGCTCAGTGATCACTAGTAAAACTCTTAAAAATGCAAAGGACCCATGCCTGTCTTTGGGGATATCAAGAAAAGAGGTGGCTGTCAAGGCTGTTTCTCCAGCTGCATCAGACAGAGGAAGAGCCTGAAAGAAAAGAGCAGGGTGGGGCTATTGCAGGGGGCTGTGTGTTGGTTCCTTTACTAGAAGCCGGGCTTTCCTGGTGGCTCAGTGGTAAAGAACCCTCCTGTCAATGTAGGAGACATGGGTTCCATCTCTGGGTCGGGACAATCCCTGGGAGGAGGAAATGGCAACCCACTCCAGTATTCTTGCCTGGGAAATCCCATGGACAGAAAAGCCTGGTGAGCTATAGTCCATGGGTCACAAAGAGTCCCTCATGACTCAGCAGCTAAATAACAACTACAAGTTAGATTCCAAGATGACTTAGATGAGTTGGAACAATGGGTTGAAATTAAGGAAGAAAAGTAGAAGTTCAAGGGGTAAGCACAAGAAAGACTTAAGTCTTAAAACTCAACTGCATACATATAATGAGGATGAACAGGTTCGAATCATTTCACATGAAGAAGACTCAGGGTTTTGCTCATTGGCATGACAAAGTTGTCGACACTTGGATGTCATGGAGAGACAAATGATGCAGGTCCAGGGAGGCTGGAATCCTTGTCCTTCCTGGACTTGAGCTGGTCTCACATGGAGGGAGTCATATATCCATTGCTTGGGGCCACCATGTAAAGACACATACTAGATATGGAGAGCTTGCAGAGCAGAATGACAAGGACAGAAAAAGCCTAGAAATCATGTCTTGTGAGAGGTGGTTAAAAAACAGTATTTCATTTGGAAAGGAGAATAGTTGGGGAGAGGAGTGGCTACAGTAGTTTGGGCACCTGCTGTGCCCAAATGGCTACAAGTGTAGCCATTGGCTTCACCTCCATCAGGGACTGCCATGAATATGATGGATCAGTTTTTCCTATTGCTGCTATTTAAAAAAAGTGGCCGCAAAACTAGTGGCTTATAAGAGCATCAATTTATCATTCCATTCTGGAGATCAGAAGTGTCATGGGCTGAAATCCAGGTGTTGATCGGCAGAGCTTTGTTGCTTCTGGAGGCTCCAGAGGACAATCTGTTCCTTGTCTTTTCCAGCTTCTGGTGGCTTTTGTTGGCTTCTTCCCTACTCCACCTGCAAAGCAGCAATCTTTGTTTGTTTGTTTTTTTAAGGGGGGAAAGTAATATTTTATTGTTTTATTTATTTAGTTGGCTCTACTGGGTCTTAGTTGCGGCATGCAAGATCTAGTTCTCTAACTAGGAATTGAACCCGGGGCCCCCTCCATTGGGAGCATGGAATCTTAGCCACTGGACCACCAGGGAAGTCCCAATATTTTATTCTTTTAATTTAATCTTTATTTGATATTGGGAGTACAGTTGATTTACAATGCTGTGTGCATGTGGGGTGGAGGATACCAGGACAGTGTGTCCTATTTGATGTGCCAGGCTCTCATTCCACAGACATCATCCTGCAGCCCTTGGTGGCTTGCAAGTAACAGATTTGAACAGATGGCAGTGGCTTTTCAACATCCTGGGTCCCGGAGGTGAGTCTAGACATAAGGAGAGCAGGGTCGGAGTGGCCACCACACAGTCTTCCATGAAGACTCTATCCTGCTGCCCAGAAGGCCTGGGGCCCTAACCAAGAGGTGTTCACTGGGAATACACTCTGCTTGGATCTGAACGGCCTCGCCTCAGTCACTGAAAGCATGTTCACGGCTCTTAATTGCTCCTGCACGGGCATACTCAGTTTGGGGCCCATGACAGATGGAGAGGTGGACTCCCCATTGGGTCTGGAGCGTGGGCTTTAGAGAGTGCTAATGTTTCTCAGATCTCCTCTGTGAAGCGCCAACTGTGGCAACACTGTAGCTCAGGCCAGGAAATGGAAACACACCGCCAGGTGGTGGGAAAGGCTGCTTCTTAAATAAGGAGCCTCCCCAGTTTGTGGGTGACAGGAGTGGTTTGAAAATAGTTTGGGCACCTGCTGTGTCCACGTGCTGTGGGAATGCTCCTGCACCCTGTGTGAGGGGGTCCCCAGAATGATGGGAGCAATAATATGTCTTTATTGAATATTTATAACACACCAGGTGCCACGCACTCTCAGGTGCTTTACCCTGCATTCCTGTTCAATTTTCTAACCACCCTGTACATAGTTGCTCTTATTAGGCCCGTTTTATAGAGGGGAATGCTGAGGGCAGAGGTAAACTAAATGGCTTAGTCTCAATAGCTGGTAAGAGTAAGTCAGCTCTCAAGGCTTATAGATAGCCAACCCTGAATTCAAGATCAAACCAGTCAACCCTAAAGGAAATCAACCTTGAATATTCATTGGAAGGACTGATGTTGAAGCTGAAGCTCCAATACTTTGGCCACTTGATGTGAAGAGCTGACTTGTTAGAAAAGACCCTGATGCTGGGAAAGATTGAAGGCAGGAGGAGAAGGGGATGACAGAGGACGGGATGGTTGGAGGGCATCACTGACTCAATGGACATGAGTTTGAGCAAGCTCCAGGAGATGGTGAAGGACAGGGAAGCCTGGCGTGCTGCAGTCCATGGGGTCTCTGAGTCAGACATGACTGAACAACTGAACAACAACAGCAACCCTGAATTCTGAGTCTCAGTTCATCATGGGTAAAATAGGGTAATTCTACGTACCTCACAGGATGATTGTGAAGATTAAATGGTTCAGTTCAGTTCAGTTCAGTTCAGTTGCTCAGTCGTGTCTGACTCTTTGTGACCCCATGAATTGCAGCAAAAATCTACCAGTTTAGAATTTGCCATTTAGAAATGATTCAGTACCTTTTGAATACCTATTGATGGTTAATTTTATGTGTCAACTTGGCCATGGCACCCAGATATTTGGTCAAACATTGTTCTAGATGTTTCTATGAAGGAATTTTTTTTGAAGATATTGACATTTAATAGACTTTAAGTAAAATGGATTGATTACCTTCCATGATGAGGGTTGGCCTCATCCAATCAGTTGAAGGCCATAGCAGACCAGAAAACTGACCTTCCCAGAAGAAGAAGGAACTCTGCTAACAGACTGCTTTTGGACTCACACTTTTCCTGGGTCTTCCACTTGCTGACCTAACCTATCAGATTTTGGACTCACCAGCCTCCACAGTTGCACATACCCATTCCTTAAAATAAATTTCACATACTCTCTCTGTATATATATGTATTCGTACACACATCCTGTTGGCTCTGTTTCTCTGAAGAATCCTGACTAAAACACATATGCATAGGAGGCTGTTTTAGTAATATATGGTTCATCCAAGTGGAATAATATTCAACTCTTAAAAAGAATAATTCAGAACTGTGTATTTTGATGTAGAAAAAGTATTCATTTAAAAACAAATTTTACTAAGTACATGATTACATTTTTAGAGGAAAAGAAACCTGAAACACATATGTGTGTACGTGAACCTCAAACACATATGTGTGTACATGTTTATGCATGTCTCTGTGTTTAAAGAAGGGTGTGAAGGATACACGTCAAGTTGTTGATGATCACCTTGAAGGATGAGGATGTTGGCTGTGGAGGTGTTCTTGGGGTAAGGATGGATATTTGCTTTTTCTTTCTATACTTCTTTAGGGTTTGACTTTAGCATATCTAATTTTTTTCTTTGAAAATACAATAAAGTAGATAAGGATAGTATGAAAAATGTGTTAATTTTGAATCTGCCTACCTGTATCTGCAGGCAGTGGGGACATCATAGCATAAGTCGGTCTATATTCATTTTACGCTGGTTTGTATTGAGGGGCCGTTCTGTCTGGAGGAAACTGACTTGAGCTGACTTTGATTACTAAGGGCCTTTCCTGCACAGTACCCTAGTCTAAACAAATGTCCAAGGCCAAAAGTGGTTCCAAAGGAATCTCCTTCCACAGTTCCTGGACCTGGTTTCTGGGGTTTGGGTAAGTTTAGTGGCCCCCCCGTGTGCAGCTGGAGAAGCCAAAGGTTGAGCTCCCTGTTGCTGGAAGGTGTTAAAACTAAGTTGTCCCACCTCACAGCAAACCGGGGAAACCTAGTGATAGACGCTGTCCAGGGTGCTGAAAAGTCAACTGTGACCAAGTTTCAATTCATTATGAACTCTGACTAAAGGTTTACCTGGGAGGAGCCATTCCAGCAGCCTAGAGAAGGGGAACTGGCTGGTCAGAGTGGCCTGGCTTTTGGAATATGGCCAGTTGACATTGTTAGAGAAATGTTAAGTAGTTTGAACTTTTTGCCTTCAATCCTTTTGCAATGTCAGCTGTTCACAATTGGAATTAGCTGTTGGTTTGAGTGACTTAGTTGAATCAATTTGTGGTATGTTCCTTCTGCCAAAACCCATCACCCACTTCTACATCCAATTCAGACCAGGGCCTTCTCACCCAAGACTATGTGTGCATGCGTGCTAAGTCACTTCAGTTCAGTTCAGTTCAGTCACTCAGTCGTGTCCGACTCTTTGCAGTCCCATGAATTGCAGCATGCCAGGCCTCCCTGTCCATCACCAACTCCCGGAGTTCACTCCAACTCATGTCCATCGAGTCGGTGATGCCATCCAGCCATCTCATCCTCTGTCGTCCCCTTCTCCTGCTCCCCCCAATCCCTCCCAGCATCAGAGTCTTTTCCAAGGAGTCAACTCTTCACACCAAGTGGCCAAAGTACTGGAGTTTCAGCTTTAGCATCATTCCTTCCAAAGAACAGTCAAGACTGATCTCCTTTAGAATGGACTAGTTGGATCTTCTTTGCAGTCCAAGGGACTCTCAAGAGTCTTCTCCAACACCACAGTCCAAAAGCATCAATTCTTCAGCACTCAGCTTTCTTCACAGTCCAACTCTCACATCCATACATGACCACTGGAAAAACCATAGCCTTGACTAGACGGACCTTTGTTGGCAAAGTAATGTCTCTGCTTTTGAATATGCTATCTAGGTTGGTCATAACTTTCCTTGCAAAGAGTAAGTGTCTTTTAATTTTATGACTGCAATCACCATCTACAGTGATTTTGGAGCCCCCCAAAAATAAAGTCTGACACTGTTTCCACTGTTTCCCCATCTATTTCCCATGAAGTGATGGGACCAGATGCCATGATCTTCGTTTTCTGAATGTTGAGCTTTAAGCCAACTTTTTCACTCTCTTCTTTCACTTTCATCAAGAGGCTTTTTAGTTCCTCTTCACTTTCTGCCATAAGGGTGGTGTCATCTGCATATCTGAGGTTATTGATATTTCTCCTGGCAATTCTGATTCCAGCTTGTGCTTCTTCCAGCCCAGCATTTCTCATGATGTACTCTGCATATAAGTTAAATAAGCGGGGTGACAATATACAGCCTTGATGTACTCCTTTTCCTATTTGGAACCAGTCTGTTGTTCCATGTCCAGTTCTAACTGTTGCTTCCTGACCTGCATACAGGTTTTTCAGGAGGCAGGTCAGATGGTCTGGTATTCCCATCTCTTTCAGAATTTTCCACAGTTTACCGTGATTCACACAGTCAAAGGCTTTGGCATAGTCAATAAAGCAGAAATAGATGTTTTTCTGGAACTCTCTTGCTTTTTCAATGATTCAGTCGATGTTGGCAATTTGATCTCTGGTTCCTCTGCCTTTTCTAAAACCAGCTTGAACATCTGGAAGTTCACGGTTCATGTATTGCTGAAGCCTGGCTTGGAGAATTTTGAGCATTACTTTACTAGTGTGTGAGATGAGTGCAATTGTGTGGTAGTTTGAGCATTCTTTGGCATTGCCTTTCTTTGAGATTGGAATGAAAACTGACCTTTTCCAGTCCTGTGGCCACTGCTGACTTCAGTTGTGCCCAATTCTT
This sequence comes from Bos mutus, assembly GCF_027580195.1. Classification (NCBI taxonomy): domain Eukaryota; kingdom Metazoa; phylum Chordata; class Mammalia; order Artiodactyla; family Bovidae; genus Bos; species Bos mutus. The sequence continues at coordinate 12,482,797 of NC_091635.1, forward strand.
TTTGACCCTATGTACTGTAGCCTGCCAGGCTCCTTTGTCCTTGGGGATTCTCCATCAAGAATACTGGAGTGGGTTGCCATGCCCTTATCCAGGGGATCTTCCCGACTCAGGGATTGAACCCATGACTCTTATGTCTCCTTCATTGGCAAGAGGGTACTTTACCACTAGTGCCACATGGGGCACTAGTCTGGGGAAGCCCACTCCAGACTATGGAGGATGCCAAAAGGAAGCAGCAGAAGCCCCCACACCATCCCCAAGCCAGCCACCTTGAAGCAACTCAATCTGACACAGTTTCATCTGAGTATAACTCACTGTTGTCAATTACAGGCAAGGCCCTGTTCAAGAATCATAGTTTGAGGAGAATCGGAGAGTTCAGGCAAATGCAGAATCCCAATATCCACATAATGAATGCATAGGCATGAAATGCCCATCAGAACCACTTGAAGAGGTTTAAAACATGCAGGTGGCTGAGCCCAGACACCTGTATTTTCAAAAAATTCCAGTTGAGAAGCACTGTGCTAGTACCATGGGATGGATGTTTGTTCTATTAGCTATGCCTGGTGTCTAAAATGCTGGGTGCAAAGCAAGGAGGGCTGAGTGCTGATGCCAGTGGCACTGGCCATGTCATGGTGGGGCTGGCACTCTGCAGACCCAGCTGCAATGGTTTCCAAAAGGGTATCCTCTTGTATCCCACATCTTTTTTTTTTTTTTAAGGCAACCAGATCCAGAGACATATTTTCAATTTATTTCTTTAAAAAATTTTAAAAATTTATTTTTGACTGTGCTGGGTCTTTGTTCCTGTGCACAGGCTTTCTCTAGTTATTTTGAGTAGGGGCTACTCTCTAGTTGCATTGCACAGGCTTCTCAGTGCCATGGCTTCTTTTGTGGAGCACAGGCTCTAGGGCACACTATTAAAACTCTAGGCTTTAATAGTTGTGGCTCTTGGCCTTCAAAGCATAGGCCCAGTTGCCTCACAGCTTGTAGTATCCTCCGGGACCAGGGATCAAACCAGAGTCCTCTGCATTGGCAGGTGGACTCTCAACCACTGGACCACCGGGGAAGCCTATACCCTACATCTTTTCTATATCTCGGGGAACAGCTGATGAGAGAGTGACAATAACTCACTCACTGTAATTATTACTCTTGTCCTAGAGAAGGCAGGGTGTGTCTGGATAATAACAGAAGTCTAGGTGGTGGCTGGAAGGCACAGGTGGTTGAGATGTAGGTCAAGTTTCTGAACCAGAGCTATCTTCAGGATGATACCTGCTGGAATTGGTCCTTCCACATTTCCTAGATGTGCAGAGGAGCTGGTGGGTGAGAGAGCCAGAGCTAGGGCCCGCAGTTTTTGTAGGGAAAGAGCAGTGTCTGGGTATCAGGAGATCAGGGCAGTTAGCCCTGGTGCTAATAGTAACTTGCTTTGAGACTGTCAAAACTGCTTTCCTCCCAGCTCTCCCACGCCTGGGCTTTCCTTGAACTGTGAGGAAATTGTTAACAAAAGTCCATGTGCTCAACGCACAGAGAGACCAAACTGAAACATCAGAGTCTGGAGCAGAAAAAGATTTATTGTAGGGCCATTAAGGAGACAGGTGGCTCATGCCCTTAAAAGCCTTGAGTTTCTACCAGGGTTTCGGCAAAGCACTTTTAAAAGCCAGGTGAGGGAGAGGAGTTGCAGGGTCTGTGATCAGCTCTGCACAGTTCTCTGCTTACTGATGAGGTAGCAGGGCGGTGTCACAGGGGCGAACATTATCAGTCCTTGGGCGCCAGGAGGCCTGGGGGTATGTGCTCATGGTCATCAAATCAAGTAGTTAGCAATTTCTATTTGTTGGAGAGGGTGGGAGGTTTTACATTTGCAAAACAACTCAGGAAAAGTACATCAAATACTATTAGCTAGGTATTTCAGAAAAAAGCTAAAGCAGAGGATATTGGAGAGGGCCTGTCCTAGGAAGGCCCCACGGGGTCCTGCATGCAGTCACTTAATCGTGTCCAACTCTCTGTGACCCCATGGACTGTAGCCCACCAGGCTCCTCTGTCCATGGAGTTTTCCAGGCAAGAATACCGGAGTGGGTTGCCATTTCCTCCTCCAAGGGATCTTCCTGACCCAGGGACCAAACCCACATCTCCTGTGTCTCCTGAATTGCAGGCAGATTCTTTACTGCTGAGTTATCGGGTAAGCCCCCATAGGATCCTGTTTGATTTCAAAATGAGGCCAGATGAGTTTTTACATCCACTCCCTGTTTTCACTAGTTTGTGATTCTTTAAAAATCAAGATACAGTAAAACAAAAGCCACCCAGATTATCACATCCAGAGAACGTCTAGTCTTTTCATAATTTTTAAAATTATGCAAATAATACACGCTTATTATAAACATTCAGTGGACACAGAAGTATGCAGAATACAAAGTATTTTCTCTGCTTCGGTGTCCCAGAGGCAACAACAATTAACAGTTTGGGAGTGACAATTCCATTAAAAAAATTGGGAATCCCAAAGATTTAAAAATTAGAACTAGGTTGACCCTGAATTTAGACTTCAAAGCTGCTGACTGGTCTCTACAGTTCTATGCAGATGTGAGCCCTGAGCCTCTGGGCTGTGTTAGGGACCCAAGTGACAAAGGCTCAGGGCTGGGTGGAGGCACCAGGAAGTGCCTGTCACATTCCCTTTCACAAAGACATTGATTGTGAGTTACAAACCATTATGCTGGAAATTGTATTTGCATGTTAATTTCTTTAAGCTTCAAATCTTTTCACCCTGGCCTCAGGCTCTTGCACAGTTTGCTAAAGAAATTCTGTCAATTCACCTCATTTTACCTGCTCATGACCTGTGACTGGCTGACTCAAGTTTTTGGTGAGTGTGTGCGTGTGCACCCGCGCAATTAACTGGGGTAGAATTTTGGAAAAGAACAGTTTCTCTTGGACTGAAACTGGCTTTCATCCAAGAGGGTGCCCAAGGGCCATGTCCACAGAATCTGGAATGATATTGGGTTTTTTTTTATTCTATTAAAAAAATTTTTTTTACAATGTTGTGTTGGTTTCTGCCATACAACAACGTGAATCAGCCATAATTATACATACATCCCCTCCCTCTTAAGCCTCCCTACCCTCTCCCTATCCCATCCCTCCAGGTCATCACAGAGCACCAGACTGGGCTCCCTGTGCTCCGCAGCAACTTCTCAGCAGCTAGCCATCTGACACCTGGTAGTGTCTATACATTAATGCTGTTTTCTATATAGCTCTCTCCCTCCCCCACTGTGTCCACAAGTCCACTCTCTCCATCTATGTCTCCATTCCTTCCCTGAAAATAGGTTTATCAATACCATTTTCTAGATTCCATATATATGTTAATATGCTATTTTTGTTTTTCTGATCTTTGTGGTGCTTAAACACCTTAATCTAGAGAATAATAGCTTGCCCTGCAGAGAGACCTCCATGCCTTTGGGGGGAGCTCTTGGGAGGCGGATGAGCTTTGAATTCAGCCAATGTGGAATGTGCCTTGATAGGAGGCTAAGAGGGGTGAGTCCTGCCCACAGGTAGCAGTGAGTGTCAATCTCTTCTGTGACTAGCTGTCAACTATGTACCACAAGGGCTTCCCTGGTGGCTTAGATGGTAAAGAATATGCCTGCAATTCAGGAGACCCAGGTTAGATCCCTGGGTCAAAAAGATCCCTTGGAGGAGGAAATGGCAACCCACTCCAGTATACTTGCCTGGAGAATCCCATGGACAGAGGAGCCTAGTGGGCTGCAGTTCATAGGGTCACAAAGAGTTGGACATGACTGAGTGATTAATACACTTATGTACCACAAAACCAATTTGTGCTGAAGTGCTAAGGTCCTGGCCTTACTCTTGCCTCCAGAGATGGCCAGACTTGGTGGCTCCATTTATAATTGTGTTTTAAAAATAAGACAGAAACATACTATACATGTTATTTTCTATATTGTTTTTCCCTGTTTAATATTTTGTACATCTCTTTGCAAGTCGACGCACATAGACTTGCTTCATTCTTTGTAATAGCTGTGTAGTATTCCATAGAATATGAAGTTTCCAGTTTCCTTTTTTTATGATGACCAATTCTACAATAAATATTCTTGCTCATACAGTTTTTGGAAGGGTGCTTTTCTGTCAGTTGGAGAGATTCCCAGAAGTACATTGCTCTTGGGTCAGAGAGACTCCATATCTTTAACTTTAATAAATCCTGCTAGATTACTTTCTAAAATGGTTGAAATAATTTACAATTCCAACAGGGTTTATGAGTGCCTCTTCCCTCACATTCTTGCCAGCATTAGATGTTATCAATCTTTGTAAATTTGGAGGCTGAGAAATAGGATCACATTTTTGTTTTCATTTGCACTTCCTTGAAAACTAATGAGCTTTTGCTTTAGTCTTCAATTGTGCTCTATTATCTTTGCATTGATGCATTGTCTTTGTGGACAACTTGATTTGGAATTGCATGTAAAAACAGAAGGTGATGACCTTTGAGAAGGTCAAACAGCTTGGAGAAGATTGGGTGTGTCTTCTAGATCATTCTCCAGGCCACATGAGGGTTCCTGGTAGTTTCTGGTTCTATTTCAGACATACAGATGAAAGGATGGGACTCTGGTCAAACTAGGACAACTTAGAAAAATGAAATTGGGGTGACCTTCTCCATAGTCAGAATTGAGCACAGATGGATGGGCTTTTCCAAGAGGTAGTGAGTTCTTCATTGCTAGGAGGATTTAAGCAGCTATCAGAAGACCATCTTCTATTTATTTATTTAGGATAAATTGGTAAATAAGACGGGGATGCTCTCTGCCTTCATCAGCCTCCGAGTCTAGTGAAGAAGTCATATGCTTAATTATACATGATTATACATATGTGTGTTTAATTACAAATAAGACAAACACTAAAAAACATGCAGGGAAAAATGTTTATTTAGGTCTTCTGTTCATTTTTTGATTGGGTTGTTTGGGGATTTTTTGGTTGAATTGTATGAGCTGTTTGTGTATTTTGGAAGTTAAGCCCTTGTTGGTCTCATCGTTTGCAAATATTTTTTCCAGTCCATAGGTTGTCTTTTCACTTTATTTATGGTTTCCTTTGCTGTGCAAAAGCTTATAAATTTGATTAGATCACAATTGTTTATTTTTGCTTTAATTTCTATTGCCTTAGGAGAGTGACCTAAGAAAACATTGGTGCGATTTATGTCAAAGAATGTTTTGCCTGTGTTCTCTCCTAGGGGTTTTACAGTGTCATGTCTTATATTTAAGTCTTTAAGCCATTTTGAGTTTATTTTTGTGTATAGTGTGAGGGAGTATTCCAACTTCATTGGTTTACATGTGATTGTCCAGCTTTCCCAACACCATTTGCTGAAGAGGCTGTCATTTCTCCATTGCATATTCTTGCCTTCTTTGTCAAAGATTAGACAGTAGGTGTGTGGGTTTATTGGGGGCTCTCTCTTCTGTTCCATTGATCTATGTCTGTTTTTGTGCCAATACCATGGTGTTGTTTCTTTTAAATTTTCATTTATTTATGTATGTTTGGCTGTGCTGAGTCTTCATTGCTGTACAGGCTTTTCTCTAGTTGTGGCGAGCTGGGACCACTCTCTAGCTGCAGTGCACAGGCTTCTCATTGTGGGAGTTTCTCTTGTTGCAGAGCGTGGGCTCTAGGGTGCACAGGCTTCAGTAGTTGTGGCTTCTGAGTTCTCGAGCACAGGCTCAATAGTGTGGCACGTGGGCTGGTTGCTCCACAGCATGTGGCATCTTCCTGGATCAGGGATCGAACCCGTGTTTCCTGCATTGGCAGGTGGATTCCTTACCACTGAGCCACCAGGGAAGGGTCTTGAAAGGAGGAGTTTACCTTGGATTATCTGTGTGCTAAGTCGCTTCAGTCATGTCTGACTCTTTGCAACTCTATGGACTATAGCCTGCCAGTCTCCTCTATCCATGGGATTCTCCAGGCAAGAATACTGGAATGGGTTGCGATGCCCTCCTCCAGGGAATCTTCCCAACCTAGGGATAAAACCTGTGTCTCTTTCATTTCCAGCATTGGCAGATGGGTTCCTTACCACTAGTGCCACCTGGTAATCTGGGGGACCCTAAATGCCATCACAAATGAGTCATGTCTGACTTTGTGACCCTGTGGACTATACAGTCCATGGAGTTCTCCAGGCCAGATTACTGGAGTGGGTAGCTTTTCCCTTCTCCAAGGGCTCTTCCCACCCAGAGATCAAACCCAGGTCTCCCACACTGTAGGCAGATTCTTTACCAGCTGAGCCACAAGGGAAGCCCTAAATGTCATCACAAAGATGCGTATAAAAGAGATGCAGAGAAAGACTTTATTTTTTTAAAAATATTTATTTGGCTGTGCTGGGTTTTATTTACAGAACATGGGATCTTTGATCTTTGTTGCAACATGGGGGATCTAGTTCCCTGACCATGGATCAGACTTGGGTACCCTGCACTGGGAGCAGAGTCTTAGTCACTGGACCACCAGGGAAGCCCTAGCAAAAAGAGATGTTATCCAGACACACAGAGAAGGTGATGTGAAGATGGAGGCAGAGATTGGAGTAATGTAGCCACAGACCCGGGAATGCCAGTGGAAATTGGAAGAGGCCTGAACAGTTCAGCTTCTAGAGTCCACAGAGAGTGTGGCAGTGATGATGCCTTGGTTTTAGACTTGAGTTATGAGAAAGTATATTTCCAGTTTTAAACCACCAAGTTTGTGGTCATCTGTTACAGGAACCAATTGCAGCATCTAAGACCTGAGTTTTCCACCCACCAGATAGGCACTCAAGTCTGGGCCATGTCTCTATGGGACAGATCATTGGCAGAGTCTGTTGGGAATGATGGGGAGCTGGCTTGGGGGTCACAATGTGCAGGGTGCTGGGGTGGTGGTGGGCAAGGCTCTGCTGAGTCAGCTGAGCCACAGCATTAAGTCACAGGCTGTACTGTGCTATGTTTAGATTGCTCAGTTGTGTCTGACTCTTTGTGACCCCATGGACTGTAACCCCCCAGGCTCCTCTGTCCATGAGGATTCTCCAGGCAAGAATACTGGAGTGGGTTGCCATGCCCTCCTGCAGGGGATCTTCCTAACCCAGGAATCGAACCAGGGTCTCCTGCATTGCAGGTGGATTCTTTGCCAGCTGAGCTACCAGGGAAGCGCAAATCACAGGCTACCTGGAACGAAACTTTAGCTGCATTTGAGAATCCTGGCCACTTCCCCTGCAGTCAGGAATAGGGCTCTGCCAGGCAGCTGGTGTTTTGAGGGGGAAACAGGCATGCAGGGCTTCTGGCAGCGAGGTGGGGAAAGAAATTGGAGGCAAAGGAGGGAGTGCAGAACTGGTTTGGCGGCAGAGCTAGTGCTAATTCATTCCAACAGGCTTTCCTGTTGGCTCAGCCTTTTCCAGCCTGCAAGGTGTTCTGTTGCCTTCCTCCGTAGATCTTGGTGAGAGAGCCCTGGGAGGCAGGCAGGGAGGGTGCTGTAGTATAGGAAAGGCAAGGTGGGTGTCGACTGGCCTGGGCCTCACAGCTGGCGAGTGGGGGAGGCAGGAGCAGCTGCCTCCAACCCAGTGCTCATTTCTCAGCTTCAGGGAGCTAAGAGTTGAGCTCAGGCAGGTGCTACCAAGCAGGCAGGACATCTGTTTGCTTCAGGGGACAGCTCCAGCAATACACCGTGCTTCTGGGAGGGGCTGTTGCAGGCGGAGTTTCCCAGGAAGGGGACGGAGCATGCACACTGTTAACCAGAAAGAGTTTGGGGGAATTTATGTCGGGAAGGGAGGATAAGGAGGCAGGACCGGGCAGAGGGATGGTTGCAGTACCCTCTTCCTCAGTCAACCCCAAAGAGAGCTCGGGAACCCCTCTTCTCAGAGCAGAGATCCTTCAGAACCCCAGAAGCCCAGAAAGGCAGAAGGAACCTCCAGCATGGCTTATTCCTATCTTCTTCTTGTAGAAGGGGGATGCCCAGGCTCAGAGGATGGCAAGGATGCCATCCAAGGCCACCCACAAGTTTTGACAGTGCCCAGCTTCCATAGATCACTCCTTGGCTCCTCCTTTCTTCAGCCAAGCTGGTTCCTCCTTCAGACAGCTGCCCCTGATACCCTATCCGCCTCCTTCTCTCACTCAGGTCTCTTCCTTGGCAATGACAGCTTCACTCTGCAAGGAGAACTCAGTGGTAATTGACAAGCCCAGGAGCTTCAGTATCCCCCGAGCCCCTGAGAAAGTCACAGGGTTTGAGGTCAGAGACATCAGGTTATTATTTAAATTTTAAAAATTATTTAAATTTATAAAAATTATATAAATTTATATTTATATTTCACCAGGTTATTATTTTATATTGACTACACTGAAAGCTCTTTGAGGATAGATTCAATATTCTCATCCCTCTTCACTTCCCAGGAGAGCTATTAGGATAGGGCTGGGAATACCGTAAGCATCAGCAAACACCTTAACAAATTGAGAGGAAAGAGAGAGAGAAAGTGTGTGTGCGTGTATCCTTTTCAATTAACCACAGTTAACCCTTGTTATCCGGAGAAGGAAATGGCAACTCACTCCAGTATTCTTGCCTGGAGAATCCCAGGGACGGGGGAGCCTGGTGGGCTGCCGTCTATGGGGTCGCACAGAGTCGGACACAACTGAAGCGACTTAGCAGCAGCAGCACCAACCCTTGTTATGAAATGTAACAGCAGGACAACTAACATGGCCTGCCAAGTTACAACTAACATCCCTTGCCAAGCACATCTCACTTTATCCTCCCAAAAGTCCTATGAGCAGGTATTATGACCCTCATTTTACAGGGGAGGAAATTGAAGTTCAGAGAGGTCAAGTAACTTACCCAACATCACACAGCTAGCAAGCGGTAGAGCCAGGACTTAAAGTTGAGACTGTGGCTTCAAAGCCCACAAACCTCTCATGGGCCGAGAGACACTTTGCAGTGTCTGTTTGAGTCCTGTGCCCCAAGGTTGCTGAGTTCAGAGCCACTGGCAGATGATTGGTGGGGTCGCTGATGTCACCCCAGCCTAGGAATGATTTATGGTTTGGACAAGAGGTGGGTTAGAACTTTTCTGTCTAGAAATGTCACTGACCAGTCATAACTACTTAGAATAGCTTTGCTTTGGGTGTGTTCAAAACCTTTTCCTGTGGTTGTTTGTAATATACATGCAGTTTATGTCACTTCTTCCACAGTGAGATGTTGGGAGAGATCCCCCAGGGGGTCTGCTCCAGCCCCTCTGGATACTCCAAGAACAGCTTAGGAAGATTAAAAACTCCCACTGCTACCGACCCCCCAGCCTTCTCCTGGGCCCTGTGGTGGGCGTGTGACACATTGCCCAGAGCTCCCTTCAGAAATGAAGGAAGATGTCCATTGATAGATGAATGGATAAAGAAGTTGAGGTATATATACACAATAGAATATACTCAGCCATAAAAAGGAACACATTTGAGTCAGTTCTAATGAGGTGGATGAATCTAGAACCTATTATACAGAGTGAAGTGAGTCAGAAAGAGAAAGATAAACACTGCATTCTAACACATATACATGGAATCTAGAAAAATGGTACTGAAGAATTTATTTCCAGGGCAACAATGGAGAAACAGACACAGAGAACAGACTTATGGACATGGGGAGAGGGGAGGGGAGGGTGAGGTGTACGGAAAGAGTAACATGGAAACTTACATTACCGTATGTAAAATAGACAGCCAACGGGAATTTGCTGTATGGCTCAGGAAACTCAAACAGGGGCTCTGTATCAACCTAGAGGGGTGGGGTGGGGAGGGAGATGGGAGGGAGGTTCAAAAGGGAGGGGATATATGTATACCTATGGCTGATTCATTTTGAGGTTTGACAGAAAACAGCAAAATTCTGTAAAGCAATTATCCTTCAATAAAAAATAAATAAATTAAAAAAAAAAAGAAACGAAGGAAGAGTTTCTGGCTGCTGAAAGCCTCTGAGGCTGAGAGCCCTGACCTGGCATTCAGAGATTATACAGCTGCAGAGAGACACTATACCCAAATTATGCCCCTTTCTGTTTAAATTTTTTTTTCATTTTACTGCCTATTTTAAAATAAATTATTTATTTAATTTTTGGCTAATTAATTAATTATTTGGGGGGGTTGTTGCTGTGCATGGGCTTTCTCTAGTTGCAGCAAGTGAGGGTTACTCTTCGTTGCATTGCTCGGGCTTCTCACTGCGGTGGCATCTCTCATTATAGAGCAAGGGCTCTAGGCACACGGGCTTCAGTAACTGCAGCACTCGGACTCAGTAGTTGTGATGCACCGGCTTAGCTGCTCTGAGGCATGTGGAATCTTCCCAGACCAGGGATCGACGCTGTGTCCTCTGCATTGGCAGGCGGGTTCCTATCTATTGTAGCACTAGGGAAGTCCTCTGTGTTTTAAATACTGTTTTGATTTTAAAATTTTTATTATTTAAACATTTTTTATTGAAGTATAGTTGATTTACAATGTTGTGTCAATTTCTGCTCTACAGCAAAGTGACTCAGTTTTATACATATATACATTCTTTTTAAAATATTCTTTTCCATTGTGGTTTATCCTAGGAGAGTGGATATAGTTCCTTGAACCATACAATAGATCCTTGTTTATTCATTCTATATGTAATAGTTTGCAACTACCAACCCCAAACTTCTAATCCACCCCTCTCCCCGCTCCCCTCCCCTGCAGCAACCACAAGTCTGATCTCGGTCTGAAAGTCTGCTTCTGCATCATAGACATGTTCATTTGTGCCATATTTTAGATCCCACATATAAATGATATCATATGATATTTGTCTTTCTCTTTCTGACTTACTTCACTTAGCGTGATAATCTCTAGTTTTATTCATGTTGCTGCTGCTGCTAAGTCACTTCAGTCATGTCTGACTCTGTGCGACCCCATAGACGGAAACCCACCAGGCTCCCCCATCCCTGGGATTCTCCAGGCAAGAACACTGGAGTGGGTTGCCATTTCCTTCTCCAACGCATGAAAGTGAAAAGTGAAAGGGAAGTCACTCAGTCGTGTCCAACTCTTAGCAACCCCATGGACTGTAGCCTACCAGGCTCCTCCATCCATGGGATTTTCCAGGCAAGAGTACTGGAGTGGGGTGCCATTGCCTTCTCCGATCCATGTTGCTACAAATGGCATTATTTTGTTCTTTTTGATGGTTGACTAGTGTATATATATGTGTGTATATATATATATATATATATAGACAATGGATATATATATATATCCATATATGTATATATCACATCTTCTTATCCATTTATCTGTTGATGGACATTTAGGTTGTTACCATGTCTTATATGTCCCTTTCTAGAACGGTGCACACCCAGTGATCAACACAGGGTGAAAAGACCCAGCCTTCTGCCCCCAATTTGGCATAGCTGTAAATGGTTGCCTAGCTATGGGATTGGCTGAGGCCATTGTTGAGGATGGTTCTGCCACTCTTCCCCCCCGTCCAGCCCCGCTTCCTTCCCTTCCATTCCACAAACACAAGTGCCCCCAGGTTATTAAGACTTTTGAGATGATGTTCAATTAAGTACACCCCTTCTGAGTGCAGCCCCTGTGCAGTTGCACAGACTGTAGACTGATAAAGCCACCCTGGTCAGACCTGTCCACTGTGGAGTGACAGTCAGCTTTGTGAGGCAGCAAACTGTGGAGTGATGAGGGTGGGCCTTGAGTATCAGGAGAGAACTGTGTTCAAGTTCACCAGCTGCGTGGGTAGGATTGCTTGTCTGGGGGCGGCGACTGAGTGAGCTGGGAACCTTCTGACCTGGGGCCACCAGCTGCTAGGCCTGGACCTGGGAGGAGCCCCTCGGTGTCAGGGCTTCAAAGCAGCAGCAGCAGGTTGGCGACGGCTTCATCATTCCCCGCTGCGTGGGGAGTGAGTCTTTGCTCAGGGGCGTCCTCTTTCCTCAGATCCTCGGCTGTTCAAAGCCTCTCCTAGGCAGGAGGCAGGGCTGGAAAAACCTTCTCGGCAGAGAGGAACAGAAAAGGTGCGCCTGGGAAACCTCTGGCAGATTCCTGAGGTGGTAGAGTCTTGCAAGAGTGATCAACTTGCTGGACAGACAGAGCTTTTGAGGGCAGGGAGAAGTCATGGCTTCTGGTCAGCAACCAGCAGCCTTCCCAGCCCTGCCAGCTCTGGCCAGAGGGAGATATCTTCACTGGTTCCAGCATTATGACTAGGGGGGCCTGCTGGACTCCCACCACCCCCACTTGACACTCTGTTGGGACTGGGGGCTCAGAAATCATCTTCAAAAAAGACTCATTCCCAGAGTCTTGGACCGAGGGTCTGGCATACAGCAGGTGCTCAATAAACAGTAATCAGTAGTGTTGAGTTGCTGAGAAGCCCTAGCCCTCCTCCCCTGACATCATTTCTTCAGCCCCAGGCATGGGGAGATCCAGGCAAGACCCACATCCCCCTGCTCCCCTCCCCTCCCCACTCCCCTGCCCTTCTTTTCCTTCCTCTCCCACCTTCTGAATCTCTGGGGGTCCTAGGGTGCACATGTATAGACAGATCTATTATTAGATAAAAGCATCCTTAAGAAAGATCTGGGCAGGACTAGGTTTTTGGAAGCTGAATTTTCTGGCACCAGGCTTGATTTACCCTCAATATCTGAAGGTCTGACCTTCATACTCTCAGTGATGCCTGCTGTCGCTGGTGCCACAAAATCAATTTCAATAATAACATTTATTTGAATATCACCGTCTCTATCTCTGTCTAATTTTTATCCCTATCGTTTCTTCATGCTTCTGTTGACAACATCTCAGTTATCCAAGATGGCCATAAAACTGAGTCAAGGTACATCAGATTTTCTTCCCAGGGGTGATAGTGCAGTAGAACAGAAATCCTCTTAGTGAAGAAAAACATGTGTTCATTTTTATTGTTGAAAAGTGTACGCAAAATTTCTATGATACAAGACACTCGTTATTAGCCAGTAACTTTTATTATGATGGATTTTTTTTCCCCTAGCAAAGTAGAAACCAATGAGTGTTTTCCAAAGTCGGGGAATACTGGTCAGACAGAGGTCAAGGGGAGATTTGTCACTAGAGTCGGTCCCTGGCTGAGCAAAGCCAGGAGACTCCTTAGTGTGCTCACCAGGGATCTGGGTGTGTGTCCAGAGCCTGAGTCCTAATTTCAGCTCCAGCACTGGAGAAGGAAATGGCAACCCACTCCAGTATTCTTGCCTGGAAATCCCATGGACAGAGGAGCCTGGCAGGCTACAGTCCCTGGAGTCCAAAGAGTTGGACATGACTTAGCGATTAAACAACAACAGCTGCAGACAGGGCCTTGGACGTTCCATCTGTGGTTTGGGGCTCAGTTTCATTACCTGTGAAACGAAGCCCTCCTAGAAATGGGCACAACCAGGCATTGCTGGTGATGGTGAGAATGACCATTTTGGAGAGCAACTAACTTGGCAACATCCAACAGAACTGAAAGTGCGTCCTAACCCGAACCAGCAATTCCCACTTGATGCTTTCTACCTGGGAAAAGCCTTGTGTGTGTGTGTGTGTGTGATAGTGAAAGTGTTAGTGGCTCAGTGGTGTCCCACTCTTTGCAACTCAATGGCTTCTAGCCCCCCCCCAGACTCCTCTGTCCACGGGAGTCTCCAGGCAAGATTACTGGGGTGGGTTGCCATTCCCTTCTCCAGGGGATCTTCCTGATCCAGGGATCAAACCCAGGTCTCCTGCATTGCAGGCAGATTCTTTACCATCTCAGCCACTAGTGTGTGTATGCAAGGCTGTTTACCTACCGCAGCATCAACTGTCATGACAAATGATTGGAAACAACCTCACTTTCAGATTAGGAGAGGGGAGAGTGAGTACAGGGTGGTATAGTCATACAATGAGATTAAAAGCAATTAAAAGCAATGAATTCGATTCATGCAGCCATGCGGGGAAATCTCAGGATCATCATATGGAATGAGAAGTGAGCTGCAGAAATCACTGAAGAATGGTTAAGTGGAATATTCTACCCCTGAAGCAAATCAACACACACACGGTGATGCTACACATTGCCGTGGATTCCTACGTCTACACAAAACATTAACCATTGAACTGGAAAGGGACACATCAATTCCTGATAGTGGTTGCCTTAGCAGGAGGAAAGAAAACAGAGTTGGGAATGAGAAAAATGTCATAACTACACTGTCACATAGGTATGAGATAGAGGTAAATATATCTATTTTTTAAATAAAAGGAGACAAGGCAAGTAACATTAACAAATTGTCAATTCTTGGTGATGGATAGATAAGTATATGTGCATACTGGCTATATGTTTTTCCTGCATCTCTAAATTTTTTTCAAAAAAATTTAAAAAACCTATGCATGGAAATAACCAAGAAGGACTCTTTGGTAGGAAGAAGGTAATTCAGTCTTTTTTGGTTCCAATTTGCCAGGTCTCTAGGGCTGAAGAGTGGGGTGAACTGAGGGGTCCATGTCTCTTGGGGTTTCCTCACCTGGAAGCTCCACTCAGAGCAGCTCTGGCCCATCTATCCAAGCCATGGAGACCTGTGAGCAGCTGGTGTTGCCAGGACATAATCCACAAGCAGGAGAGGAAGGGCCGGTGGAAAGCAGGAAAATGAGGCTTGGATAGCCCAATGGGAGAATGAGGTGGCAGGTGAGGAATCAAGTTTGGAGGATCCCACTGGGGTTTTCAGGGGGATGGAGAGAGACATCGGGAGTTGTGGCCTGGGGGTATGCAGATCATGCTGCTTAGGGAGGAGAAAGCTCTGTGTGCCTGGAAAGTGGACTGGGCAGGAGAGGAAAGGAGGTTGGAGATGCATGCATGAGCTGGATTATTACAGGGCTGTGAGTGCCATGCCCACCAGTGTGGGATCCATGCTGGAGGGCCAGGGGAGCAGCAGATGGCCTTAGAAGCATTCTCTTAGAATTCTCTTAGAAGCATTGTAGCTGGCGTGGAAGATGGGTTGGAGGGGAAGCCTGAGGAAGCAGGAAAGGTCACTCTTGTCCAGATGAGCATCCATGGGTGTAGCACACCTGAATTGGGGCAGTGCCAGCAGGAGAGAGAAAAAGAACTGACCAGCAGACAAAATGACCATAGTGGCCAACACCTGTGTCACAGGGCTTTGTAAGGCATAGATCTCAGTGCTTTACATGTGTCACTTTGTCAAGTCCTCCCAACAACCTGAGGAGGTAGGTATTGTTTCTATCATGTCCGTTTTACAGATGAGGGAACTGAGGCAAAGGAAAGTTAAGTAGCTAGTCTCCAGCCCCTCCACTGGGAAGCAGCAGAGCTAGGCTTTTGACCCAGGCAGTCTCCATCCCAGGTCAACCCTGAACCACTGCAGGAGGCTGCTTCTGGCAGAATGATGCCCCCTTTAAAAAAGACCCTCCATTAAAGGGCTGATGATGCCCTGATGTTGTCTCACCTGTGAAGTGGTCTTTTATCCAACCTCGTCATAGAACCGCTCTGTGAGAGTGTGATGCTGTTGTCCAAATTCCCATTCTAGAGACAAGAAAACTGAGGCTTAGGTGGGTTTACCCTAAGACTGCCCTGGTGGTACAGTGAATAGGGATCTGCCTGCCCATGCAGGGAACACATGTTCGATCCCCAGTCTGGAAAGTTGCCTGATGCCTCCGAACAACTAAGCCCGTGCACCACAACTACTGAGCCTGCACTTTAGAGCCCACAAGCCACGAGTACTGCAGCCTGCGTGCCCAGCACCTGTGCTCCATGACGAGAGAAGCCACAGCAATGAAAAGCCCGCACACCACAAGGAGAGTAGCCCCTGCTCCCTGCAACTAGAGAGAGCCCGAGCATAGCAACAAAGACCCAGGACAACCAAAAATCAATCAATCAATCACAAAGAACTATGCTTCAATTTATCTCTTTAAAAAAAGAGAGAGACTTGTCCTACACAAGTGGCTCCTTTGACACCCAGCCCCTCAGCTTCCTCTTGATCCTCTGGCCCCTTGGATTGTCATCCTTGCCCACTTCAGGCTGACCTTTCCCACTGTGATCTTCTTCCATCTTTTACCTTGAAATATCAAGGAGGAAAGCATGGCATTTCCACGACTTCACCTTATCCTATGACTTTTCATAGAAAGTCTTCCCTGAGCTATGCATCTCACTGCAAGCCCTTCCAGTTCTCTCCCAGTGGAGCCTACTGATAAACCACAAAACGGGCTTCTTCTTTGCCCCCAAGGGTATCTTTCCTTCCAGGAGGCCCAGTAGAGCAGTACTTGAGGATATTTTTATGGGTCATGTTTTAAAAATTACATCGAAATTAAATTTGTGTTGATTTAATTAGAAGAAGGAAGCTGAGGGATTTCTTAATCATTCCAGCTGCTGGGTCCCAGGCACACGACCTGTCTCTGGAATCCGTGTGCCGTTCTCACCACTGACAGAGGAGGGGCTGGATGGACCCTCCTTTGTCTGCCTGTTGGCTAAATGATCTTAGGATGTAGGAGGTCTGAACTGGACGTGTCCCTGAGACCACCAAAGTTCATGACCCTCCTGAAACAAAAGGGAGACTGAGGGCCAGAAGGGGGCAGCGAACTGCTCAGGGTCACATAGAAGGAGCTGATGACCCCCGTGATTGTGGCCTCTTCTAGGGCCCTGTCCTGACACGTGTGAGGTCCAGTAACTGAGAACCTCTGCTTGGACTCTAGGGGGAAAAGGGCTGGATGTCAAGGCCCAGAAATAGCCCTCATCATAAGAGACTTCAATAGCAACCCCCTTCTGAGGTGCTGGTTGGAGCATGGGGAAGGCAGAATCATGGCCCTCCCAGAGATGTCCATATCCTTATGCCCCAAAGCTGTGAATAAGTTACCTCATATGGCAAAAGGGACTTGGCAGATATAATCAAGTCACTCAGCCATGTTCTACTCTTTGCGACTCCATGGACTATACCCCACCAGGCTCCTCTGTCCATGGGATCCTCCAGGCAAGAATACAGGAGTGGGTTGCCATGCCCTCCTCCAGGGGATCTTCCTGACCCAGGGATCAAGCCTGTGTCACCTGCATCTCCTACAACTTCAGGCAAGTTCTTTATCAATAGTGCCACCTGGGAAACCCTTGATTATGTAAATGGGCCCCAGGTAATCACAAGGGTCCTTATAAGAGGGAGGGAGCAGGAGGTCCGAGTCAGAAAGGGAGATATGATAAAGGAAGCAGAGGTGAGTGATTGTGTGTGTGTGTGTGTGTGAGAGAGAGAGAGAGAGAGAGACAGAGACAGAGACAGAGACAGAGATTTGGAGATATTCTGCTGCTGGCCTTGAAGACGGAGGAAGGGGCCACCAGCCAAGGAATGCAGGTGGCCTTCAGATGTTGGAAAGGCAAGAACATGGATTTTCCCCTCCAGCCTCTGGAAGGAATTCAGCCCTACTGACACCTTGATTTTAGGGCTTTTGGCTTCCAGAATTGTAAGAAAATAAGTTTGTGTCATTTTAAGCCACTGAGAGTGGTAATTTGTTACAACAGCAATAATAAACAATGTAGGGCATGAAATCAGAACTTGAGGATGGAGGGGGAGAGAGGATCAGTAGGACATTTTCTGTTGTGTGTGGCCAAAAAGCAAACCCAAATTGTCCCAAACCAGATAAAACAGATGGGGGAGAGGATCCACTGGCTCATGTAGTTGCACAATGTAGGGTAGATATGGCTTCAGGCATGGCTACATTCAGGGCTGGTTCCTTCCCAGCACTCAGCTCTTACCTTCTCCTGGACTGTTTTTAGCTGTAAGTTTTGATGGCAGCAAGACCAGGGCAGCAGCACAGACTTCATCTTCTCTTGAAATTTTGGGGCAGAAGGACATTTTTTCCTTCACAGAAGCCTCATCTGAAATTTCATGGAATTTAAGCTCCAACTAGTCATGCTGCTGTCACACATCACTGCTGGAGCTGAGCCACCACAGGAATGGAGGCTGAGGCAATGATGGGTACCAGATGGCAATTAAAGGTCATGATCAGAAGTCAGGAGGTGGGGTGAGGAGGAAGAAAAGCCCACCCAAAACAAGCCTGGTCCCTGTGAAGCAGACCAGCATTGTCCTCAATGCATGTCATAGAGAGAAGCAGTCATTCAAATCCAAATGTTACCACTTACAAGCTATATGACTCTGGGCAAGTCATTGAGTATCCCAAATCCCATGTTGCCAAATGGAGATGCCAATACTTAGACTGTAGAGATGTTGCAGTAATTAGAGGCAACCTAGTTAAGTTAGAGGTCGCCCATCACAATGCCTGGCCTGCAGAAGTCCTAGGTAATTGGTGGATTTTGATGGTGATGATGACCTCCAGGATGATGGTGATGATGTTGATAATGACCTCAAGGGTGATGGTGATGATGACAATGAGATGATGATCTGGGGATGCATCTGCAAGTGCATACAGTGGTCTTGGTGCCCAAAGGACTAGCTCAAATACTTTTGGGGTGTCCAAATCAATCAGAGTTAAAGAATAAAAGCAGCTAAAGAAAAAATAAAACTCAAGTGTCTCTTTTGGCACAAGATGGAATTGGTAAATTCGCCAAGGGAAAGTTTTCATTCAAATGCCACTGTTCGATCTGAATATTTAAAAATATCTTCCTACTGTGCGTATCCAGTTTCAGTTTCTTGGAATGAAAAGTAGATAACAAAATTAAACAAACAGCTTTCCTCCCTGGCATTTAACAACTCCCACTGGCTACATGGTGCAGGCAAGTCTGCTGTGGTTCTCTCCCTCTCCAATAGAAGAAGTCTTGTGCTCATTGGCTCACCTTTGAGCCTTCCTAACCGCCTAGACTGAGCTCCCTGGGGATAAGAGCTCTGTCTTCTGACCCTGAGCACTTATGGGCTAATTGTACTTTAAGATCATGACCTCTTCATCTCTGTTCTTAATTCCCCAAGACTGGGCTTGGAGTTTTGCCCTGACTTTCCTCTGACTGCTGGTCCTGATGTAGGGCACACTGTATACTTTATCTTCAAGGATGTGGGAACTTGGGTGACTGATGGAGAGCATGATCTTGGTCAAGCCCAGGCAGCCCTCACTGAAGTCAAGGGAAGGTGGTTTCCTTTGTCTAGAGCTGACATTTCCTGCTGAGCACTAGCTCTGGGAGGGGATCCTGAGTCCTGTGGACATGAAGAAGGGGGCCAAAGCAGATGCCCGGGGCACCCCTTTGTTCCTTCTCTTTATCATCCTCTCTGCCTTGAGGCCAGCATCAAAAGCTGGGGCCAGGATTATGTATCCACACCTCACAGACAATACATCTTTCAGATCATTTGAGTTGGAAGGACTTGAGTTTTAGCTGCATGAATTGATAACTTCTTAGAGACTATATTCTCTAGCCAATTAGATTCTTTTCTCTCATTTCTATGCTATCTTTTCCAAATCTAATGGGACTATATTCAACATCCTAAGCATGTTCTTATGATCCAGGAGGTGTACATGGCCCTTGTCACTCCATCTGAGCTTTGATGAAATTGCAGAAAGATTGCAGAAAGATTAATCATGCCATAGCTAAAGGAACACTTCTGAGAAAATCATTGTCAAAAGGATAATTGTACAAGGTCATTAGCCTTCTCAGCCCTTTCTCCCCACTGCCCCTTTCTTTTATGTGACAGGAGGAGCTCAGGGAGACTGCAAGGAGTTGATTGCTGGAGCAATGGGTCAGATGCTGAGAAGGTAGCATCTTCATACATTGCAGTGACTTCCTTACCCCTGGGCTTTGCCCAGTTTGCATGCAGATGTGAAGATAAATCCCAGATCCCTTACTCTGGCACTGAAAATTCCTTTCATCAGGTCCCAACCTCTTGTCTGTGTTTATCTCTAACCATTTCTCCCTTTACACCACATTCCAGGAAGTTGCACAAAATATTGGATATGCTTTCAAAATGCTGTGCACTTTAAGGCGGCTGAACCTTTGCACTGTTTGGAATAGCCTCCAGGCTTTCATTTGTATGAAAACCCCCTAATTATTCTTCAAGACCTGACACAAACATTCCCTCTCAGTCAAAGCTGCCCTGTACTCCTCCAGGTAGAATCAAATCCATCTCATCTCTGTGTTTTCATAATACCTTGCTCATCCTGAGTTATAACATTTTCACATCAGGTTTTAGGATTTTGCCCTTGATTCTGCATCTCTTACTGGTCTGCTGGCTCCTTGGGGACTGCAGACATATCATGTCTTATTCTGGTGCTCTCAGCCCGGGGCTTAACACTGTTTCTGGCACAGAGGCGCTCAATGCCTATTCATGGGGTGAATGGCTAAACTTGTTGGCACCGGGTAGTTTTTGAGAGGATATCTGCTGAATATTACCTCCCTCCCTCAGCTTAGTTCAGAACCAAAAGAGAAGGGACAGAGTTGGAACAGTCAACCCATCACTAAAAATGGCCAAGTTAGAGGATTATGACTTAGCAAAGTCAAGGGGGCTTGTTAGTCCTTACTTTCAGCTTCAAACTTGGGACTGAGAGAAAATAATCTAATCTTCAGACCAAGTGACCATCCCCTGCTAGTGTGGGTTGAGGACCAAAGAGAAAAGGGAGTTAAATCCCCCTTCAATATAATTGATTTATTGAATCAGAACAGTGCAACATGAACACTGCCACCAGGCAGTTCACTCTACATTCATAGGAGCAGAGTTAGGACTTTCAAGAGGTCGAGTGCATTTAGAGAAAGTCTCTCTCCTAGGAATCAGGAGACAGTTTACCCTGTAACTGTAAATATCTTGGATTTATGCTCTTTAAGCATCTTTTATTTTCTACCTTATCTGAGCAAACACTCCCCATTTCCCACTCAGGCTTTCAGTAAAAAAATGTTTTTAAATGTATCTCCTTTCCTTCAAATATTTTATCCTTTTGCTTTTTCCCTCTCTCCTATCCTTATTGAAAATAATGTATAGCTTTGGAAGAATTATACTCAGAGGCTTCCATTTCTGTAATTCTGGGGAGAGATGCAGAGTTATCCCACATTTTTCTCAAGAAGTTAAGTTCTTGATATGTGGCAGACGTTGCCCTTGTATGGATCCATATCAACAGGATTCATGACTTCAAGAGAATCCTAAGCTAGTGGAGAAAGCAATGTGGAAAAAGAAAATCATAATTGAAAGTGGTACACAGTACAATACAGGGAAGCACAGGACGCTGTGGGGATGTAGACTTGAGGATGATTCATTTCACTTGAAGTAGTAGAGGGTAAGGATTTCCTTTTTTTAAAAAAATTATTTATTTATTTATTTGTCTGCATGGGTCTTAGTTGCAGTACATGGGATTTGTCACATGGGATCTTTCATTTCGAGGCACAGACTCTCTAGTTATGGCATGCAAGCTCAGTACTTGTGGCACATGGGCTTAGTTGCTCTGAGGCATGGGAGATCTTAGTGCCCTGAGCATGGATTGAACCCATGTCCCCCTGCATTGCCAGGTGAATTCTTAACCACTGGGCCACCAGGGAGGTTCCCAGAGGGTAAGAATTTTCCAGGTAAAAAACTCAATTCATGGGTAATCAGCGAAGGCTTAAAGGTTACACTTAGGCAGAGTCTTGTAAAATCAATAATCTGTAGGAGTTATGAAAAGTAAAGGGAGTGTGCGTGTTTTTATAGTATTTAAAGAAATAGCATATATGGAGGCTGAGAACTAATGAGATAGCTTGATGTGTGAGAGAAACTACAAGTTGTGCAGTATGGCTGGAATATATGATTCTTGTTGGAGAGTGGCTAGAGAGGGATTGGAGAGTTAGAAGAGGCCTGGGTAAATCAGGTGTCCACGGGAGTATTCTAGGAAACATCTGCCTTCAGGGAATAAGTCACCTTGTGCAACCTAGTGTTATTCTGTGAAGGAGACTCGGAAGCGTGAAAAGCGGACCAGGAGCCCTGAAGAGTGGTCTCATTTCAGCACCACGGCCAGCAGCCGGCCCACTTCTAAGGCTGATTCTCTGGTTTAGAGTTGCCTGAGATTCCAAGGCACTTGGCTAGAAAGTGGAAAGTGACTGAAGAGTTGATGTTCAGAATCTGGTTATAATGAAGTGTGTGTGCATGTTCAATTATTCACGGATTAGTGCACGAGGGTGCTGTTAAGAAGTTGACTCTGGGATTCAAAATTAGGTGGTATTAGCAGGCATTTGTTCCTGAATGTAGAGACATCATTATTTCTGAAGCACGGAAGAGCCAAAACTTGGGCCCCTACTGTATCATATGATGAAAATGTTCTCTTCCATGATGTGCTTTAATTATCATTTTGGGTATATGCACCAGCTCAGAGGCCAGAGTAGTCCTCAGGCTCAGCTTGGAGCTTGGGGCCTCACAAAAGGAAGCTGCTCATTACAGTCTAAAAGTCAGAAAGTACAATTGAAAATTCTCAACTCACTGAGATTGCAATTCATTTGAACATTAATTTTTTTTTACATGAAGTAGAAATAATAGCCATTTCCAAGAGACTTTGCTTTATGACCCTTCTTTCTCTGGCAGATCTGAAGAGGCATTCTTTCCCCTTGGGCTGCCAGAGTTAGCATTTGTCATTTTCCTTTTCACCTGTGGGCATCCATAGGGCTGGGTGTGAAGTTAAACCATTATTCAGCAATCTCTAAACTATTTAAGTCATCAATTCAATGACTTCTGGGAAAGTGAGACTGGTTTGAAGGGGCTAGGGTTTTGCCTGGGTTGAACAGAACTGGTGGAGAGAAGAGGTTTCTGACCTGAGATTCATGAGGAGCTTTCAATAGGTCCTTGATGCTCAGACATTATGTGCAAAAGTGTGTGTGTGTGTGTGTGTGCTCAAGGGTGAGTGTGCATGTTCATGGTTCAAGAGAGCAAGCACATAACTTCCTTCAGATGCTTATAAAGTCCTAAGACTCTTTCAAATGAGTTAAGAGCTACAGGATAGAGAGAGGAGAACAGAGAGAACTCAGTCATCCCTGGCAAAAGTTGCTACCCAAAAGCCCACCCTACTTTACCCCTTAAAAGCCAAAGAGGTGGGCTCCACTGTGAGCCATATAAGGGGAAAGATGGTTTACATTAACTCCTGTTACGCCCAGAACCTAGAATTGTTCCTGGCTTGTGTTTCCCTGGTGGCTCAAACAATAAAGAATGTGCCTACAGTGTGGGAGACCCAGGTTTGATCCCTGGATCAGTAATATCCTCTGGAGAAGGAAATGGCAACCCACTACAGTATTCTTGCCTGGAGAATTCCATGGACAGAGGAGCCTGGTGGGCCTCAGTCCATGGGGTCACAAACAGTCAGACATGACTATATGACTAACACATGCGTGTGTTCAGACTTACCGAATGAGTCAGCTGTTTGCATCAGGTGACCAAAGTATTGGAGCTTCAGCATCAGTCCTTCCAATGAATAGTCAGGGATGATTTCCTTTAGGGTTGATGGGTTTGATCTCCTTGCTGTCCAAGGGAGTCTCAAGAGCCTTCTCCAGCATCACAATTCAAAAGCATCAGTTCTTTGGTGCTCAACATTCTTTATGGTCCAACTTTCACATCAATGCATGACTACTTGAAAAATCATAGTTTTTTTTGCTGTCTTGCATAGTTTTGTTTATACTGATGTTTGTTGGTAAAGTGATGTCTCTGCTTTTTAATACGCTGTCTAGGTTTGTCATAACTTTTCTTCCTAGGAGCAAGTGTTTTTTAGTTTTGTGGCTACAGTCACTGTCTGCAATGATTTTGGAGCCCAAGGAAATAAAATCTGTTACTGTTTCCACTTTTTCCCCATTTGCCATGAACTGATGGTGCCAGATGCCATGATCTTAGTTTTTTTTGAATGTTGAGTTTTAAGCCAGCTTTTGCTAAAGACACACTCTTTCCTTTACTCTTCAAGGAAACCCTACAAGGAAGATATAATTAATATTCTCATTCTATATGAGAAAGCTGAGCCTCAGAGATGACTCAGGTGACCATCCAACATGACACCCTTGGCCTGCATGAAAGCCTGGATTTGAACCCAGGAAATGGGGATGCTTGATAGTTCATCTAGAGACTTGTTTGATAAGTGAGTATACAAGTAAGCAGATTAAGACAATTTCAGCAAGTAACAGTTTCAGGTGGTAATAGATCTTTGGATGACATGGTAGGTAGAATAATGGGCCCTTTAAAGATGTCCACATCATAATTCCCAGAATCTGTGAACATAACAGGTTACATAGAAAAGGAGATTTAAGGTTACAGATGGAATTAAAGTTCTTAATCAGTTAGCCTGAAGATATGAGATTATCCTGGATAGCTGAGCAGGCCCAATGTAACCACGAGGATCCTTAAAAGTGGAGGAGGGAGGTAGAAAGGTCCGTTAGAGGATTGTGTGTAGATCAGCACACAGAGATGCATCATTGACAGCTTTGAAGATAGAGGAAAGGGGCTATGAGCTAAGGGATATGCACAGGGGAGATTTCACAGCCCCTAGAATCTGGAAAGGACAGGAAACAAAATCTCCTAGAGCTTCCAGAAGAAAAGCCACCCCCTTACCCCCAAAAAACATGGCATTGAAATT
Source organism: Bos mutus (assembly GCF_027580195.1). NCBI lineage: Eukaryota > Metazoa > Chordata > Mammalia > Artiodactyla > Bovidae > Bos > Bos mutus. Next base: position 12,507,183 of record NC_091635.1, read on the forward strand.
CAGACCTGAATGACGTGAAGGAGCTGAGACAAAAGCTTTGCAGGTAAAAGGTATGGAGTGAAGGACCTATGATAATAATGATGAGGAACTGGTGACTCCAGGAACAGAAGGTCAGTGCAGTGTCATGGACCAGTAGAATCAGCAACACCTGAGAAATGATTAATATGGAAATGCCCTGATTCCATCCCAAACCTGCTCAATCAGAACCCCTAGGGGCAGAGTCTAGGAATCTGCTTTTGATAAACCTTATTTTTTTTCCCTTGCAACAAATAATCACACTTACAGAAAAGCTGAAAGTACAGCATCAAAGTTGCCGTTTTCTTGAACCACTTGAAAGCAAACTTGACCTGCTGCCCCATCACCCTCAAAACTTTAATGTATATTTTCTATAAATAAGGACACTCTTTCACACAGTCACAACACAGCCTTCAAAATCAGGAGATGAGCACTGACACTGGGTGCGTCTAATCCTGCAAGCCCATTCAAATTTCTCCAATAATGTATTTCACAGTGAAAAGATCTATTTCAGAATCATGTGCTGCATTTAGTTCTTACATCCCTTGAGTCTGGAATAGGTCTTCAGTTTTTCCTTGACTTTCAAGACCTTGACACTTCTTGCAGATTACAGGACAGTTATTTTGGGTCTGTCTGATGCTTCCTCATGATTAAATTCAGTTTATGCGTCGTTGGCAAGAATAGCACAGAAGTGACACTGCAGCCTTCGACTTGCATCCTATCTGGGTGGCATGTGATTTCAATTTGCCCCATTTCTGGAGGTGATCATTTTGATGACTTAATTAAGATGGTGTCTGTCGGGCTTCTCCATTATAAAGTTATTCTTTTCCTCTTTGTAATAAGTGAGTGTTTTGCTGGATGCTATTTTGAAATTATGTCATTGTTATATTCCTCATCACATTTGCAATGTATTCGTTTATTTGTATGTCTCTGTGTGAGCTTACAGTTTCCCATTTTATTCAGTAGATTATAATCCATTACCACCATTGTTTAGCTTCCCAGGTGGCTCAATGGTAAAGAATTCGCCTGCAAATGCAAGAGAGGCAGGAGACCCGGTTTGATCACTGGCTCAGGAAGATCCTCTGCAGGAGGAAATGGCAACCCACTCCAGTATTCTTGCCTGGGAAATCCCATGGACAGAGGAGGTGGTGGGCTACAGTCCAAGTTGCAAAGAGTCAGATATGACTGAGTGACGGAGCACGTACCACCATTGTTTAATTGGTATTCAGATGATCTCATATTTGACCTGTGGGAATCCATTCAAACTGCCCTTGGGTCCTTTTGACGCGCCCCCATCATTCTTCGAGCTCTTCCCTGCCTTCAGGCACAAGATTCAGGTTCATTTTGTATCTTCCCTGCCCCAGGCCTTGCATCAGCCATTTCTCCAAGGAGCTCTTTTTTTATATTATTATTACTGGAAAATGGTATTTAGAAACCAAGATGCTAGATATGTTCATTGATACTGGAGTATAACTGCTTTAAGGACTTCTCAGAAGACAAAGCTAAGAAATATATATATTATGTATATATATATTACACATATACACCATACACTACCTTTACATTTATTTCTACCTTTAAATATATATATTTTAAGATTTAATTTTTCTTTTTTTTGCTACACTGCATGGCATATGAGATCTTAGCTCCCAGACCAGGGATATAACTCACACCTATTCCATTAGAAGCTCAGAGTCTTAACCTCTGGACCACCAGGAAAGTCCCCCAAATATTTTGAAATAATTATTATTTTGATAAGTATCTTTATTTCTACCTTTATGTTGCTGTTGTTTAGTCTCTAAGTCATGTCTGACTCTTCTGTGACTCCATGGGCTTTAGCCTGCCAGGCTCCTCTGTCCATGGGATTTTCCAGGCAAGAATACTGGAATGGGCTGTCATTTCCTTCTCCAGGGGATCTTCCTGACCTAGGAATCAAATCCAAGTCTCCTGCATTGCAGGTGGATTCTTTACCACTGAGCCACCTGGGAAGCCCCCTCTACATTTATATCAACCTCTGGATATAGGAACCCATGAGTTGACATCTATATATCCGAATTCAAATTCAACATCACAGCATTCACTCTAGTTTTCTCCCCTCTGATGTTCATAACCTGCTTCCTCAGTAATGGCAAACACGGTGTTCTTTCCTAGGGTTGTTCTAACAAACTACCCAAACCAAGTGGCTTAAACAAAAGTCACTTACTGTCTCACAGTTCTGCAGGCTGGAAGGCCAGCATCAAGGTGTCCTCAGGGCTGGGTCCATCTGTCGCTGTGAGGGAGACTCTGCTTCATGCTTCTCTCCTGGCTTCTGGTGGTTTTCTGGCAACCTTTAGTTTTCCTTGGCTTGTAAATGCTTCACTCTGATCTCTGCCTTCATGGTCACATTAGTCCTCCCTACATATGTGTTCAGACTTCCCCCTTCTCATCATGACATCAGTCATATTGGATTAAGGGCCAGCCTACTCCGGTATAGTAAAAAAGTGAAGTGAAACTGTTAGTTGCTCAGTCGTGTGCCACTCTCTGTGACCCCATGGACTATAGGCTCTGTCCATGGGGCTCTCTAGGCAAGAGTACTGGAATGGGTTGCCATTCCCTTTCCCAGGGGATCTTCCCGGCCTAGGGATCAAACTGGGGTCTCCCTCATTGCAGGGAGATTCTTTACCATCTGAGCCACCAGGGAAGCCCCTCATCTAAATGATTATATTTGTAACAACTTTATTCCCAAGCAAGATCGTGTTCTGGGGACTTCAACATAAGGCTTTTGGTGGGATACAGTTCAACCCATGACACCTGGTTTCCATTGTCCTGAATATTTTGATGATCAGTCCTCCTGACTGTGACCAACCTGCCATCTGAGCTGCCACATTGTCCCTTACACAGCACCCTCTTATCCTGCTTGGGCTCTGAATCCTCATTCCAGGCTACCGTCCCTTCCCCATATAGGTGCCATACACCCCACGTCAGCTCTGACACCCATGACACTCACCCATCCGTGGGGATGCCCTTTTTGCCTTGCTGGGGCCCTGACCTCCTACACCATGCTGCCCCCACTCCCTGGTTGCCCCCTGACTCTCCCTTTGCCAAGTCACTGAGCCCTCGCATGGATGTCTTCCTCAGCCAGTTTCTGGTTCTGCCACCACATGCCAGGTTGCCCCTCTGGGGTGGCATCCTCCTCACCTGCTCGGGTGCTGACATCTCATGCTGCCTTCCTCCTCAGCCCGTTAGGGAGGGTCCTAGTGCCCTGTGTGGGGCAGCCACCCTTGGCCATCACCCACCTCCCACTGCTCCTCCTGCCCCCCGCTTCCTGCATGTACCTGCCTTGCTCTGCTGCTCCTACTGGCTTTAGGACTGAACCTCAGGAAGGAAGGGCAGGCAAGGAAGGACACCGGAGGAAGAGGACCAGGAACCTGTTTCAACAAGCTCTGTGGTGATTTGTATGCATGTGTGCAAAAGTCTGCATGCGACCCCTGGTCTAATGGTGGGTGAGCACTGCAACATGGGCTGGAGAGGCGGGCGAGGCCAGGTCCTGTCCGGGAGGGTCTTATAGGTTTTACTTAAGAAGCTCGATTTTATTGTTTAAAAGAGTTGACAAAAATAGGTTTATCTGGAGCAGAAATGCCATCACCGGAGATATAAATTAGCTCTGAGATGAATCTCTTGTCCTGACACAGGACTCATCAGTTACTTAAATAAATCACTCACCCCTCCCCACTTTCTTTTAGCTTTTAGCATGCTTAAGCGATCCCTTCTAAAGGAACAAGAGAGCTTTCTTGACAGTCTGCCCATTTGCAGCTCTCTCTCTCCTTTCCCAGCCATGCTTCTTGCAAATGTTTCTCTGTTTTTTTGTCTTCATGTCCTAGAATGCTATTCACACCTCGACCCAGTTCAATCTGGCTTCTACTCAGTTTTGTTTTTATTCTGCCTGCGCTGGGAGGCCACCAAAGGGTTTTAAGAAGAAGAGCACAACTTGATTTATGCTTTGGAAAGATCCCTCTGGCTACTTTGAAGAGAAGGGATTTGAAAAAGCCAAGAGAGAGAGCAGGATGGGCCAGTCTGGAGGCAGCCACGCTACCAGTTGAGAAGATGCTCATGTGGGCAGAGTGTTAATAGGGGACTTGGTGAGAGGGAGACAGATTTGGGTATATTTGGAGGTAAAGCTGGCCGGGTGTTCAGATGGATTGAGGGGAAGAGAGCAGACTTACAGAAGACATCTAGGGGCTTGGTCAGAGAAGCTGGGGGGATGGTAGTTTCAGGAAATGACTAGACTGGAGCAAGTTTGGAGAAGGGGCCATCCAGAAGTTTGATGGGGGTCATATTTGCTTGAGATCCTATCTTCATGTTGATAACAAGTAACCCGTTGAACATAAGGTATCAGTTTGGAATGAAGGGGTGGGGTTAGGGCTAAAGGTACAAACCCAGGAGTCATTGGTTGATAGGTGACTCTCTCCTGGAGGGGTCACTGAACTGGTGTGAGCTTGAAATGTGACATCACCATGAGATGCTAAGGAAGGCTGGGGAGAAGCGTCCAGGGAGAGAGCACTGTCTAAGTGGCAGTCATCAGGGGAGGGTTTGGCAGTAAATTGTGGACAGGCTGCAGGTCAATGCTTGTCAACACTTCTGCAATAATTGACTTGCAGAATGGAGGGGGAAGTCAACATCCTAGCAGGAAAGTGTACAGTCACTCACATGTGGGACCATTGCCAGACCTATCAACCTCTCCATTGAAGAATAAAGTTTGTTCCAGTTTGATGGTAGGTTCAAGGCTTGACTCAGAGCCCCTGCAGAAGGCAGCCCCTGTCACTCTCCAGTTCTGAGACTCTGCAATACCATGGCATTAGTGCCTGCCCCGTGACTGCAGGGCACTTCAGAGTTTACAAATCGTGCTGACATCCACGATCCCAGCTAATACTCACTCCAGTCCTCAGAGAGCTGGACAGATTTTTCTAGCCCTGTTTTCTATCCAAGGAAACTAAGACCTGGGAGGTTTGCTTGTCCAGGACTGCATATCCAGGATGTGGTAGTGTCAGGACTTCCAAGTAGGGCTGTCTGCTTCTAAAAACTCAATCTCAGCTTCTCACCTTGGTCAGAATTCATGGCTGCCTCCATCACAGATAAAATGAGACCCATAGTGTGCTGCTGTATCCTGGGATGCATGTCTCATTCTCTCAATTCTTACCCTTGCAGAGACTGCACTTTCCTAAGGACCTGGCTTGCACAGGTTTTTCTCCTCCTGGACTGTCCTTAACCCCTTCCCTCCTGGTCAGAGCTCTGATCTCCCAGTCCTACCCCATCAGCTTGTTCTTCAAAGCCCACAGCTCTCATCTCCCCAGTGCCTCCTAAATGCTTCAGCTTCTCAACCCGGCCCCTTCCAGGGAGGTCCCCCTGATTGCTCTGCCTTTCTCCAGACTCCAGTCACCTTGACCTCTTCCCCTGAACCCCCTCCATGTGCCTGTGACACATTACCAACAAGGCAGCATGAGATTTTTCACACTTGGTCCCCCATCTTAACTGTTCTGACTGGAGTTACCTCCCTCTCAGGGTCTTCAAGGTCAAGCTCAACGTCTCTCCTTCCCCAAGGGATGTGATTCAGCTTTCTCTGAACCAGCAGAAGCAAATCAATCAAATATGCATTCTGAGTCATAGAATCTCCCAGGACCTTAAAGATCACCTCCTTCGACCTTCTGTCTGATGTTCTTCTTCCTTCTCCAATATTCTCCTCCAGCTGAGTCTTTCCTGACCAACTCACCAACTCTTCGTAAAAGTCATTCCTTCTTTGGACAGACACCTTAAGAATCTCTTTCCCTTTCTCCCTCAAAATTTACCTACCAGCAATAACTCCCCCTCCCCAAAGCTACCAGGATAGGACCAGTTCTGTCCCAGGGTGCCCATTCAGGGATGCAAAGACAGTGATCCTGATGCTAAGGCTTCTCCTCTTTAAACATCACTTTCCCACTCTCTGTATCATCTCAGGGCTCCTCCTTTATCCTGGCCTCCTTCCCAAGATGGGTTGTCCTAGAGATTCTTTACCTCCTTGCCTCAGTGAAGATTTAGACAGGATTCAGTAAGTGTTTGTTGAGTACCATCTCTGTAGCAGGCTGCAGTCCAGGAAGTATGAATACAACAGACACCAGTCCAGTCCACATCCCAGTGGTCCACTGATCTACCACTGTATGGCTCTGCACCCTTCCTAGTGCTTGTGACAACCAGTCCCAAAGCTGTGCTTATATGTGAGTTCCAGGCGCTGCTCTAGGTGCTAGAGATGCAAAGATAAATATGTATTGTTCTTGGCTCCGAAGGCTCATGGCCGCACTGGCTTAAACAGACTGGTTAATAGGTTTGTATTGAATCTGTGGGTCTGACTCTGTCTGTCTTTCACACACACAGATACATGTCCATTGCAGGAAGTCAGCTAACTTCTGATCCATACATGCACATTTGTGCATCAGTGCCAACCCAAGAAACACCTCCATCTCTCCTCACCCTCTGCCCTGCCCCAGAGGATTCTGGGGATCTGTCTGTCGTGCTCAGTCATGTCTGACTCTTTTGTGACACTATGGACTATAGTCCACCAGGCTCCTCTGTCCTTGGGACTTCCCAGGCAAGAATACTGGAGTGGGTTGCCATTTCCTTCTCCAGGGGATCTTCCTGACCCAGGACCTGACCTCTCCTGGGAGTCTGGTCCTTGGCAAAAATCCTTGAGGGGGGTCCATAGCACATAAGGTGGGTCTGTTGTACTGCATTGTTCTGGGCTAGATAAATAGTTATCCCCAGTCAATGTGGTTAAGTAATCATCAAACCACATAATTCAGAAATCATGCTCCTTAAAAGCTCCCCATTTAATGCACGACAGAAAATGCTAATCTGCTGCACAAGATCGTGTTTTATTTTTCTAGACAGGAAGCATTTTCTTCAGTCACATAATGACTTTCGTTGACATAATAATGAAGGAATGTGAATTTAAAACAGCCTAGGATGCTGGAGTGTTCTTTGTTATCTGGGGTGCTGGCTGCACGGAAATAGCCCGAGTAACTGCTGACTGGCCAGGCAGTGTCTTCATTGAATTAACTGCTTACAAAGATTGAAATTTACCAAATTAAATTTTAGTGAGTAATTTCCGTTCATATAAATGGCAGAAATTAAACTGTTGTGGATGTGGTTGGGCTGTCACAGGGGCCTGACAGCACATTAGTGTGTGTGATGCCGTGGAGTCAGGCAGAACCAGGATGTGGTCAGTAGAAGACCTATCCACAGGCGGGGGAACGGGAAGATTGAACTGGTTGAGCTCTGAAATCGGGAAGGTAAGTGTTCAAATCCCAGGTTTCTTGCTTCCTATCGTATGACCTCTCTGAGCCTCAGTTTCCTTATCTGTAAAGTGGGCAGAATGAAGGGCTATTTAGAGATGAAAATGAATTATATCAATAAAAGTATTTGTGTGTGTATTGTGTGTGTGTTAGTCGCTTAGTCATGTCCAACTCATTGCAACATCATGGACTGTAGCCCACTAGACTCCTCTGTCCATGGGATTTCCCAGGAAAGAATATTGGAGTGGGTAGCCATTCCCTTCTCCAGGGGATCTTCTCTATCCAGGGATCTTCTCCACTGGGTCTCCTGCATTGCAGGCAGATTCTTTACCATCTGAGCAACTGGGGAAGCCCATAATGCATTTGGTTACCTGTCAAGGTCTATGTAAATATTGTTGGCTGTTGCTAGGTAGCTCCTAGCCTAAAGAAGTTGAACAGGAACAAATTCAGTTCAGTTCAGTTGCTCAGTTGTATCCAACCGCATCCCTGGACTGCAGCACACCAGGCTTCCCTGTCCATCACCAACTCCCAGAACTTGCTCAAACTCATGTCCATCAAGTCGGTGATGCCATCCAGCCGTCTCATCCTGTGTCGTCCCCTTCTCCTCCCGCCTTTCCCAGCATTAGGGTCTTTTCCAAGGAGTCCATTCTTTGCATCATGTGGCTAAAGTATTGGAGCTTCAGCTTCAGCATCAGTATTTCCAATGAATATTCAGGACTGATTTCCTTTAGGATGGACTGGTTTGATCGCCTTGCAGTCCAAGGGACTCTCAAGAGTCTTCTCCAACACCACAGTTCAAAAGCATCAATTCTTCAGTGCTCAGCCTACTTTATGGCCCGACTCTCACATCCATACATGACCACTGGAAAAATAATAGCTTTGACTAGATGCACCTTTGTTGGCAAAGTAATGTCTCTGCTTTTTAATATGCTGTCTAGGTTGGTCCTAGCTTTTCTTCCAAGGAGCAGGTGTCTTTTAATTTCATGGCTGTAATTGCCATCTGCAGTGATTTTGGAGCCCAAGAAAATAAAGTCTCTCACTATTTCCATTGTTTCCCCATCTATTTGCCAGGAGGAGATGGGACTGGATGCCATCATCTTCACTTTTTGAATGTTGATTTTTAAGCCAGATTTTTCAAGTGAAAAATCACTTTCATCAGAGGCTCTTTAGTTCTGCTTTACTTTCTGCCATGAGTGGTGTCATCTGCCTATCTGAGGTTATTGGAACAAACTAAGACTGAAAAAAAAAGCTCTCCTCTGGTTATCCTACCTTTTGCAAGAGCTGGTGTTGGCTACTTCCAAGCCCATCAGATGGCACAGAGAAGACTTAGAAGACCCAATACACCTTTGGAAATAGGTTCCATTGGACAGAACCACATAGCCAGTCAGGTTAATGGTTAGCTGGATTAATTAACTACAACCCTAGTTGTTGTATTGATGTGTATCTATTGGTAAAACAATAGATGAAAAACAAAATTTTTGCCTTCTCTGTCCACGGTGAGATTAAGGAGATAATGATAAGACACCATTTTCTCCCTTGTGTAGAGCACATGTGTGGTAGGTCAGATTATTGTTTAGAAATATCCACCTACTCTTCCTCGCCTTCATGGAAGTGCATGTCCTTACTCCTTAGGTTCCAATTTGGCCATTTGACTCACCTGACATATTCACAAACATGATGCAGGCAAGGACTTGAAATATACTTTGCAGCTGGGCACCCCTGCCATGGCCATGAGAAGAGCTTCTCCCAAGTAGAAGCTTCCCCTCTATCCTGGGCTCAAAAATAAATATACAGGGACTAGACCAGAGCTCATCTTGATGGAGAGGAACCAGTTCTAGCCAAACCACAGCCTAAAGCCAAATCACAGCCTAAAGCCTCTAGCCAAACTCATCCCAGTCTAGCCTAGCTCACACAACCTTTGCTTACATGCAGATTTGTGAATGAAATGAATGCTGATTGTTCTAGGACACTGAGATTTTTGTGATTGGTCATGACACAGCAAGAACTGACTGATCCAAGGTGCTTTCATTTCCATTGGCTCATTCAACCTGCAGAAACCACCCCTAATGATACAGATAGGCTAAGTAATTTTGATTCTCTTCTTTATATGAAAGAACTGTGGCTCAGGAAGAAGAAATGACTTATTACAGTCACGAAGCCAGTCAGAGACAGAATCTAGCCTTTTAGTGCACAGTTGAGTATTCTTTTCCATGTATGACAACCACTTCCCTACTTGGGTGTTGGGAGCTGGGGGAGCTTCCTGGGCCCTCAAGGGTAGAAAGATAATCTTCTTCCACTTTATAGTTTCACCAAAGGCCAGTCTGTCAGCAGAGTTGGAAGGGCTGAGTGACCTCCCAGGAGGCAGTTAATGACTGGCCTGTGGTTCACACCAGGGCATTTCCTATGATCTGGGTTGGTGCCAAATCATAGTGTCACTGGGCAGAGACAGAAAGCAGTTTGTCATGTATAAATTTAACAGGCAATAATGCCAGTAACTGAATAGTATATCATTCCTAACGATGTTGTCAGCCTGTAATCAGTCTAATTTACGTTGTCAATATGATGTAATAGTCCCCCCCAGTGTGGGTCTCCAGAAAGGCAAGATCCAGCAACGTGTGAGCCCATTGTGGATTTCCACTGGTTCTGACTCCGGAAATCAAATGAAGATGTCTGATTCCCACTTCAGAGAATCTGAGGGAATGGATGTAAAACGCCCGGCATAGGGCTGATACACAGTAGCCATGCGGTGGGGCGGTTGGTATTGGTTTTGCTGGCATGTAGATGAACCAGCTAGTGGTGGAAACCTTGCCCTTTGAGAAACAGAGGAAGGAGATTTTAGAGCTCAGAGATGGCCTTGGTGTGCTTCCTGTACCCCTTTGCTGTCATTATTTCTTTTAAGAAAGGCTCCATGAGGTTTACAAAAGCCTTCTAATGCAGAATTAATACCTCCCTGCAGATAAGAACCAGGTGTCTTAGCGGTAAAGAATCTACCTGCCAATGCAGGAGACACAGGAGACACAGGTTCGATCCCTGGGTCGGGAAGATTCTCTGGAGAAGGGAGTGGCACACACTCCAATATTCTCACCTGGAGAATCCCATGGATAGTGGAGCCTGGCAGGCTGCAGTCCATGGGGCCACAGAGTCAGACACAACTTAGCGACAAAGCAGCAGCAACAGATAAGAAATGAGGGCATCTGATGCCAGGTCGGTGCTTAACGAAGGAAAGAGTCTCATATTCTTGGCAAATCGTGGGTAAGGAAACCTGCAATTGCAGCATCCAGTTAGTAAAGTAAAAAATCTGGGCCTTCTTCCTCCCTCCTCTCCTTCTACCTCTTATATGTGCCAAATCACTTCAGTAGTGTCCAGCTCTGTGCGACCCCATGGACTGTAGCTCACCAGGCTCCTCTGTCTATGGGATTCTTCAAGCAAGAATACATCCACCAATAAAATATCCTGCAGGGACCTACATTTCTTCCCATCCACCTGCTTCCACCCTGTGTAGCGGATCAGCCCCCCACATGCCGTGTTTCTACTTCTGTCCTCCTCTGAGTTAATCTCCACACAGTGGCTGACTTAATGGTTTTAGGTCAGACTCTAAATCGCGACACTCTGCATAAAATCCTTGGCACTTAGACTAAAATCCAAACTCCATCCGTGCTCTATGGATCAGTCAGGGTTCAGCCAGGAAAATAGAATCCATGCCAGATGCATATTAAAAAGGGGATGTTAATACGGGAATGAGCTACAAAGGTGGATGGAGAGCTGAAAGGGCGGCAGGGAAAGGTGAGGTGACCCAACGATTAGTCACTGCAGGGAGCCACCCCCAGCCGTGGGGCGGCAGGGACAGAGGGAGGAGGTGGAGTGACCAGAGTCCAGAAGGCACGGCCACCCGGTGGAAGCAGGATGGTGGATGAGCCTGGTAGGGAGTGGGGCCAAGGGGCAGAGGAGATAGGCCATTTCTGGAACTTGCACCCATAGCAGAGTATGAAGAAGGAATACCAGGAAAAAGGCTCTTTCCTTTTTCTCACCTTCCAGTCTCCTCAGCTGGGCAATTGCATTTCCAGGCATCTCTTCTGGAGAGAAATGTGTATGTGTACATGAGGAATCACACACAAGCAGGGTTTTCGCAAACACTGCTTGAGATAGCGTTCAGCTAGAAACTAATCTAAATGTTCATCCATAGGAAAATAGATAATCATTCCTGCATGCGACTGCTGCTCAGCAGTTCAAAGGCGTGGGATCCGTGAAAACAAAATCAAGTGAAAACAACTGAGCTGGTCATTTGCCGGTCTGCTATGACATCTGTTGCCCATTCCTGTCCTGTTCTGCAGAGTCCCTCCCTCTGGCAGAGTCCCTGAGCCCTGCACACTGGTTTCCCAGGTGTCCTTGCAATGGGCGTCCAGCAAAGTTGAACCACGGGCCGGAGATGGAAGGTGCATGGAAGACAGAGCCAAGTCATTGACATTTTTATTAGGTGCTGACAGCTTGTCCTTAAAGAAGCCTGCACCCATTTATCCTGCCACCATTGCACAGAGAAATGCCCATTTCTCTACGCCCCAACCAGTGCTTCTCTGAAAAAAAATGTTAATTGAAGTATAGTTGATTTACAATATGTGCTAGTTTCTGGTGATTCAGCAAAGTGATTCAGTTATACACAGATATATCCTTTTTCATATTGTTTTCCATTATGGCTTGTTACAGGATATTGAATATAGTTCTCTGTGCTATACAGTAGGAACTTGTTCCAACCAGCGCTTTTTGCTGCTTTTAAAATCTAATCCGCAAGTAATGGAAGCTCATTGTTGCTTTGGGTTGCATTTCTTTGGTTACGAATAAGACTGAGCAATTTACTCTCTGTTCTTGGTCATTTATAGTTCTCATACTGTGGGGTGGTTTGGTATTTTAATTTCAATTTTTTTGTTTGTTTGTTTTTAATTTTTTTAAATTTTATTTTGTTTTTAAACTTTACAAAATTGTATTAGTTTTGCCAAATATCGAAATGAATCTGCCACAGGTATACATGTGTTCCCCATCCTGAACCCTCCTCCCTCCTCCCTCCCCATACCATCCCTCTGGGTCATCCCAGTGCACCAGCCCCAAGCATCCAGTATCATGCATCGAACCTAGACTGGCAACTCGTTTCATACATGATATTTATAATTTTTCACTGAATAAAAAATTCTACAATAAAATAGGGAAAACTGTATTTTAAAAGTTCCTTTGAAGGATCATTGTAGCTCAGTGTGCAAGATAAAGATTACATTACAAAATAACCTATCATTCCAGAAATTATATTTTACATTGATTACTATTATTATTGTTATTTAGTTTTTTGTTTTTGTTCCTGTTTTTTCCCCCATATTGTGTTGATTGCCTTTTCATAATGTCTGCCTAGTTCTCTTTTTCTTATTGATTTGTAGAGATTTTCATTTATTCTAGGGTTTTACATGCTTTATCTGTTGCACATGTGACAAACATTCCCTAGAATGTCTTCTCTCTTGGATCTTGTTTTCTGGGAACTCATATATTTCTGCTCTGTGTTAAACTGGCGGCGTGCTGTGTGACTCTTGAATTTGTTTTTCCCAATTTGACCCCCGAGTTTGTTGTATTGTTTTACTCTTTAACTTTCCCTTCTTTGTTCGTTTTTATTCTTTCCTCGTTTTACTGATGTACTATCTTCCAGTAACTTTTACAGAAAAGATGTATGGGAGGTCAAGGTTTCCAAAGCCCCGTGTGTTCCAAGCAGCTCTGTTTTCCCTTAGGCTTGATTCATTGTGTAGTCATGGCCTGATCTCTCTTGCTTTACTTTGTAAATGATGAGTTTTGGGGTTTACTTCTGCCTTTCCATTAGACTGTGAGTTTTGTCTCTTCTCTGACTCTACAGTGCTTGGGACAAAAGGACAGTGGAAAGAACATGGGGACTTTGCTCCAAGACCCACAGTTCCCCTCTGTTTCTGAGCACTGCACTTCATTGTCATCCTCCATTCCACTGGGCGCCCCAGGCAGGACGGTGGCCTTGTCCCCACGGGGTTCGCCATGCCCAGCGTGCCATGGACTCCACACTGTAAGTGCCGCCTGCTCAGTTGTCTTGTGTCCACAGCACCCAGAAGCCCCTCTATTCCCTCCTGCCTTCTCTTCCAGGAAACACCTACTCTGGGCCAGTCGAGGAAGTATACACACATATTGCAAAGACACAGGTTCAGTTCCACCCATCTCAATAAAGGGAATATCACAATAAAGCAAGTCAGTCTCCTAGTGCATATGAAAGTTATATTTATAGAAAACAATCTTAATGTTACCAGAGGGAAAAGGCAGGGGGAGGGGGGAGGGATATAACAGAGTTTGGAATTAACAGTTATATAACACTATATATCATTGGAGAAGGAAACGGCAACCCACTCCAGTGTTCTTGCCTGGAGAATCCCAGGGACAGGGGAGCCTGGTGGGCTGCCGTCTATGGGGTTGCACAGAGTCGAACACGACTGAAGCAACTTAGCAGCAGCAGCAGCAACACTATATATAAACTAGATAAACAACAAAGTTTTATTGTACAACATAAGGGAACTACATTCAATATCTTGTAATAACCTATAATGGAAAGAATTTGAAAAAGAATATATACATGTATAACTGAATCACTCTGCCATATACCTGAACTAACGCAACATTATAAATCAACCCTGCTGCAATTAAAAAATCAAGAAAAGCTATGTTCACATTCTACTGTGGTTTATTAAGTGTGGAATAGTGTTATGTCTAAAAAAAAACCCAATCCATATACCTTAATTAAAAATTTGTTAATGCTAAAAGTTACCCATCATCTGAGTCTTTAGTGAGTTGTAGTAGTAACATCAAAGATCACTGATCACAGTCCACCATAACAAATAGAATAATAATGTAAAAGTTTGTAATATCATAAGAATTACCAAAATCTGACACAGAGACATGAGGTGAGCAAATGCTGTTGGAAAACGCCAATTGACTTGCTCGACACAGGGTTGCCACAATTCTTCAATTTGTGAAAGCCGCGATATCAGGAGGAGGTCACTTCCTGTGGATTCTTACGCCTTCACACGACATGATGAAAGCCTTCCTTTAAATGTTCGTCACCTGTGTATATGAGGGGTGGGGGATAACTTTGTAGGAACACAGTCCTTGTAACTCCCTCCTCTCACCAACCTTCCCCTGCCCCCAGGCAACGCCCACTCCTGCCAGAGAGCTCTACAGGACGCCACTGGGTGGATGAAGGTGAAGCTGGGAAAGTCAAAGGGCCTGGAAGATGGAGATGGGATTAGATGGAGATGGGATGCCCGGCCCTGGGGAGGCAAGGGGAGGGAGAAGGGCCTCTCTCCAGGGAGGAATGGCAAGAGCTACGGTTCATTTCTCCATCTGCATGGGTTCGATGAACACTGCTCTAACCAGCCCCTGAGGACAGTGGGTACATCTAAACAAAATTAACAGGCAGAAGGCTGGCATGCTGAAGGGAGAGGGAGAGCATTGAAAGGGCAATCAGAAGCTCTGAGTTTGTGTCTTGACTTGGCCACTTACTATCTGTGTGTCCTTGAGTAAATCATTGAGCTTCTCTGGGCTCTCATTTCTTATCTATCCAATGAGTTAGTCTCCGTGAAAACTATACAAATGATGAATTTCTGTGCAAATGTGAAGGCAGGCTAATTATACTATTTGGAAGAGAGTTTTATGTGCTATACACTATAATATCTTTTATAAAATCCATCGTCTCATTTAGTCCTTCCAATGAATCCAGGTGAAAAATCTTAATAACCTCTTTTAAAAGTTTTATTTACTTGTTTATGGCTGTGCTGGGTCTTTGTTGTCGTGGGCAGGCCTTCTGTAGGTGCAGCTCGTGGGGGCTGCTTCCCAGTTGCAGTGCCAGGGCTTTTCATTGGGTGGCTTTGCTTGCTGTGGAGCACGGGCTCTAGGCATATGGGCTTCAGTAGTCGCAGCTCATGGGCTGTAGCGCCCAGGCTCAGTAGCTTTGGTGCATAGGCTTAGTTGCTCCACAGTATTTGGAATCTTCCCAGACCAGAGATGAACCCAATTCTCCTATATTGGCAGGTGAGCCAATATAGGCTCATCTCTCACCACTGAGCCACCAAGGAAGTCCCTTACTAGCCTCTTTGAAAGTGAGAAAACAGCCTCAAAGAGGCCAATGACTTGACCAAGGCAACCTGGATAAGAATGGCAGAGCCTCAAAGGACCCGAGTCTTCCAAGTCACAGTCCTGCCGCCTCTCTACCCATGAGCTTCTCTCGCTCAAGACTGGTGATAAGCACGTGCTTATCTGAAAACTCCTCAGTGGTAGCTGTTGACTGGACAAGGCAGTGCCTTTGGTTTTCATTTTTCATTCAGACGTTTTGTTGCTGGATACACATTGTCTTCATTTCCAGTGCTAAATTCCATACCAAAGGGTACCATCTGGGGGAAATAATTCAGCCTCCCTGGGCCTTGGTTGCCTTCATAATTCTCATGGCTTCCTTTCTCTGGGCTTGCTAGAGTAATGACAAGGCCTCTTTGAGACCACAAAGCTCACCTGTGGGGTCACAGAGCCTCTGCTAGGATAAAGAACTACTTAAACTTCAACACAGTGGCTCAGAGTCAGTGTAAAGCATAGAATCACCTAGTTTATTCCTTTTGCCTTTTCAGTGGGGAAATGGAGGATCAGAGAGGGCAGTGGCTTACCTAAAGTCACCAGCAACAAAGATCAGACCAGAACTCACAAGGCATGCATCTCTCACCTCTTCATGGGATGGTTGTCTTGGCATCTTTGGTCAGGATCTTGGCATAACATCCTTGGAAGTGACTTTGGCTTTCAGTTTTCATGGTGAAAGCAGGAATAGGCAAACATTTTCCATAAGGGGCCAGAGTAAATAATCTAGGTTTTGTGGCTTGTGTGATCTCTGCAAAGCTACTCATCTCTGCCCTGATGGTTAAAAGAAGCCATAGACAAATATAAATGAATAAGCATGGTTGTTTTGATAAAGCTTTACTTGCAAAGATAGGAAGTGGGACAAATTTGGCCTTCAGGCTGTAGTTTGCCAACCCCTAGTTTAAAGATTTTTTTTTCCAAGATCTGGTCTACAGTCCATGCAACATCTGAAATCCCCTCATTTTGTTAAAAAAAAAAAAAAAAAGCAGAGTCATGATTGGGCAATCAGGGTAGGAGAATTCTTCCATGAGGACCAGAATCCATTTGTAAAGTGCCAGGCTTTGGCTGGGCCAGTTTTGGCTAGTCTTGGATTTTCACTTTGTTTAGAGGGTCATTCATAGCATTAATTTTGCAAAATGCAAGTGGCCAACAAAAAGGGAATTGGTATGAATAAGGGCAGGACAGGCCTCCTCTGCCTGTGCACCTGCTGGCCCAGAAACCCTCTGGGGTCCCAGAGCCCCATGCTTCTTAGAGTTTATCATCCCACCTTGGAATTTTCCACTTTTCTTTTTTTAAAATTAATTAATTTATTTGGCTGCACCAGGATCTTTAGTTGTAGCATGTGGGATCTAGTTCCCTGACCAAGGATCAGACCTGGGCCCCCTTCATTGGGAGCGCAGAGTCTTAGCCATCAGGGAAGTCCCAAAGTCCTTGCTTTTAAAGTGGCTGCACAAGCAGCTCCCATCCTGTGACTGGGGCAGAGCTCTGGCAATGCTGGAGCTTACCTCCTAGGCCTGGACCAGTGTGAGGTCTCCTCTTCCTCTCTGCTTCTATATAACAAAGGAGATGATGGAGGAGAGGGGTGGATTCTAGCACTTGAACAGAAGTGAGTTTGTTTCCTTTGTCTTCAGTTGGATGGTGTGATATGAACTCTGCAATATGGTGCCACTAGCCACAGGTGGCTGTTTAAATGTAAGCTAAATAAAATAAAAAATGTGATTCCTCAACTTCAACTTCTAGGAGGAATGGCAGGGACCAGATTTATCCCCGTGCCTGAAATAATAGCAGCAACAACCAAAAGGAAAAATATATGAAACGATGATTTCTAAGAGACTGGATATCATGAAATTAAGGGCATCAATCCCTGAAAGATGGATAGCCACCAAGGGGCCCACCATTTCCTCAGCTTCCTGCCTCGACTGCAGTTTCCAGCCTGCAGTGCACGTTTTCCTCTTATTTGTTTTGCTACACACACAGCAGTCTTTGTATAATCAATACCAGTGCCAGCACCAAGAGTAGGACCACTGAAGAGGGTTTTGGGAGTGGCTGCTTGTTTGCATTTCTATCTTCAGGTTACATTCTACTCATGCAGTTAGATCATTTTGATTCACTGGGTAGGGACTTCCCTGGTGGTAACTCCCAATGCGGGGGGCCATTCCTGATCCAGGGAGCTAGGTTCTATACGCCTCAATTAAAAGTTCACATGCTGAAACTAAAGAGCCCATGTGCCGCAGCTAAGACCAGATGCAGCCAAATAATAAATAAACACTAAAAAAAAGTTACTGAGTAACTTCCTCTCCAGGTGCATAGTTAACTGATGGGTCAAGCAGCCAGACTCTCCTGTTCATTATTTTCTATTTTTAGGGATTGTTTTTTAAGATTTAATTTTATTTTGAACATTTTTTGTGCAGTTATGTAAAATCTTCACATGGTTCCAAAGCAAAAACAATGAAACAAGTCAAATTCAAAGAAACCAACTTTTTATCTCTTTTCTCCTCTCCCATCCTATCATTTCCTGTCCCCTTCAGTACACTTTAAAATGTTTTATGGTTTATCCCTTCCTTAAAAAAACAAAAGATATATTTTTAATTTTCTTCCTTTTTCATATAAACCATATATATTTTACCTAATTTTTTACTTTTTAGCTTAGCATCTTGCATTCTCCCTCTTGGTTTTGTTTTTCACTTAATATATCCTGAAGATCACTCCACAGCAATAAATAGAGGTAACCCCCATTTTTTTAGAGTTGCAATAGTATTCTGTGGCATGGATATATGATAATTTTTCTTCCAGTCCCTCTATTCAAATCTTCATGTTTTACTTTTATAGCTACTGAGGGCTCAGATGTGAACATAGCAACATTTGATTCTATAGCCAGGACTCTTGATCACAACACCAAGCTCATATTCTTCTGCTCTTAAATGTACCTATCAGAAGGGGATTTTCATAACACTGCCTGAAAGTGAGAGCATAGCTCCATTGACCGTTCATCAAGGAGTTGTTGTTCAGTTGCTCAGTTGTGTCTGACTCTTCGGGACACCATGGACTGCATCACGCCAGGCTTCTCTGTCCTTCACTATCTCCTGGAGTTTGCTCAAACTCATGTCCATCGAGTCGATGATGCCATCCAACCATCTCATCCTCTGTCACCCCCTTCTCCTGCCCTCAGTCTTTCCCAGTGTCCAGGGTCTTTTCCAAGACAAGGGGACTTGTTGCTCTCAGCTCTGTCCCAGGTCCTGAAACTTCGTGGAGGGCAAGTGGGTGGGGTAAGCTTAGATGCTGGGAGGCCAGGGAGGGCACTGTGGCAATGTCTTAATAAGATGTCGAGAATAAGACCAGGATGTGGACTCTGAGGACAGAGAGGAAGGGTTGGATTCTGGGATCCCTTCTCTCTAATCAGGAGCCTGGTATTCCCCTTCCTCCCCTTTCTTCCTAATTAAATGGAGGTGGCTCAGGCTTCATGTGTATTTCAGTCACAGGTATATTAATTTCACTGAGTTCTTAGGCCATGATGGCTCTATGAATCCTGCCTTTCCTGGGCTAATGGAGTGGCATAAATAACTCTAGGAGAATCACTTGGCCTGGCAGCTCCCAAGTCAGGCTGGAGTTAATCAATCCTCTGCTGACGTGTAGCTGAAGGTTCCAATGATGGGCCAGAGGTTGTGCCTGTCCAGGGCTAATTCCCTCCTACCAGATGCCTCTGTAGAGAGTCTGGGTGCCCTCTGGTCAGAGGAAGGCAGCACTGGGAAGTTAGGAATCTGATGTTCTCCTTGGCCCAGAGACAGATGGAAATGCAGCCAGCTCACGGAGTGAGTCAGGGCAGCTGTTTGGCTCTCCCTCCCATGGTCTTGCCAGTCTCCTAGGAGAGGCTGGTTCATCCTCCCACATCCAGGAGGAGGGGTCCTGTCAGAGAAGTACCAAGGCTGACTGTCTGCCTGTGTCTGCGTGGATCCTCAGCCAATGGCTTATCTCATCCAGATCTTCATCCAGATAGGATGGCACAGGGTTTAAGACATGCCCCTGTAGCCAGATCTTGGCTCTCTTTTACATGCGCTGAAACTTTGTGCAAGTTAGTTAACCCCTCTGATTCTCTGTTTCCTTATTTGTGAGATCAGTGGGGAATAATAAGAGCAATAATCTAGCTTGACCCTACCCAATCACAGGGCTTATTGTAAGAACTTAATGAGTGACCCCATGTAGAGTCTGAGACCAAGTCCTGGAGCATCACAAGTGCTCATTCTTAGCTATTATTAGATCTCTATCCTTGGGGACTTCATCTGTCTGGGCTTGTTGGGAAGCATCCTTGGCAACCCAAGGATAGCCTGGTCTTCCACCCAGCATCCCAGGAGAAGGGCAGAGCTGAGAATCAGGGCCCTCGCCGCTTGGTCTCTGAGGCTCCTGCCAGCTGGGAACTCTCCAGCTGTCAGCACAGGGAGGGGGTCAACCTCCAGGTCCTCAGATACTCTCTGGTAGTGGCCATCAGCATCTTGCATTGCTGCAGGCAGTGGTTGGAATCTTCTGGTCTGGATCGCCTCTCAAGCCACATGCTAAGCTCCATGCTTGGGGGCTCTGAGGATAGTGGAGAGGGGTTTCAAGCACCCAAGGACACGGTGCTCCCCTCACTGGTACATAAGTCTTTACAGTCTACCCAGCCCTTTTACTCCCTTTCGAGATCTCCTTTAAACCTGTTCAAAGTTCAGGGAGACTGGTAGGTTAGGAAATCTCCCCATTTCATAAATGGAAATGTAGAGGCTTGCAGAGGGATGAAACTTGCCCAAAGACACATAACTAGGGCAGTGGGACCATCTTGCAGACAGCCAAATTATTCAGCCTTCCCAGTCCTAGACTGACATGGTTCCCAGTGTCCCCTCTTAGGCCATCAGCTTCTCCCAGTGAAGGCTAAGTGTAGGCTGCTTGCTGGCGACAGGAAGCAGGAGATCCCCCAAGGGCCACAGCGGGGTCCTCTCCCCTCAGCAGCTCCAAATGGAAGCAGGAAATCTGATTACAAAAGGCCCCATCACGGAACTGTTTTCAGAAGTCATTGGGATAAACCCATCTCCCAGAGATGGAGGTTCAATTCATTAAGCTTAGATGATTAATTACAGGGCAATTAAATATTTGATTAAATTAATCCTAAGGTGTTTAAACATTGTTTTGCAAAGAATGTTTGCTCATTAATTAGAATGGCTAAATGCATGAGTTAAGCAGGGCTGGGGGCTCTTGGAGAGACAAGGAAGCCTTCTCCTCTCTCCTCTGAGGCTCTTCTCTGCAGAGGTGGGAATAGTCTTTGCCCAGGAGCATTGTCTATGCCTTGAGTCTTCCCTGGCTGCCCTGGTGCCTCTGTGCTCATTTGCAAAAGTGTCCAGGGATGACCTGGAGGCAGGAGAGCCAGGCCTGACTCTGTCACTGATAAGCCAAGTGCTCTTGGTGGAGTTTCTGCCCTGGGCCTGGGGCCTCAGTCTTCCCATTTGCATAATGGTGGGAGCATCTGCACCCCAATGTCTGCTGGATCTGACTCTTGGTTCAACTGGATCTACATTTCCACTGCTAGCCACGGAGAATGCCTGCTTTGCCATTGGTCCCCATCTCTGTAGGCTTACAGCATCTTTGAGGCCCCTCTCTCTTCTGGATGCCCAGTTCTGGCCAGTTGGTAACTATGATGTAAAACAAACAAACAAACAAAACAAGCTAAACTTAGAGAAGGGAGATGTTATTACCGAGAAAGACTATTGCAGTAGGAAAGGTTCTGAACTCAGAAATCTGTAAGCATCTCAAAAATCACATAGCAAAAGGTTTTTCTTTTATGGGGTGAAGTGGGAGCAAGCCAAGATAAGCATGCTCTTTGAAGGGGAAGCTGGACAAATGAGGGGAAGTGACCAGTGGGGTGTGACAGGAAAGTGGTTAGCGATTCCCAGGAGAAACTGAAAATGTGGCGGAGTTCGGGGTGGCCTCAGGGGAGGGGATGTTCTGGTCTTTCTGATGCTTACTCTGGCTTGGGGCCAAGCAGAGGTCAGGGAAGGAGAGGAGTCTGCTTGAAGTGTGGTCAGGACAAGGCAAAGGGTAAACAAGGGGCAGGTGAGGACACGGGGTCAAGGTCAAAGCCAGTTTTTTTTAATTGGAATATAATTGCTTTACAATGTTGTCTTAGTTTCTGCTGTACAACAATGTGAATCAGTCATGTGTATACATATATCCCCTCCCTCTTGAGCCTCCCTCCCACTCCCCCATTCCGCCAGTCTAGGTCAACACAGCACTGAACTGAGCTTCCTGTGCTAAACACAAGGCCAGTTTCAGTGGTGATAGGATGGGAGCCAGACCAGTGTGGGCTAACCAGGGAACAGCAACTGTGGAGTGAGGACAGAGAGTGGGCACAGCTCTTAGAAGCTTTATTGTGAGGCGGAGCAGAGAGATGGGATGGGAGCTAGTGGGAGAGGTGAGACCAAAGAACAATGGTGGGTTTTTTTAGATGAGAAATCACGGAACATGTCTTCATGCTGTTACAATGATCCATCAGGAAGCGGGGCTGTGGGGACACCATCTGCCCTTGCCATGGGCTGTGGTCTCTGCTTGCTCCTTTCTGTCTCTTGTAACCATCTCCAAGGTGTACTTCCTCTGCCCGTGGAGTCCAGGGGACTCTTGCCACCCTGGACAGTACCCATCCCAGGATGGGGGAAAGCCTGCAGGACTCCCTGGGTGGGCGGCTCAGAACCCTGGACCTGCTGAACCTGCCAAGAGAACTGCAGGTACCGATGCTCCATCCACTGTGGGGTGATTGACCGCAAGAGCCCCCGGGCCTGGAGGCAGGAGTGCTGGGTTCTCCTTCCTGGTTCTGCTGCTAGCTACCTAGCTGTGTGACCTTGAGCTGGTTGCTTCTCCACTCCAGCAGGGTGTGAACTAGCTCCCTTCAGAGCCCAGCTCTTGCTGCCCCATCCCCCGAAGTGTGACCCTGGATGTCCACAGCCCTCCAGCCTTCTTCTGTGCTATTGTTCACATTCTTCTCCTTAATTTCCCTACCACCCCAGCCTTCCCTTTGCTTCTTGTCCAACTTTGGTCCACCGCCCCTCAAAACCTCCCCTGAGAGCATCCCAGGGTGGCCAAGCCTGTGCCTTCCCTCAGCTCAGAATGGCTCCCACTGCCACCCTCTCCTCCCCTGGCAAGGCAGAGTGAGTCCACATCTGCCTCCAAGGGGAGTCAGGACTTGGGTGCCTGGAGCAGGGGGTGGACCCAGAATCTTTCCCTTCTGTTCCATAGGAATTGAGACCTGCACACAAATGACGCTCCAGGAGCACCTGGCTTCTTGTGAGCATCCCAGGGCAGAGCCGACAAACTTTGCACCTGCAGAACCAAAACCTTTTCCAATGGGGAGCCAGGGCCACCCTTCCCTTTCCTCTTACACACACTCACCCTCCTCTCTGCTCAGCATCTGGGTCTCATTCAATTTGATATGTGAGAAATGAAACAACACACCGAGGGGCAGTGAAGGGACCTTGCCCCCCACCCAGTCTGAGACAGAAGACAGCTCCCCAAATTCTACATGTCTGCAAGCTTCCAGTTACTTAAAATAAAATGCACACTTAACTTTCTCGATTGTAGATGTCTGAATTCTCTATTTCAAGCTTGAGAGGAGAGGAGATTATCTTACAGGAAGGCAGTGTGATGTGTAAAAGAGACATGGGATTTAGAATCACGGTGGAGTTTCCTTCGGAATTTGTGCCTTGCCTGTTCCCAGCTGTGTGTTACTGTTGTTGTTTCGTTGCCAAGTCACGTCCAACTCTTTGGGCCCCGTGGACTGTAACCCTCCAGGCTCCTCTGTCCTTGGGATTTCTTAGGCAATTTCTTCATCTTCTCTGTGCCTCGGTTTCCATCTGTAAAATGGGGGTATTAGTAATCACCCCTATTCACCTGCCTCAAAAATTTGGCATGAGATTCAAGCAAAAGGTCTGTGGGACCATGCTGGATACCTGTGTCCATGGGAGTGGGGGGTGAAGTGTGGAGCTGCTGCTCACAGCAGGGCTGAGTGGCGTTTTCCCAGGAGATGTCACGGCGCTGTGCAGGGCTCCATTTCCAGCCTGGATCCTGGTGAGGTGGTAACTGTTCTGGCTAATTGGAGCAGAACAGACATCTCCCCTGGCACAGCAGAAAGAAAGTAATCAGAGAGAGCACCATGGGGGTGGACTACGGCAGACGCAGGGTGTCAAGGGAGTGTAGAAGGGACTGGAACAGCCCCTGGGAACACTGCCACGTCTCTAGAGGGAGGTGGGGACTAGAAGTGGACACAGGATAATAGTGACATCGGATATCTATCATTTTCAATTACTCCTCTGGTCTTTACAAGTTTTTCTTTTTAAATTTCAGAATCACTCTCACAGCTGCTTGGCACTGCCTCTTTCATGACGGCCTTTGAAATCCAGGTGCCTGGAAAGGCAGAAAGAATTCTGTCTGAAAACATCTTTCATCTGCCTATGTTTGCTGTGGTCATCGCACAGCTAGAAGCAATGCTCAAGCCTTTGGAAACTAAAACGTAGCTTCCTGAAATGATGACTTGATCAAGTTACACAGAGGTTGGAAGTGAGAGGCCTGGACTGAAATTCCAGCTCTGTCACCAGGGGCAATTTTCATTATTCATTCTGCATAAAGACCAAAATGCAAGGTGCAAAATCATCTAAATAGTTATCCTCAAATAATTGGATAACAATCAAACATTTTTTTAAAAGTATAATTTAAGAATCAAAGGATTCTTCAATAGGATAAAGCATTCCTATTTTGAATCAAAAATCAGCACTGATAAAGTAAGTTCAAAATTAGGAACAGGGACTTCCCTGGCAGTCTAGTGGTTAAGATTTTGTGTTTCCAATGCAGGAGGTTCAGATTCAATCCCTGATCAGGGAACTAAAAGCCTGCATACTTCGAGGTGAAGCCAAAAAATAAATAAAAAATAAAAGTAAAAAACAAAATTAGAAACAAAAATGAATTCCTGTTTTCATCACACTGATAATTAATGAAAAGTTAACTGACATCCTACCAAGTTCCTCAGAAGGTTTAGAGGAGTTCCACTTGATATTTTTTGAACATCCTCATCAATTCAGTAAGGCAAGATAAAATAAACCAGAGGAAAAAGTGGTATCGCAAGAACATTTGTATGGATGGTGGCTACAAAAAGATCAGTAAAAATTTATGAATTAAGTTTAGAGAGGAAGATGAATGCAGACTATATGCATAAGAGTGATGATTTTCCTGAATGCTAGCAAAAACTAGAAAATACAATGAAAACATCCATTTATAACAGAAACATGTAGTCTAACATACTTAGGAATAAACATAATATATGCTTGACCTTTATAAAGAAAATTGCAAATTCTTTGAGCTGGGGACAGGGTGAGAGGTATCACATAATTCAAGACAAGCACACTGGCTATTGTGGAAATGTCTCACCATCTTCGGTTAATGTACAAACATAAACCGCCTCAAATCAATCCCAACAGTGTTTTTCTGAATGCAAAAGATTCTGGAGAAACAAGAGAAGGATTTCAAAGGATATTCTTAAAAAAAAAAAGCAAATCGCAAGACTAACCGGTTCATCATTAGAACACTTTATAAAATAATCATTTAAAAAGTAATTAAAAATGAATGACATTGGGAAGCTGGGTAGCATTAAAGAATTTTAATTTAGAGCTCCCCCTTATACCAAGATAGACTACAGATGGATTAAAGTGTTCTCTTTTGGAAAAAAAAAAAACAAAAAACAGAAAAGTTAGCACAAAAATGAAATATTTATTTTCTTTCAAAGACCACTCTCAGCTTTGAAGCAATGGAAGAAACTGGGAAGGAAAAGACTGACTGATGACACAAGAAAAGAATAAAAAACTCTTCGATGTTAAAAACACAACAAAATGAGAAGATGTTTGATGAAAGGCAGTTGCCCCTGCTGCAAGAAACGGGATAGCTATACCATATGAAGGGTCCATTAACGTTTATATGAGACAAATATTACAATTCTGCTTAAATATGTTACCTTGTTGTTGTTGTTTAGCCACTAAGTCAAGTCCGACTCTTTTGTGACCCCATGGGCCATATATAGCCTAGCAGGCTCCTCTGTCCATAGGATTTCCCAGGCAAGCATACTGGAGTGTGTGAGTCGCTGCCATTTCCTTCTCCAGGGGATCTTCCCAAGCCAGTAATGGGATTATTTAAATCAGGGAGAATCTATAGTGTATCATTTTATGCAGTTGTCAATTATGAAGAATGTTTATTATGTGCTGCTAAGTGGATCAGAACCCTTTCTGTAACACAAAGAGACACACGTATCATAAGTGCATTGAAAGAAAAGTGTGTCTCTATGGATACACTGAAGGGGATACAGACGTTTTCATGTGCCTTGGGTGTTGTTGTTTAGTCCCAAGTCATGTCTAACTCTTTGCCACCCCCATGGACTGTAGCCAGCCAGGCTCATCTGTCCGTGAGATTTTTCAGGCAAGAATACTGGAGAGGATTGCTATTTCCTTCTGCAGCAGATCTTCCCAACCAGGGATAAACCCGCGTCTCCTGCCTTGTTGGTGGATTCTTTACTAGCTGAGCCAACTGGGAGGCCTAGGTTGTTACTGTTGTTTTAATTTTTAAAAGTTGGGGGACATCCTTCCAGGTCTGTGGGAACCACATCACAAGCTCTCCCTCAACCACGGCCCCTTCTCTTGCTGGAGTCTGTGCCCCTGGGGTCAGCCTGGATGCCCAGTTCCTTGAGTTTAAACCAGACTTCGCTTCTTTGAAACAAGAGGATATCTACACCTTCTGGATGTGAACAACCAGATCAGCAGCCAGCAGCTTCCCATTTAGCAGCTCTGAGGCCTGGTTGCAAGGTGGGGAGGCTTGCCATCTCTGCAACACCAGCCTCCCAAGCGGCAGGACCTAACCAACCTCCCAGACAACTTATGACTGTGGTTCCCAAACTGACAGCTTCAGCCTGGTGATGGGGGCTATCTATACGAGAGCGTCTCAGCCGTGAGGCCAGAGCCTCTAGGCCAGAACCCTAGAGCCAGCACAAGAAGTTCTGGAGCCCAACCTAGACCTTCTGCCCCAAACTCGGTCCCCTCCAAGTCCCGGGAAGGCACAGGTACCCAGAGCTTGTACAGGGAGCCAGGAGCCCACAGCCCGCTGCCCACAGGCCATCCAGGGGAATCAGGCCACCCCAGAGAGCCAAGCTTTCTAGATCCTGGGTCCCTGCCCTAAAGGGAACCCCGCCCTACCCCTCCCACCCCATGCCTGTAGGCCTGGGAGCTCTGGGCTCTGTTCTGAACTGCGCCTCGCTCCTCCCAGGCCAAGAACCACTTAGGTGTATGTGCACATGCGTGGCTGGATTCTTATTTCTTCTCTCTTTTCATGCTATGTGAGTTTATCGATTGTCTCCTCTGTCCTGGTTTCTGCGGGGCTTGCCCTCGGGGTCTCAACCATTAACTCAGAGCTTGTAGCTCCAGTCACTCCTTCTCCAAGACTGTTTATAGGGTGGGGGACCCATTGTTAGGAGTAATAATAAGGATAAAGGAATAACCCCAGCAGATGACAGCACTTTACAGTTTACAGAATCCTTCCACACACGCTTATCGTCTGTGCCCTTCATTTTTTTTAATCCTTTTTTTTTTAATTGGGGTATAGTTGCTTTACAATGTTGTGCTATTTTCTGCTGTATGACAAAGTGAATCAGCTATGCATGCATGCATGCTCAGTCGCTTCAGTTGTGTCTGATTCTTTGCAACCCTATGGACTGTAGCCCGCCCAGCTTCTTTGTCCAGGGGATTCTCCAGGCAAGAATAACGGAGTGGGTTGCTGTTTTCTCCTCCAGGGGATATTCCTGAGCCAGGGATCGAACCTGCATCTGCTGCATTGCAGGTGCATTTGTTACTGCTGAGCCATCCGAGGAAGCCCGAAATCAGCTATCCACATAGGTATGTCCCCTCCCTCTTGAAGGATAATCTCAGCTCTGAGCTCTCCTTAATTCTGACATTGACTGCATCCCTGGTTTCCACACATAATTTCACCCCACCAATTATGTCATGATTTTTATAGATTTGTGAGAACATAGGGAGAGGTCACACAGGATGAGGCGTTTTGCTGGAAATTTCATGGTGGATGTGTTTCTTTGGCTTCCACCCTGGGTGTGAATCAAAGCCTCCTCCTCACCCAAGGGGGCTTCTCCCGGGAGTGGGCTCTCAGGCCAGCAGCCGGGATGGTAGTTTGTTATCCCAGAAGCGAGGGGCTCTCATTTCATTTATACTGTAATAAACTCTTATTGATTTTAATAAAATTGAAAAATCTCTTTGTGAATGAAAACCCTGGGGTCCCACCCACATCTGCTGACTTGCTGCATTTTCTCCACACCGTGGACATCATGATTCATGCCCGGGCACCCCCGCGGTCGGGGGCTGATTTCCCTGGCAGAATAAATGGGAACCATAAAAGTCACACAGTCAAGGACCTCCCAGGAGCCCTCTGTGGTCCTGGCTGGGAGGGAGGAAAGTCTCCCAGTGGGGTAGTCAGAGAGGCCAGAACAGTTCAAGGCAGCCTGGGGAGAGGGCAGGAGAACCAGCTATCACTCCATCCATGATGGCTTGGTCCCCAGGCCCCACGGCTCTGCTGAGCTTCATGTAGCGCCTTCCCTGGGTCCCCACCTTCTCTGGGGCTGGGGACTGCCTGTCTCAAATGGAACTCCTCATCTCCCCAAGTGAGACCATCACTCACAGGGGTCTT